>NC_056745.1:1070119462-1070234462 GCF_019279795.1 Protopterus annectens | reverse complement strand
GCTTAACACTTTATTGGTATTGCTGATAATTCTCTTTGGCATCTACACACACTATCTCATAAAGTGGGCTACCTCACCCATGTACATTTTGTTCCTGGAATGGAAGAAAATGTGAGCATTATGTGACCAAAATTGAACTGGAGAGAACCTTGAACCATACTATGAGTTGTGCAATACATTTTACAAGACATTCCTTTTGCATTGCAGAGCTATTACAATTTTACATCTGACTGGAGCGACAGTAGAACACACATGCAATGAATACAGCCAAGATACAAATATTAAGACAGGTTTATTTAGGAATGCAAAATGCTGCTTAACACTTTATTGGTATTGCTGATAATTTATGTGACATCTAAACACACTATCTGCTCATAAAATGGGTTACCTCACTTTTGTTCCTAGAGTGGAAGAAAATGAGAGCATTATGTGACTGAAATTGGCCTAGAGACAGCCTTGAACTGTACTATGAGTTGATCAATGCATTTTCAGGCCATTAGTTTTGCATTCTACAGCTATTAAGATTGTACACTTGACTGCAGCAACCTTATCACAGACATGCAATGCATACAGCTCTAGTGCAATTATGTTATGACACCACAATCCTGCTTTACACCTTTTTGCTTACTGTTATTGGTATTGTTTATTGCAATACAGTTGTTATTGTTCATTTACTGCACTACAGTTCTTATTGCCCATTTATTGCACTACAGTTCTAATTGCCAATTTATTGCCCTACAGTTTTTATTGTTTATTCTTTATTGCAGTACATTATTTTTTTCTTTTTTGCTTATTGCACTTCAGTTAGCATTATATATATGTACTTACCATACTCCCGGTGCAACCTGGCCATGCACTCAGCATGGGACTGAATATGGCAAGTCCTCTCAGCTGCAGCTGTTGGGAGAGAAGCTCACCATTATGCATGCCAACGTTTTACACATTCAGCTTGTATTTTGGTAAAACAGTGGAAAAATACTTAAATATTTGTGGGGCATGCCAAGCACTAGCCTCTTAGTCTCAGGTGTCCAATGTTCCCCTCTTTCTCAGCTTCAGGTTGTCATAGTGGTGACGACACTGCTCACCAGTGCAGGGGATGCCAGTAGCACTGATATGATCCCTGGCCAACCAATCACAGGTTTCAGCCTTACATTTTGAGCCCTAGTAACCACACTACAGCAGCCTCAGTTCATAACTATGTATGAGTAGCCCAGCAAAAACCCTGGACTCTTGCACAACCCATCTCTGCACCTGAAAGTGCGTACCTCCCAATACTGCCTGGCATATCAGCAGATAAGCTGACTCAAACAAATGGTGCAGAATTCCCACCTATCGGCCTTAATATAGGCTGTTTTCCACCGTTACACATCATTTAGTGACATTCAAAAAGTGCCATGGTGCTTAGCATCATACAAACCTGCTAAGTGAAGCTGAGCATCGTAAAAACATTCACAACCATAGCTGTAGTGAAACATAGCAATGCACAAACAATATTAGCCATTAACCACATTTAAGCAGTGCTTAGCACCAAGCAGCTCTCCCAAATGTAAAAAAATATTGATTTTAATTTAAAAGACATTTTACACTGCATTCAACAAATGATATGTGAGCTAGGGACTCAAACCCAGGACTTATGAAGCTTTTGACCATCACTCTACACATTTAGCTACTTGGATAGTATACAAAGTAGTATACCTTCACATACACTACTAAGAAATTGTGGCACGCCATGCAAACAGGCTTAAATGGGGGTAAACATAAGCAGACATACATAAATAATTACACCCGGTTTCTATATTTAGATTTCTGGCAGTTGTCAACTATCTATGTGTAAGAGCAGCTTGGCATTGCTGTGCAAATGGACAAAAAAACAGATATGATAATTAATTTCATCCAGTTTCTATATTTAGATGTCTAGCAGGTGTCAGTTGTCTGTATGTAAGTACAGCATGGCATATTGCTGTGCTCCATGCTGTGCAAATGGACATAAAAAAATAAAAAAATAAAAAATTATAATTTATACATTTAAAATACAAACTATTAATACACAGCCCATTTCAGTAATAGCACGGAACCTTATAGGGAGCCTCACCATGTACACAGATTCTCTACACTCTACATGGAATAAATATCCCTGTTACTATGCTCTCCCTCGGCAGTGCACCATGATTAATTTGCATGGATTACTGCCAAGTGGGAACTGTGGCCATGTACACGGGTATATTCCATGTAGGCTCTGGGGTAAATGTTTTACATAACTTTAAGGCTTTCTCTCTATCAAAATGCAGAATGCGATATACTGTACTCTTCTAGGCTACTGAACTATTCCACTTGCACTGAGGAATACATCACATTTATGGTGGCAAAGTTTCCATTTTTCAATAAGTTGTCACACAGAAAGAGAATTACTAGTTGGTGGAACTGAAAAGCTTTCCACTATAAATTGTACTTCTGCAGCTCCATGTATACAAACTCTTGAAAACAATTGTATGTTTTGCTTATATAATATATCTCAATGCTCTGAATCCATGTACCATCTGTATATTTGTCAGAATGCAGAACAAGTAATGGAGACACTGTAGATAACTTTTAGCCTTCACAAGCTATTAGTTCAGATAACCTTCTATAATGAATATGTATCACATGACATGCAGGTACCTTTAGCTGGGTGTTACTATATTGCAAAGCTATACACACCATATACTACACAAATATCTTAGCAATCATGTGGCACATATAATGATCAAGGTAACATAAAGTCATATTGTCTTTGCAGGATTGTCGTAGGTTCATAGGTATATGGTAGGCTAATGACTACCAGGGCCTTTTTAAGCCTAGCTGTGCAATCTAATCCAGTTGTGTCCCTATGTATCATGGGTGTTTATCAGGAGGGGTATGTTAGTTAGGAAGTTTTTAGAGGTTATGTGTGGGGTTGTTAGTTTGGATATTCCTGTCTGCTTCTATCAAAGACATGATGGCCAGACCCAGGGTGAATTTCTGATTTCTCATCCATTGATGAAACTAAGGATGGACTCTGCTTCATACAGGTTGAGAGCCTGTTCCATGGAATGAGGATCCTCTGAGACACATATTTGTGTCATCAATATGTCTTATTTATGTCACAAGCCAAATTTAAATCCTTAGATCTAGTGCTTCTGATGTTCATTTTGTGGATGTGCAAAAAATATGACATGTAGATCAATGAACTCTCATTGTATGTTAAGTGCAAACAACAGGCTGTTCAATATGGAACATTGTAGACTACAACTTTTATTTTCATCCTCCTTGAATTTTAGTTAACAAAACATTGGAAAGCCATACAAAGATTTGTGTCTCTGGAGTACACTTGCTTAAGTAACTTTTATACCAGATCCCACAATGCCCTGTCAAGGTACACTAGGAAACAATTTGTTGCATGCTGTTCTTCTGATTCTCTTGGTTCAAAGAAGAAAAAGAACAGTAAAAGAAATATTTTACCTGATCACAATAGCTCAGTTTATTTTATACAAACATCCATTGTTTTTTTCATTTCAGGCAACATTGACTGGGATTCAGAAAAAATTGCTGCAATGTGACCAGCAACTGAGCATGACAAGTGTCCACAAGCAGGGTGTGTGTGATTCAGAGACACAATAAACATGAGCATGAAGGGTGAACAAAATAATTGCTTTCAATGTATGCTTTTTCCTGGTTAGGGTTTGCCACAGTGGATCACCCATCTGCTCATGATTGGCAGTGGAGTTTTACAGTGCTGAGGTGCCGGCCTGATGCCCAACCTTCCACAGAAGGCACACATTCACACCTAGGGCCAATTTGGAGTGTCCAATCCACCTACAGCATGTCTTTGGGATGGGGGAGCAAACCGGTGAAAACCCACATGACTACAGGGAGGACATGCAGACTCTACATAGAAAGCATCCCAGCTGAGAATCGAACCAGAGAACCTCTTGCTGTGAGGTGGCAATGCTAACTGCTGCACCACCGTGGTCGCCCTTGCTTTCCGTGTATGCTAATGGGGTATAATGATATAGTAATGAGCCATATTATTGAAACAAGGACCATGTTTCAATAATGAGCCATATTATTGAAACAAGGACCATGTTTGCAAATGAGGAAAAAAAACAATATGGCAGAGTGATTCAGAAAAGTATATAATCCGCAATGCGAAATACAAATGTCAGTAATTTAATTGCCAAAAAATTCTTGGTGCTGCAGCAGAGGAGAAGCAGACCTAAGTTAGGGACAGCTTCAACTTGTGAATATGAAAAAAAATTAATTTCTACTAGTATCTATGGTGTTGTGCATTGTAGACCATGGAGGTGTAGTGTCATCTGACCTTACGTAACATCATATGTCTTTCACAACACTGATAACATTGCAAATACTGACAATATCTTTACACATCTTGCATGGTCAGCTCTTTCTGCTTGGTCCTCCACATATTCCTCATCTAGATCATCTTCCACTGTCTGGTGAGGTGGCAAATGTTTCTCCTGCATATGCCCTCCCTGCTGCAACTGTTTCCTAAACATTATGTTGCATATCATTGCATTTACTGCAAATATTTTTTGCACATGTACCAGGATTGCAGTGCACCATAAACACCCAGACAGCAAAAGTGTGCCTTTAGCAGTCAAGCACAAGCTCAGCAGTGACCTGGGTATAAGACAGGGAAAAGTTGTAATCACTGTCTGCCACATTATGTAGATTTATGATATATGTTTATATGTTATCAATGGTTTACTATCAAAATTTGGAAAAGGAGATGTGCGTTTATTCACACTGCCAATCTGAAACCTTGAAACTACACTCACCATGTAGTTCACAATATCACAACTGATAACCGCTACTGTCCCATGCACAACACCAAACTTTTGGAATCGAAAGTCCATGTTAGCATGTATGTTTTGCAGGGTGGCAAGGCCCCTACACCCCCCTTCAACTTAAATATACCAACTCCAAGATTACACTACAGTGAGGAAATGGGACGTTACCCACTCCCCACTGTACCGCGATCTCCATTCACTATGCCGAACACATAATAACAAATGCAACTCTACAGTCATTGTTATGGTTCATAATCTTGCAGTTTGGCATTACAAACCTTGAGCATCATGATTTTGACCTAGTGGCAGTCGTACAACTGCCATTCCAAATTTTGATATTAAACCATTATCAACCATGGCTCCAGGACTTACCTAGTATTGCTAATATGATGCCACTGGGGAAAGTCACCCTTCACAAATTGTTCATACAAGTCATATGCGTTACACATGTGCTACCTGGGTGGCCTGCCGACATATTGTAGATAATAATCTGTGCATTACAGACCACCTGGCAGTTGATGGAGTGATAAATTTTATGGTTCATAAACACTGTCTTCCAGCTCACCAGGTGGGGACTTTATTTCAATGTGGGTGCAGTCTAGGGTCCCCAGTGACTCAGGGAAATGGTCTGTATTATGGGTCTATATTAGAGCATCGACTTTTTAAAAAGTCGAATATTCTAATATCGACCCCTATTCAGCGAACTCTGACAACATCGAACATGCAGAACACACATACACACAACACAAACACACCAAACAAACAGCAACTCACACACATACACCTAAAATCCTACATCTAACCCTACACTAAACTGTACACACACCACTAGCTATCCACTTACCTTAACCAAAACCCTAACCCTAAGGTCTGTCACAATCGCACACTCACCTCACCTGCACCCAAACCCTAACTCACCTACTCTGTCCTAACCCTCACGTCCACACAATCGCACACTTACCTGCCCACGCCCTAACCCTAACTCACCTACCCCGTGCCCTAACCCTCATGTCCACACAATCGCACACTTACCTGATCCCGACCCGTAACTTTCCACCACAGTGCTGAACATAGCGAATCCACAGGAATGGCCAACCAAATTCCTTCCCTAGGAAGAAATTTGGTGTTCTGCAGCTTCACTATTTTCAGCGTTTGCTGAATAGGGGTCGATATTAGAACATTCGAAGTTGTGAAACTTCGATGTTCTAATATAGACCCCTGTATTATAATACTCCTGCATGGTGTCTGCTGTCTTCTCTGTGGTGTGCGGCAACCACATATCAGCTCCATGTGTTGCAGCATAGCATCATGAAACTGGTGGAATAGCCTTGAAGCAGATGCCTGAAATACACCTAGTGTGTTCTCCATTGGTCACTGAAATATCCCTGTAGTTAGTATTCTCAAAGTCACACATACTTTAGTATCCAAAGGGATAGGTAGCTTGTTACTCTCAGGTGCCCACAGATGAGAATGACACATATCACCCAGCTCCTGTATCATGACTTTATCCCATACTTTTCAACTTCCTCCCACAAGAAATCTTGACAAAGCCTTAAATAACAGGGAACAAAGACCCAATAAATAGAGACAGATTTTAAATATTGCTCTTATAAATGTAGAATGTTGTTAGAGTAACAGGTTTTGTGTTAGCTTGCATTTTCTGAAGGATGTGAAGTCTGAACCTCAAATGTTTATCATTATTTAGTGATTTCATTCCTCTGCAGTTTGTCAGAAAAACAGAAATTGTAAGAGGAGCAGACCAAATATATGAGGCAAAATTCTGGACATTCTGCTGAAATCTGGACTGTTGAGTGGAATGCTCTAAGCATATAGCACCAGTCTTAAAATGCCAAAACTAGAGCCAGACCTGGACTGGCTACATGACACATGCCAATCATGCATTCTGTGAGCAAAGGAGGGCCTGAGCTGTGCCAGCAGCAGGTGATAGAACATGTCCAAAATATCACACATATGGGACATGTATCTCTGTAGTGCATCCTGCATACCCTGTAATACATATATCATCTCTACAAATGCTGAGGTAGCCTGTGTCTCTATAATGGCCCTGCACATTCACTGAGTCTCAGACAGTGAGACATCTAGTTCAGGGAGGAGGGCTTTCTACCCATGAAGTCACTGGCCACCAGTATACCAGACTCATTTCCAACATCAGGCAGCAGAAGATTCATGGTGATGCTGCCAGATAATATGTTACCTGTGAAGATACCAAAACACTATACCCAGTAAAGGTATTATCCACCACCTCTTCTTTATTCCCAGTGCAATAGTAATAGGCATATCAAATAATACTGCAATTGAAAAACATAGGCCTTTTCTTAGGCAGGTGCTTGTGATGTTCTTACATAACACGGAAAAATGACAGTGACTAATATACACTATACTACACCAGTTGGAAGTATGCTGTCTGCAATATAGTACTGAAACACACCTGGGGCATTCCCAGTGCAAATTTTTGGGCATGTTACAGCTCAGCACCTAGGTCCATCATACCACTGTGTGAAAGTGATGACTCTGATTCCCCAATGTAGAATGGCAAGAAACTCCTCCACCTTAGTGGTTGTTGGGTTGATGGGTCCTCCTATCGGGTCTACTTTATTTACGTGAAAGCTTAAAACAGTGAATGCATATGCATCAAACCATATGCATCAAACCGAGAAACCATCGAAACACAATAAAAACAGAACTACACAACAAAAATGACATGTAACAGCTGTAGACAGGAGGGCAAGCCCCCCTGCACACCCCCACTATTTAAATATACCAACTCCAAGATCGCACTACATTGAAGTAAATGGAAATCTCCACCTATGGAGATTTCCATTTACAGTTTTCGATGGTTTGCACTTTCGATGCATATGGTTCGATGCATATGCATTCGCTGTTTTAAGCTTTTGCATAAATAAAGTAGACCCCCCCCCTCCTATCACCCTACCCTTCAATAGAAGGTGAGCAGCACACATTTATGAATCTATAATCACTCTCATTGCTCTGTGTCTGACTTGCTTATATTTTCATTCTTGGTCACTGACGGCATTAACATGTGTAACCACAATCTGCTAGGCACTGTCATGGTAGGACTGGTCAGAATTCTCCTAGATGAACATTCGTCAACCATGCAGATGGAGGGCCAGCAACAAGATCTCATTTTCAACTTTCAAGAATTACATTGTATGCTTTTCCTATGCCAGGCATAATGCTCTGTGGAAAATGAATATACTGCATGAGCATACCAATAAACATTGCCTTTCATATGACACAATATGCAGTACACTTTTCTGTCTCTGTCACATTTATGCAAATGTTTATGCATAATATACAGTAGCTGAATATAGGGAACAGCTACATCCATTGTTCCTCCTCTGGCCAATAACCCCTGGAATCACCCCTACAATCACACACAGCAACAAAGTACAAATAGGCAAGACATCCTCTCCATTATACCCACTATGCTTCACTTACCAGTTCGGCCAACAAGAAATCCACCAGAATACAATGAAAGCATTAGCAGTTCACTGCCTGCCAGTATTCACCATCTTCTGACTTCCAGCGTATGTTCTGTTATGGTCCTGCAGCTGTGTGATTATTCCTGTCTCCTCAGTCTCCAACAAAATATAGCATGCAAGGCTAGAGAGAGCAACATACTCTTTACTGAGACTGTCATACTCAGCAGTTGGATGTAAACTGAATGGCAGTCCAACACCAACAGCAATAACAGCAACAGTGGACTCACACAGTACAATGCCACTTTATAAACTCACAGTTATTAGCATGGCACTCTTAAATGTTGACTTAGATTTTTTTCTTAAAAGCACTGTCAGTTGTTCTCATTGTTATTAGATTTACCACACTAGACTTGCTTTCCCTTACTAATGCAGAAGTACATTAGGATGGCTATGTCTGGTCCCTCCCCCTCCAGGGAGGTCTAACAGCATATCTCTCACTGTGCTGTTTAGGCTAGGCTGCCTGCTGCCTTTGCAGGAGGAGTCTGAGATGCCATTCTCCCCAGGCCCTGGTAAGGCCTCACTGGCTGGGAATTCTGTTGGTCCCACTGGTAGCAGATGCCAGGGATAATAGTTTGCAACTGGCAGGCAACTGACAGATGTGGTAGACCGGCATTTGCATTCCCACATTGGTGGCCTGGAAAGAATTCTGCATGGGGTCAGGGTGTTTTGTTAACTATTGCCATTTCTGTCAATTTAATGCCACTCTCCTACCTTCTTCAACACTCGTATCTAACTGCCACAGGTCTATTCTCACACAATCCATCCACCTTTTTGCTGGCTGCCTGCATTTCCTTTTGCCTTTTTCCTGTCTGTCCTAAATCTTCTTCACCAGATTTTCTTCTGCTTTTTCACACAAGTGCCCGAGCCACCATGATATGTTTTCTTTGACCTTGTCTGCAATTGGAGCTACTTTGGCTTCTGCTCTGATTTCCTCATTTCTTCATCTGCCCCTCAGTGTGCATCCTATCACCTGTCAAAGGCACTTTATCTCCATGACCTCAAGCTTCCTCAGCTGCTCTTCTTTTACAGCCCAGGTTTCTGTAGTATACAGTAGTACTGGTTGCACTGCTGTTTTATACAACTTACTTTTCAGCTTCTTTAGCATTCTTCTGTTGTACACTACCTTTGACTCTCTGTGCAAGTTGGCTGCAGTCTCTCTGATTCTAGCTTTGACCTCCTCATTCAGACTTTCCCTCTCCTCAACCACCCCTCCCAGATACTTGATGCTATTAACCTGTTCCACTACTTTCCCTTCTATCTCAGCTTTCAGCTTCTTCTGATTTCATCCATTTGCTGCCACTATAACTGTCTTATCCATGCTCGGTTTCAACCCATGCGCCTTCAGTTTTGCATTCCATTCCTCTATCCTTTGTTGTTCTTCTCAGAGACTACATGTAATGCCATATTGTCTGCATGCAGCAACTTTTTTGATTTGTCTCCTTTGACCTGTTTGCTAATTTAGACCATCGCCAGTATGAACAGCAGTGGGCTCAGAGCTGAACCCTGATGCACACCCACTCCAACTGGAAACCCTTCTGTGAGTCCAAACACTGTTTGTATTTGAGTCAGTAGGTCTTTGCACATAGCCTGCACCAATTCTACCAGTGTTTATGGGACTTCAAACCATCATAAGACTGCCCAAATCAGCTTTCTTGGGACCTTGTCATATGTTTTCTCCAAGTCTAGGAAAGCACAATTGGACTCTTTCCTCATCTCTAGCTTCTTCTCAACTAGCTGCCTAATTGAAAACATTGGGTCAGTTGCGCTGTATCCTGATATGAACCCAAACTGCTCATCTCCCATCTTACTTTCTGCTACTCTGCATATTCATTAATCAGTCACCCTCTCCATAAATTTCATGCAGTGTGACAGGAGTTTGATACTTCTGTGCTGCCCACAGGTGTGAATGTCCCCCTTATTCTTGAACACTGGCACTAACCTACTTATTCTACAATCATCAGGTTTATGCCTTTCTTTCCATTCTGCTATGTGCACCCTCAGGACCCATTTCCCCCCTTTTATACACAACATCTTTATCATATCTGCAGTGACCTGATCTGAGCCTGCTTCTTTCTCTGACTTCATTTTCCTCAGTGCCATCCTTAGTTCTTCTAGGGTGGGCTCCTCCTCTTCTATCATCATAGGCTGTATTTGGGACAGTACAGCTTCTGAGGGTTTTTCTTCATTCAGAAGCTGCTGGAAGTACTCCTTTTATCTGCCTTTGATGTCCTATGGACTGGTGAGCAGGTTGTTGCTGGCATCCCTTTTGAAGGGTGTCATGCTATCTTCTTTATTTTTCTGTGTTTGCCTTGGAACCTGATAGAGTTCCTTTGTGCAATTTACCAAGTCACTTTCCAGAAGCTGGCAGAGTGCCTCTGATGCATTTTTCTTTGCTATTGCAGCTACTGTCTTAATCTCTTTGTTAGCCAACCAGTATTCCTTATTAGCCTGGTCCATCTTTTCTGTCTTCCACTTTTTCATACACTCCTTTCTTTTGATGACTTCTTGGACTTCTGTACTCCACCACCAGCTTTCCTTATGTACCTTAGTTCCATACCTGGCTTGGTCACATACCACTTCTGTAGCCTTTACACATATTGATTTGATGCACTTACATTCTTCATCTCCACCTATTTCCTATTCTCCTTGTGGTCATGCTTTCTCTCAAGTCAACTTCCAGGTCTTCAGCCTGGTCTCTGTTGACCTTAGAGCCTTCTCTGACCACTGCTTGTAGTTGATTGTGGCAACCAGTGGTTTATGATATAGGACAACTGTTTCACTGTGAATAACTTTACAATCTCTGATTCTACCCAAGTGTCCTTTCCTCCTAGGAGGAAGTGCACCTGAGTTGCATGATGTCAAGTTGTATAAGTGATATTATGACTCTCTCTTGCTGAAGTATGCATTGGTTACCACTGAGCCATTTGCAAGATAGAAGTCTAGAATAGCATCTCCTTATGTATTCCTGTTGCCCCACTCATGTTCTGTTTGTCACATGTTATTACAGCCAGGTGCAAGTCACATATTATCAACACCAATTCATGTTGGTATGCGTTATCTAGAATGTCCTGCAACTGAATGCTCTCTTTTCCTCATTATCACAACTATCCTTACATTGAAGTCTGGTTACCATGAGTCTATCACAAATTCTGATGACATCCATGTCTTCTGAAGCCTTTCACTCACCAGACTTTCTGGGCTGTCCTCTTCCTGAGTAGTAGACTCTATATTCCAAGCAAAGTGACTTCTGCACTACCCTTCCATCTCCTGAGTACATACGATGTCCAGCCTCCTCCTTACCATTATCTCATCTACTTTCAAGCCTCATCCTGTCAGGAAACCTACAGTGAGTATGACAATTCTTAGTACATGTTTGGTAGGTTGATTATTTTTATGTCCAGTTTTCGCTCAACAGAGCTATCCCAGATAACCCAAGCTGGATAACTGGAGACTGGCCTCCCAGTAGCTCATTGATCCAATGTCTGCTGGGCTTTATGGCGGGCATACAGTGGCTAGTAGGAGCAGATACACCCCTCCACTGGCTTTGGTCAGAGTAGACAGGTCCTCAACCTACTCATCACCAGTAAACTACCTATATCTATTTTGTAAACATTAATCAATACATTAAAATCACCTAGAGTCATATTTTACACTGTTGAGTGGGTAGTCCTGATACAGTATGCAGTCTGTGATCCATGTTCTCCTATCTTGAGGATACTGTGCAACAAAATTAATGCTCAAAATATTAATGACCAAAGGGGTTGGTGTATACAACTCTTCTCCCTTATAGACACCATCTAGAAGGAGGTAGAAACACTCAGCATGCTTTTTTTTTGTGAGGTGGAAGGCAGCCCAAAGAGACACAGACAAAATATGCAAACTCCATAAAGGCAATAGGTCGGAGGTCAGGATTAGACTTTGTAACTTGTGCATGGGAGGTGAAGACCTTAACCTTTATGCTAACAGGCCTCTAGTGACAATGGTATATATACAATTATATAAAATAAACCAAACCATTGTAAACCTGATCATTAATTTCTTGTATAATAATGTATGTCATTTTTTAACAAATTATCACTCACTCCAACATAACTTAAACAGATAAAATCCTGTCTTCCCTTAAATCTCACTTCTCATACTGGTCATTATTCTACATGTATTGTTCCTAGAAATTCCATTTATTTCTATGCAATTTGCTCCTTCCCTTTTCTAAAGATCCCAACTTCAGTTTTTTATGTCAGTTACAATATTTAATAATTAATTTGTGGTTGGTTTAGATTTTCATTTTCTGCTAACTACTGTTTTTGGAAGCCAATAATATTAAACTTAGCAATGCTTTACTATGTCTTGGCAATTCAGAGCCAGTACAAAATAGCCATTTCCTAAGTTACGCTACAGTTTCCCTTCAGTATGTTCTCCTTACACATATATGGATTTACTATGTATAATAATATCTGAAAAATTCCCATAATGATATAATAATGACCTAGTATTTGATTTATAAAATACTGATAGAAATAAACTCTAATTTATAGCAAGCTGCAATTAATTGTATACTCAAATTATAAAAAAAATAATAAAAAAGAAAGCCAAGACACATAACAATGAGAAAAGAACTTCTCTCTAAAGTACTGATATACTCAGCAGAAGATTTAATGTGTGTACTTTGCTATCATCTTCGTACATTTTTACAGTTTGGAATAACTCTGAATTGAAGTCACTAAAGCGTGCCTCTATCATATATGTAAATAATAATTGACAGTGCTGATCTAACAGAACTGCAAACTTTGATAGTTTATGAAATATTTCTTGAAACAAATCAGATTAAGTACACATGAATGACAATAACAATGGAGTGTTAAAGATAACATATTTTCCAGAAAGTATATTGTAATAGAAATGTTTTCAAAAGCACTTTGCAATGAATCTTAAACAAGCAGTACTTACGAGAAGGCTAAACTCCAGACCCTGCAAATCTTGTAGTGAAGGGAGGCTTTTTTAACGAGAAGGTGATGAAGGGACTAACAGTGAACTATTACATTTCAATAAATTTTCAGCTTCTTTGCTACAAAACTCTAAATAAATCTAAACAGATGCAAAGAAGAATGTTATTTGACATACGAATTACATCATTCATATTCTAACGTATTTGTTGCTTATTGTAACACTGATCAGCTGCAAAATATTTAGTGCTCTTGTTTTAGAGTGTAGACCACAGTTATACCCTGCTAATAATTTCCTGCTTTTCATAATCTTGTATTAATTTTTAGAACACTCAATACTTTTACACTTCAGTTTTATCATACACTCTTATACACCATAGGGAATGACTTAAGCAACTGACTGAGTTGCAGTTCTTATTGCACACACATGTCAGTATGCACCACTCCTGCCTTGCACACACAGTGGATAGGAATACAGACATATATATAAGGACAACACACTATAATAAGCCAAAGGTAGACAAACATAGATGTGTGGAAGAGGGTGATCATGACAAGGAGCCATCTTGGCCTGTCCCACCCAGCACACAGCCAAAGGGCCCCAAACACATGAGGTGCAGGTGTCACTTACCGCAGATACTAGCCACCAGTATCTGTCAGCATGACAGACTATGTGTTGCACGTGCCAGCTGTGCAACATGACTGTACAAGGAAGTAGTCACCTAGTAGCTGTATACACATACCTGTGGCATATGACCCTGTGTGTGCCCACATGTGTCATGTCAACCCCTACATGAATGGGTTACGGCCCATGCACACACTGCCCTACCCATAGCAGTATCATGACAAGCCTGCTGAGGTCATCCAATGTGAAATACACCTTTGGGAGAGCTGTAGCTGGTTAATCCCCATGCCGCGTCCCATAACTGCATACTGCTGTAGTGATAAACTAGTTAAGTAGTAGTTCTAACCCCAGACTTGGCAACTGTGTGAGTGTGTGTTTGTGTGCATGTCTCTCTGTCTCTGACTGTGTAGAGAGAAATGCTTTTTAGGCTACTCACACTCCGTACAATTCATATACTCAACTTTGGCAAGGCTGCTGATGTCACTCACCTAGAAATACAACTCTGGGAAAATAATTGCCTAGTAATCTGTGCAGTGTGTCCTGGTGCTGCATACTGCTGTAGTATGATAAAAGAGTTAGGTAGGTGTTCTAACCCCAGACCTGGCAATGGTGTGTGTGTGTGTGTGTGTGTGTGTGTGTGTGTGTGTGTGTGTGTGTGTGTGTGTGTGTGTGTGTGTGTGTGTGTGTGTGTGTGTGTGTGTGTGTGTGTGTGTGTCTGACTGAGTAAAAAGCAATGCTTTTACAATT
The DNA here is from genome assembly GCF_019279795.1 of Protopterus annectens. Classification (NCBI taxonomy): domain Eukaryota; kingdom Metazoa; phylum Chordata; order Ceratodontiformes; family Protopteridae; genus Protopterus; species Protopterus annectens. The sequence continues at coordinate 1,070,219,797 of NC_056745.1, read as the reverse complement.
CATATACTCAACTTTGTCAAGGCTGCTGATGTCACTCACCTAGAAATACAACTCTGAGAAAGTAACAGCCTAGTAATCTCTGTAGTGCATCCTGTGACTGCATACTGCAGTAGTGTGATAAAGTCACTAGGTAGGTGTTTTAACCCCAGACCTGGCAACTGTTTGTTTGTGTGTGCCTGACTGAGTTGAGAACAATGATTTTTAGGCTACTCACACTCCGTACAATTCATATACACAACTTTGGCAAGGCTGCTCATGTCACTCAGCTAGAAATACAACTCTGGGAAAGTTGTATCCTAGTAATCTCTGCAGCACATCCTGTAACTGCGTACTGCTATAGTGTGATAAAGTAGTTAAGTAGGTGTTCTACCCCCAGACTTGGCAACTGTGTGTGTGAGTGAATCTGTGTATCTTTGTGTTTCTGACTGAGTAACAAACAATGCTTTTTAGGCTACTCACACTCCTTAGAATTTATATACGCAACTTTGCCAAGGCTGCTGATGTCACTCACCTAGAAATACAACTCTAGGAAAGTCATAGGCCAGTAATCAATGTAGCATGTCCTGTAACTGTGTACTGCTGTAGTGTGATTTAGAACTTTGGTTGGGTTCCATCTCCACCCATGGCAGTTCTGGATGTTTTGTGTGTGTTTCAATGTCTGTGTATGGAGCAATGCATCATAGGCTACTCACTCACAGTACATTTCAAATGCCCTACTTTGCCAATCCTGCTGATGTCATTCATTGTGAAATACAACTTTGGGGAGCAAGTTCTTTAGTAATCCCTGTGGTGTGACCTGTAACAGCTCCCTGCTGTACTGTGATAGTGGCCTTGGTCAGGATTTCTATACCCACACATGTCAGTTGTGGATGTTTTGTGTGTGCCTCACTCTCTGTGTGGGGAGCAGTGCATTTTTAGGCTAGTCACTCGCAGTACAGTTGAAATGCCCTACTTTGTTAATCCTGCTGATGTCAGTCACTGTGAAATACACCTTTGGGGAAGAAGTACTCCAGTAATGTCCGTGGTGTGTACTATAACTGCATACTGCTAAAATGTAGTAAATTAGTTAGGTAGAGGTTCTACTCCCAGACATGACAGGTGTGTCTGTGTGTGTAACTCTTATCCTGTGTAGAGGGGGTTTTGCTTATTTCTTTTATGGTGGCTCTACTATATATCACAATGTCAACCATACAGGGATAACAGATGTAAATTAGCTGGGAGGCTGGGGTGCAAAGCCATACCCATACATGTGACATTAAGGCCAGCCAATCCAAGTTAGCAATCCCACTTTTACCCAGAGCACACACTCAACCCATGTGTCATACTAACACACATGCTTAGGCAACAGCCAATATGTGGGTAGTACACTGCATATTGGCCACTGATAGTAACTATGCACTGATAGCAGTGGGCTACAGAGGGCATGTCACCCTGCCCATCTGTCCAATATGCATTGCACATGCAGACGGTGCACCTCCACCATGTTCCCCAATGGACACCTGCACCACCTGTGGTGCCTTCACATGTGACTCACAATAGACATACCATGTCTGTCAACATGCCCTGTATGGACAGATGACACTGACATCAGGGAATGTTGTTGGCATGCTATCAATGTAGGTGAAGTCTAAACCTGCTGCCCATTACCAGTTCCTGCCACAGGTGAGCAACACTGGCACATCTGGTGATCACAACATGGGCCAGACACCCCAGGTACAGTACCACATGTCACTGTACATGCATGTGGGAGGTGTGCACATCCCAGACACCATCCATGTCATGGACTACAGAACACATACATGGCATGTGGTGTACAGCATTGGCCACACACAATAGTCACCCAGGTGACTGGATGGGGGATACAATACCCACCTTTGTGGGCCAATGCAGTAAATACAGTCCTGAGCCTCAATACAGACCACTGTCATGTGGCCTGATGCCAAGGTATACCCATTGCTTACCCTTGAACAGCCTGCTGGCACAGTTGACCACCACACACCCTTGTAGACATGCACACATGCATGTCAGAACTGGCACCCTGCGTATTCATGTGTGTGTGTTGTATGGTGCATATGTCCACATCCACACTCACTACAACCACCCAGGGCATACTGAAACATGCTGTCTGATGTCTGACATCTCCTCATACTATTTGGCCATACGGCCTCCATATGACCCATGTGGTGCATGTGATACCTGCACATTGATGTTTTGTGGCAATCCCACTATTGATGAGTTCTACTCCTGGCCCTGACAAGTGTGTCAATGTGTGTGCGTCCCTCTGTGAGTGTGCCTGTGTTGATGCTGGCACCTGTTCATGCAGACAGGCACATGTGCAACACTTACCGTATATCTACCATATCCCTGTTGCAGATGTCACTCACCCTCACATATATGTTCTGAGTGCTCCACATCAGCTAACCCATGTGGTGCATCCAATAACTGCATTGAACTGTGATAGCACTACGTAGTTGTTGGGGTTTGATACCCTGTGCTGGTAGGTGTGTGACCCAAACATGCTTCAGTTTTACTCTCCTACCCCTCCCTGACATGTATCAGCCTCTGTCTGCCTCCCCCACTCCTTCTTTGGTGGATGTGGAGACCCAAACCTGCCTTGCTTAGGCAGCAGCATGTGTATTTTATGTGATGCTCATGATCAGCTGATGGCCTCTGCATGAAATGCAGCCCTCCCCTAGCTGATTGCATGTGGAACAGCTGTGGTAACAATCCCATAGCCAATTGCATGGAAACACACTCCAATACCTAGGAACATCATCGTGGTGTTGGGCCTTTGCAGTCACTGTGAGCAGGAATTAGATCATATATGTAAGGACAACACACTATAATAAGCCAAAGGTAGACAAACATAGATGTGTGGAAGAGGGTGATCATGACAAGGAGCCATCTGGGCCTGTCCCACCCAGCACACAGCCAAAGGGCCCCAAACACATGAGGTGCAGGTGTCACTTACCGCAGATACTAGCCACCAGTATCTGTCAGCATGACAGACTATGTGTTGCACGTGCCAGCTGTGCAACATGACTGTACAAGGAAGTAGTCACCTAGTAGCTGTATACACATACCTGTGGCATATGACCCCGTGTGTGCCCACATGTGTCATGTCAACCCCTACATGAATGGGTTACGGCCCATGCACACACTGCCCTACCCATAGCAGTATCATGACAAGCCTGCTGAGGTAATCCAATGTGAAATACACCTTTGGGAGAGCTGTAGCTGGTTAATCCCCGTGCCGCGTCTCATAACTGCATACTGCTGTAGTGATAAACTAGTTAAGTAGTAGTTCTAACCCCAGACTTGGCAACTGTGTGAGTGTGTGTTTGTGTGCATGTCTCTCTGTCTCTGACTGTGTAGAGAGAAATGCTTTTTAGGCTACTCACACTCCGTACAATTCATATACTCAACTTTGGCAAGGCTGCTGATGTCACTCACCTAGAAATACAACTCTGGGAAAATAATTGCCTAGTAATCTGTGCAGTGTGTCCTGGTGCTGCATACTGCTGTAGTATGATAAGAGTTAGGTAGGTGTTTTAACCCCAGACCTGGCAATGGTGTGTGTGTGTGTGTGTGTGTGTGTGTGTGTGTGTGTGTGTGTGTGTGTGTGTGTGTGTGTGTGTGTGTGTGTGTGTGTGTGTGTGTGTGTGTGTGTGTGTGTGTGTCTGACTGAGTAAAAAGCAATGCTTTTACAATTCATATACTCAACTTTGTCAAGGCTGCTGATGTCACTCACCAAGAAATAAAACTCTGAGAAAGTAACAGCCTAGTAATCTCTGTAGTGCATCCTGTGACTGCATACTGCAGTAGTGTGATAAAGTCACTAGGTAGGTGTTTTAACCCCAGACCTGGCAACTGTTTGTTTGTGTGTGTCTGACTGAGTTGAGAACAATGATTTTTAGGCTACTCATACTCCGTACAATTCATATACACAACTTTGGCAAGGCTGCTGATGTCACTCACCTAGAAATACAACTCTGGGAAAGTTGTAGCCTAGTAATCTCTGTAGCACATCCTGTAACTGGGTACTGCTGTAGTCTGATAAAGTAGTTAAGTAGGTGTTCTACCCCCAGACTTGGCAACTGTGTGTGTGTGAATCTGTGTGTCTTTGTGTTTCTGACTGAGTAACAAACAATGCTTTTTAGGTTACTCACACTCCTTAGAATTCATATACTCAACTTTGGCAAGGCTGCTGATGTCATTCACCTAGAAATACAACTCTAGGAAAGTCATAGGCCAGTAATCTCTGTAGCATGTCCTGTAACTGTGCACTGCTGTAGTGTGATTTAGAACTTTGGTTGGGTTCCATCTCCACCCATGGCAGTTCTGGATGTTTTGTGTGTGTTTCAATGTCTGTGTATAGAGCAATGCATCATAGGCTACTCACTCGCAGTACATTTCAAATGCCCTACTTTGCCAATCCTGCTGATGTCATTTATTGTGAAATACAACTTTGGGGAGCAAGTTCTTTAGTAATCCCTGTGGTGTGACCTGTAACAACTACCTGCTGTATTGTGATAGTGGCCTTGGTCAGGATTTCTATACCCACACATGTCAGCTGTGGATGTTTTGTGTGTGCCTCACTGTCTGTGTGGGGAGCAGTGCATTTTTAGGCTAGCCACTCACAGTACAGTTGAAATGCCCTACTTTGTTAATCCTGCTGATGTCAGTCACTGTGAAATACACCTTTGGGGAAGAAGTACTCCAGTAATGTTCGTGGAGTGTACTATAACTGCATACTGCTAAAATGTAGTAAATTAGTTAGATAGAGGTTCTACTCCCAGACATGACAGGTGTGTCTGTGTGTGTAACTCTTATCCTGTGTAGATGGGGTTTGCTTATTTCTTTTGTGGTGGCTTTACTATATATCACAATGTCAACCATATAGGGATAACAGATGTAAATTAGCTGGGAGGCTGGGGTGCAAAGCCATACCCATACATGTGACATCAAGGCCAGCCAATCCAAGTTAGCAATCCCACTATTACCCAGAGCACACACTCAACCCATGTGCCAAACTAACACACATGCTTAGGCAACAGCCAATATGTGGGTAGTACACTGCATACTGGCCACTGATAGTAACTATGCACTGATAGCAGTGGGCTACAGAGGGCATGTCACCCTGCCCATCTGTCCAATATGCATGCACATGCAGACAGTGCACCTCCACCATGTTCCCCAATGGACACCTGCACCACCTGTGGTGCCTTCACATGTGACTCACAACAGACATACCATGCCTGTCAACATGCCCTGTATGGACAGATGACACTGAAATCAGGGAATGTTGTTGGCATGCTATCAATGTAGGTGAAGGGTAAACCTGCTGCCCATTACCAGTTCCTGCCACAGGTGGGCAAGACTGGCACATCTGATGATCACAACATGGGCCAGACACCCCAGGTACAGTACCACATGTCACTGTACATGCATGTGGGAGGTGTGCACATCCCAGAGACCATCCATGTCATGGACTACAGAACACATACATGGCATGTGGTGTACAGCATTGGCCACACACAATAGTCACCCAGGTGACTGGATGGGGGATGCAATACCCACCTTTGTGGGCAAATGCAGTAACTACAGGCCTGAGCCACAATGCAGACCACTGTCATGTGGCCTGATGCCAAGGTATACCCATTGCCTACCCTTGTACAGCCTGCTGGCACAGTTGACCACCACACACCCTTGTAGACATGCACCCATGCTTGTCAGAATTGGCACCCTGTGTGTTCATGTGTGTGTGTGTTGTATGGTGCATATGTCCACATCCACACTCACTACAACCACCCAGGGCATACTGAAACATGCTGTCTGATGTCTGACATCTGCTCATACTATTTGGCCATACGGCCTCCATATGACCCATGTGGTGCATGCGATACCTGCACATTGATGTTTTGTGGCAATCCCACTATTGATGAGTTCTACTCCTGGCCCTGACAAGTGTGTCAATGTGTGCGTCCCTCTGTGAATGTGCCTGTGTTGATGCTGGCACCTGTACATGCAGACAGGCACATGTGCAACACTTACCGTATATCTACCATATCCCTGTTGCATATGTCACTCACCCTCACATATATGTTCTGAGTGCTCCACATCAGGTAACTCATGTGGTGCATCCAATAACTGCATCGAACTGTGATAGCACTATGTAGTTGTTGGGGTTTGATACCCTGTGCTGGTAGGTGTGTGACCCAAACATGCTTCAGTTTTACTCTCCTACCCCTCCCTGACATGTATCAGGCTCTGTCTGCCTCCCCCACTCCTTCTTTGGTGGATGTGGAGACCCAAACCTGCCTTGCTTAGGCAGCAGCATGTGTATTTTATGTGATGCTCATGATCAGCTGATGGCCTCAGCGTGAAATGCAGCCCTCCCCTAGCTGATTGCATGTGGAACAGCTGTGGTAACAATCCCATGGCCAATTGCATGAAACACACTCCAATACCTACGAACATAATGGTGGTGTTGGGTCTTTGCAGTCACTGTGAGCAGGAATTAGATCTGTTGCTTGGCAAACAGCATCTCAGATGGATTGGGGATTTACCTCTAATCACTGTGGAAAGAGGGCAACAAACAGGAGTGGGATGTGCCTGACCTGACTATAGACTGTAAGTGCTGCTATACTGCATTTAGAGTAATGTTGGTTTAACAGTGTTTTTCTGGATATGCCTGTCGTACATGCCGCAATACCTCCCATGTCAGTTCCATGTATATGAGGAATCCCCATCTGCAGGGTCATCTGCAGACTGGGTAGTGTTGTGCCTATGGTTTCATGTGTTAGCCACAGTGCATCTGTCTGTGGAATGCAGAAGGTAGTGTGAGGATTGTAATCTGCAGATGGTGAAGGCCATGACAGTTACTGACTTCATATCCCTCATAGAACATATATTGCAACAAACCCCATTACAATGGAAAATATATGAGGTTATCACAGAACCATGTCTATACTGGCCCTGTGTATGTGCTGTCAGCCACACCTCTGTCAACCTTTGTACATATGGTGCGCATGAAGTGGTGCATATGTGCTGTACACCATAAATACTGTCATCAAATCTGATAACAAGCCATTGATATATCAGTTTGCTACATGTCATGTACTGTAGGGGTTATATTTCATGACATAAGCTGGACATTCTGTGGATGTTTGTACAGTACTGAGGTCTGTGTAGTGATGGTGAATGTCAGCAGTGTGTGTATTGTTAATATGTACTTTAGCCTGTGTACAGACTGTTGTAGATGTCATTGTTCTATCTCCCATTCTATCAGATGTTACATGCTGCCCCGCTGTATGGTACCGTTTTGCTGTACATGTTTGTAGGGCCATACACACACATGTCCCATACCACAGACAGCCATCAGACCAAACTGTGTAGCAGCCCAGTATATGTAGGGTCATTCTGTGAGTGACATAAATTAGGATGGTGTAGAACAGATAGTCCATATACTGTAATATTATGCTAGCTTACCATATGTGGCTGTGGCTGTGTTCACATTGGTTGTGGCTATGCACTGTCACACAGGTGTATCTTACCCTGTGCTGTGACATGGCTGTTGAGCCTGTTATATATGTAGGTACATGTGCATTCTCCCATACGAGATGTAGGCCAGTGTTGAGCCAGTCTGCCTGTAGCCTGCACAGTGCATTGTTACATGCCTAGCAGCTTAGTGTACTTAACCAGATGTACTGCTGCTGGGCCTCCCTTAAGCATCATGGATGTCAGACAAAGGAGTGGGATGCTGTACAGATGTATGTCAATATCTAGTCAGTTAGTATGTGTCTACGGCACCCCTGTACCAGCAGTCATTATGTGTCAGGCCAGACAGGAGTGTGTGAATACAACACCTATGGTGCCAAATGTATACCAGTCGTTATGTGTTATACCCATCTACATGGCTGTCTTCATCCATATTGTCAGGCCTGGTACACATGTGGTGCACTAAGGGATTATGTGTATACCTCTGGACTGTACAGGGTGTGTCCAAAATTCCACATATAGTTGCTAATATCTCTGATGCACTCCACAGGGGTGTTATATGCTAGCAGCGGTACTTTACAATGATTTCCTTAGGATGTCTGTCAGTAGCCAGTGGCACACATGTTATAAACAGATGTCAACATCCACACACACCATGTCTGTGAAGACAATCCCAATGACAGTAACAACAGTCTAGTAATATACCTGCTATACATACCTGTTATTCCCTTGCACTACAACTTTGGGACTGTAGGGGCTGGGGTATGGCTACACTCCATGTCCAGGACATATGGTGGAAATATATGTACATATACTTATCCAGATAGCCATATATATATAATTACACATGTGTACTGCATTCAGTTACCACTGTCATGGCAACCACCCACTATAAATCCCTACAGCATATGTGCATGGTCCCTTTACATTTCCTATATGATGGACATCCTTCCTGTGTGTGGGCATCAGTGATACAGACAGCAGGTAGCAATACCTCTTACAGGAGAACCTGCACACTCAGAGTGGCCACATATGTGTAGGAGGATCATGAACTACAGACAGACTTTGAGTAGAGTTGTGTTATGCTTTGGATAGTACTGGTGTTACAGGGTGTGTTTGTGTACATACTAGTGTCCCTTGGAATGCAGTCTGTCTGCATAGCTCACTACTGTGAGCCTATCCTCTAGCTGGACAGAGGTATGCCTATCATGTGTTGTCCGTCCACCACACAGGTCATGTGTCAGATATTACACTGGCAGGGTGTGTGTTGCATGCTATCAGGACATGGCTATATCCATTTCTATTTCTATTTCTACCCTCAATTCCCTGACTAAGTGTATGTTGCAGACTATCCTGTAACACCAGCACCTTGCTTAGTGTATGGCAACAGTGTTCCACATATGTGCCTGTGTTCCAGGCTCTGTCCTCCATCTAAATACCAAGCTTTGCACATATGTCATGCTGTTGGGGGTTGTTCTGAAGTGGGCTGTGGGGATATCACACTTCCATTGCTGCCATTAGTCCACTGCTGTTGTATTCCCCCCATATATGTGTGGGCATCACCTACACAACACGTGCACCCTTATGCACTGCAGAGGCCAATGTATGTAACAGTGGTATATGGGCCTGTATTATTGAGTCTAGGTGGGGAGCACCATAAATGACCTAGGCTGTTACAAAATGTGGGGGTAACAGGGGTGAGCTGCTACAAGGTATCTGGATGTACAGTATTGTATACTTCACCTATATTGACATTACTTACATGACTTGGGATACTGAAAGCCTACTGCCTCCTGCCATACAGACTGTTCTGTGCGTTATGCCTTGTTTTGTACCAGTTACAACCCATTTGATCACAAAACGTCTTTACCTCCTATGGAGTTTTTACAGAGTGTAGATAGAGGCTGCTGAACTACACACCTGCAGTACATACTGTTGATTGTGTGTTACCCTGTGGCCCTGTCTGTCTGCACTATTGCACATTCTGAAGGGCTTGGCCTGGACAGCAACAGTTGTTTACCTTTCCGGACTACTGTATTAGTGTAACTGTTTCACAGTTCTAGTACTCAGTTTATATGGTTGTCAGTATCTGAACAGCTATATGACATGGCATATAGACCTGTAATAGTACACAATTAAATGAGTCCCATTTCTGCAAACCTGTGTGTGGTGTCTTTCTTATGACCTTTCTATGGGTATATGTTGCAGGCAATGACTGACATTAGTATGTGTCACCCATACAGTGTCTAGTTGTTAAGGTGTTAACTGTAGGCATAGTGGCTGTTCCATATTGTGTGCACCTTCTACATATGTATCTTACTGTACATATATCTGCATGTGCATGTGTAGTCACATGTGTATATATATATATATATATATATATATATATATATATATATATATCTGTATCTACATATCCGTGTCTGTGTACCTGTATCCTGGGGATGTTGATGGCTTCCACATATTACATGTCCTATGGTAGGCAAATGCATGTAACATCCACTCTAAAATAGAGATGTATTTAGTTTAAACCTTAAAATCCAGTTCATAAAATCAATGTCAAATCCCTACTATAACAATAAATATCCTATTATCCATCAATTATGTAGACATTACACTTTATAAGGATGTGATTAACCACTGCTTTCAGTCCAAATTATACCGGAAGGTTTCGTTTTCTAACTCATACTTACATTTTGAGAGCGGACACACTTATAAAAGAAAAGGATAGTGAAGGGGCAGATGATTAGGGCCTCTAGAATGACCAGTGTGACTGCTGAATTTTTAGAAGAGGTTAGGATCCTGACCTCACTATTTTTAGAGAGAGGTTATCCCAAATAATTGGTGGACAACATGGCCAATGAGGTTATTATGAACAGGGAAAGGAAGTTTTTTCCCTTGTTAGGTAAGGGTCCGCCTGAAATGGAGTATCTGAGGAAGGTGATCTTAAACACAGAGGGGCCTTCATTCACACCTTTTCTACTACATCCACCCAAGTGGAAGACATTATTAAAAAATACTGGCATATTTTAAAGTTCAGTGATGACACTAGAACATTTCTTCCAAACCATCCTACTTTCGATAGAAGGAGGGACAACAACCTTAAAGAACTCTTTGAAAGAAAACAGGTTGTTAGACAGGTTACTGATGAAGTAAGACAGGGAACTCACAAATGTGGAGCCTGCCAACAATGTGGATACATTTTGGACAAGGGTGAGTTATATATTCCATCTAGGGGTTTTAGGTTGAAAGCATCAAAATACTACAACTGTAGTATGAAAGGGGTGGTGTATATTGGGATTTGTGAAAATTGCCAGAGTTTTTATATCGGTAAGACTGAGACACCACTTAGGAGAAGGATTTATGAGCATTTATACGAGGTTTCTAGAGGAAGGGAATCAAATGCTTTTTATAGACTCTTTTTAACATGTAAGGACATGAGAATACATTTTTTGTGCTAGAGCAAGTGTTAGTCGATCCCCGTGGAGGGAGCTGGGAGTCCAGGGTGGAATACAAAGAACTGTTTTGGCAGTTGAAGTTAGATGCAGGTAGACCCCCTGGTCTCAATGACCATATTAGTATTAACAGTGTTTTAAAACTTAGGGCTGCTAAATTGTAAAATGTATATGTTTATTTATTTACTAAATATTTTGCTGTTATTAGTATTGTCTTTATTGTTCTGAATGATTGATGTATTTTATATATGCATTTTTCCTATTTTTATTTAATAGGATATTTATTGTTATAGTAGGGTTTTGACATTAATTTTATGAACTGGATTTTCAGGTTTAAACTAAATACACCTCTGTTTTAGAGTGGATGTAACATGCATTTTCTGAATACTAGAGCTGCAGTTCATCTTCATTATGCTTTTAATTAGGTTATTCCATGGTAATTAATTGATGGTATGCACACTTAATTGATTTATGGATGTGATTGGTTTTGCTGCATTATTTAATTGCACTGGATTGGGATGCTTCTTTGTTTTGAAGAAGCCTATTATTTTACTGGGTGAAAGCATGTTAAACTGATTTTTTTGTGAATTTCTGCTAATATTGTGGTGGTGAACATTAAAGGCAATTTTTCCCTTGGATCTGCTGTCCTGATTGTCTTGGGGAGACGTGGCTACTGGTCAAGTGATTGTTCATTTTTTACTTGCTTTGTTCCATGGCTGAAGGAATGGATTTAAGTGTATTTATTGACACATCAGAGATTTGGAAAGAAGGAGATGAGAACTTGCCAGTGACGAGAGGCGAGTTTAATAAGGTGCTGGTTCTTTTAACCCAGCTAGTGGAGAACACTAACAGTTCCCCAGTTTCTTCTCAGGCTGGGTTGCATGGTAATCAGAATCAGCTGTTTGAACAGCAAAATACACGCACTGTGCGTGTGATGACGAACCAAGATATTTTAAATGAGGAAAAGAGGCAAACGGCCGCTTCACAGCATTCGGAGCACTATAATCAACAAAAACGGGATTTATACAGCAAACCGAGCAGCCATAGCTGCAACGGAGGCGAAGGTACTGACAACCAATTTAATTTTGATTCTTGGACTAATCGAAGGTTTAACTTCAGTGAAAAAACTTTCAATAACAGTATAGAGACTTTTGATGAAAATTTTAAACTGTTCAAAGAAAAGCTTTATTCCTTCAAAACTAACCAGTTAGAGATTGATTACCTGAGTGACTGTATCGCAGATAACCGGGTCCCTAAGAGACTGAGAATTTTTAAATACCCCAACAACGTAAAACATAACAGTTGGCTTTACCAACAGCTAAAAGAACTATTTAACAAGACTGGGGGTTGAACTGTTAAAATTAATGGCCCAAGACTATGAGAACCAGAGAGAGGTTCTGTTAAATGAGATGAATTCTCTGCACAATAAAGTTGTTAATGAGAGCATGTTTAATTTTGATAAATGCAAATATGAAGGGTTGTTTCAGGATGTTGACAATTATTGTGACAAAATTATTAATAGAAAAATTAGAAAGTTAGAAAGGGACCTTTTGGAGTACAAAGAAGGGAGAGCTTATCCCCTTTTCAAAACTGGCCCTTCTACTTCTAATGGGGACCACAGGTATTCTGTTCATAATGAGATGGAAGGCGACAATAATAACACTGATGAGCATACAGGTTACCCTTTAGGGGAACCATCAATAAGAAGAAGTGAAAGACTTGCTCAAAAACAGAGGAACCATTCATACCAAAACCCCCAACACTGCAGGGGGGGAGTGGGGGGCAGGTTCCCATGGAAGAGTCGGAATTTTCAACAGACTTAATGGGGTCATTGACACCACTAATGGAAAATTATTATATTGTGAACATTTTACAAGTGAACTCAGATGATGACCAAAGAATATGTAAAAAAGATAATTTTACCATATATAATTTCACAGATATGGTTAATAATGATGTCTATTTTAAACTGTTCACTAAGGGGTTTCATTGTGTACCCTCCAGACCCGGGTCTATGGTGAGTACATTAATAGATCTGAAAATGTACATTAGACAAACTTACAAATTTTCTTCAAGAGACAGGAAATGAATAGAGAAGAACTGAGTAGAAAAAGCCTGTTTAACCCACCAGTTAATCAGACATTAAAACGTTTTGAGGAGCTGGTAGAAAGTGAAGTTAGGAATCTTGACATTAAAGACAGGGTTAGTTCGAACCTTTCAGAAGAAGAAACATCTTTACTTGAACAGTTGAGAGAAGAAAAATGTAGAGTAATGAAGCCTGACAAGGGTGGAGGGGTGGTGTTAATGTATAATGATGATTATGACACACATATATTTAACATCCTGCAAAACCCAGAACACTACATGGCAGTTTCTCGTAATGAGATCAATATTGCTTATGCTAAAGTTAATTTTTACTTGTTGGAACATTTATTGCAGGAGAGTTTTAATGAAAAGCTATACAATTTTTTACATGTAGAGAAACCTAAGATTCCCTGCATATTTGGTATCCCTAAAACCCAGAAAGGGAATCTTCTTCTTTCAGCTTTTCCCAGTTAGGGGTTGCCACAGTGGATCAACTGTCCGCTCTGATTGGCAGTGGAGTTTTATAGTATTGCGTTGCCAGCCCGGCGCCCAACCTTTCACAGAAGGCACACACACATGCACACACTCACACCTAGGGCCAATTTAGAGTGTCCAATCCACCTACAGCATGTCTTTGGGATGTGGGAGGAAACCAGAGCACCCAGTGGAAACCCATGCAACCACAGGGAGGACATGCAGACTCCGCACAGAAGGCACCCCAGCCCAAGATCGAACCGGAGAACCTCTTGCTTTAAGGTGGCAATGCTAACCGCTGCACCACCGTGGCCACCCTAAAACCCACAAAGGGAATAGCAATATGAAATTCAGACCTATTGTGGCTGGGGCAGGGAGCATTACTGAACCTTTAGCTATTTTCATACATTCTCAGTTAAAAAAGTTATTGAACTCTGTGATACACATAATGAAGGACTCTTGGGACTTTTTGAGAAGAATGTATAAAGATAAATATGGTCTGGAGGTTTGGTTAGTCACTATTGATGTGGGTGAGTTGTTTCCAAGCATACCGCACAAAAAGGGTTTAGAATGGTTTGCTGAAATTTTGTTAAAAGAATCAGGGTTGGACGGGAACACCCTAAACTTGATTATGGATTTTATGGACACCATCCTTAGAAATAACTTTATTCACTTTAACAATGAGTTTTACTAACAAAGGAAAGGTGTTGCGATGGGGGCCGCTTGTGCCCCCCTATCCGCTAACTGTGTTTTGTACTACTGGGACCAAAAATTTGTTCTTAACACACATTGGAGGAGTTATATCACATTCTACACCTGCTACTTGGACGATATTTGTTTACTGTGGGATGGGCCTAGAGAGAGTTTTGATGATTTTATGGTGTATCTTAACCAAACTACTGATTTCCTGGCCTTTACACACAGTTAGTGATTTTTCCTTCAATTATGTAGACATTACACTTTATAAGGATGTGATTAACCACTGCTTTCAGTCCAAATTATACCGGAAGGTTTTGTTTTCTAACTCATACTTACATTTTGAGAGCGGACACCCTTATTATAAAAAAAAAGGGATAGTGAAGGGACAAATGATTAGGGCCTCTAGAATGACCAGTGTGACTGCCAAATTTTAGAAGAGGTTAGGACCCTGACCTCACTTTTTTAGAGAGAGGTTATCCCAAACAATTGGTGGATAACATGGCCAATGAGGTTATTACGAACAGGGAAAGGAAGTTTTTTTTCCCTTGTTAGGTAAGGGTCCACCTGAATTAGAGGTCTCTGAGGAAGGTGATCTTAAACACAGAGGGGCCTTCATTCACACCTTTTCTACTACATCCACCCAAGTGGATGACATTATTAAAAATACTGGCGTATTTTAAAGTTCAATGATGAACCTAGAACATTTCTTCTGAGCCATCCTACTTTTGTTAGAAGGAGGGACAACAACCTTAAGGAACTCTTTGAAATGAAACAGGTTGTTAGACAGGCTACTGATGAAGTAAGACAGGGGACTCACAAATGTGGAGCCTGCCAACAATGTGGATACATTTTGGACAAGGGTGAGTTATATATTCTATCTAGGGGTTTTAGGTTGAAAGCATCAAAATACTACAACTGTAGTATGAAAGGGGTGGTGTATATTGGGATTTGTGAAAATTGCCAGAGTTTTTATATCAGTAAGACCGAGACACTACTTAGGAGAAGGATTTATGAACATTTATACTAGGTTTCTAGAGGAAAGGAATCAAATGCTTTTTATACACTCTTTTTAATATGTAAGGACATGAGAATAAATTTTTGTGCTAGAGCAAGTGTTAGTCGATCCCCATGGAAGGGAGCTGGGAGTCCAGGGTGGGATACAGAGAACTGTTTTGGCAGTTGAAGTTAGACGCAGGTAGACCCCCTGGTCTCAATGACCATATTAGTATTAACAGTGTTTTAAAACTCAGGGCTGCTAAATTGTTAAATTTATATTTATATGTTTATTTATTTACTAAATATTTTGCTACTAGTATTGAATTTATTGTTCTGAATGATTGATGTATTTTATATATGCATTTTTCCTATTTTTTATTTAATAGGATATTTATTGTTATAGTAGGGTTTTGACATTGATTTTATGAACTGGATTTTAAGGTTTAAACTAAATGTACCTCTATTTTAGAGTGGATGTAACATGCATTTTCTGAATACTAGAGCTGCAGTTCATCTTCATTATGCTTTTAATTAGGTTATTCCATGGTAATTAATTGATGGTATGCGCACTTAATTGATTTATGGATGTGATTGGTTGTGCTGCATTATTTAAATGTACTGGATGGGTATGCTTCTTTGTTCTGATGAAGCCTAGTATTTTACTAGGTGAAAGCATGCTAAACTGATTTTTTTGTGAATTTCTGCTATTACTGTGTTGGTGAACATTAAAGGCTATTTTTTTCCTTGGATCTGCTGTCCTGAATGTTGCAATATAGTTACACATGCAGACATCTAGATGTTGGTATACATTCTCTGTACTGTTTCATGACAGGATTGGCTGATATGTTTCTGAAACACTGAATATCTGTGTATCTGTTATGGCTTAGTGGTACATCACTTTGTCTAAGGTGTGCATGGTCCTTGGTTTGAGACTTGCAAGAGCTGTTGATTTTGTTGCTGGGCAGAACACGGCCAATGGATACAGAGTGATTAAGGCACTTTAAAACAGTTGTAAGCAGGTTTGCGTGGGTTTGCGTGGAGCTAAGCACTGCCTACACAGGTTAAGCAATTTAGAAGCTGAGTGCATGAAAATGTAACCGGAGGTTAGCAGTGCTTACCATTGCGCATACCCACGTAAACCCACTTACAACTGTTTAAAGTGCCTTCATCACTCTGTATCCAAGGGGGTGTGTTCGGCCCAGCAGCAAAATAAACAGCTCTTGCAAGGCTCGAAACCAGGATCCTGCACACCATACACAAAGTGATTTACCACTGAGCCATGACAGATATGCATAACTGTTATGTCTTCACATACATATCATCCAGCCCAGGTATACAACACTACAGGGAATGTATTCTGACACGTAGATGTAGTTGTGTGTGTGTGTATATATATATATATATATATATATATATATATATATATATATATATATATATATATATATATATATTCAACTTTAAATGGATATAACATATCTATATATGTAGATATAGCTATAGAAATATATATATATATATATATATATATATATATATATATATACGCCAATAAATACATATATACATAGATACGCATACATCTATAGATATATATGTATACATCCATATGTCCACATATATACAGCACTAGGAATGCATATATGTCAGTATGTATATGGCTCACCTTTTAAAGGGAGAAATCCATGTGTCCGAATGCTGGAAGGCCAAAAGTATGTTCTCAACATTGCACAATCTTGCAATAAATGCATCGAATATGCAATGAGCGAATGTCATTATGCATTTGCTCATTGCAGATTTGGCAATTTGGGTGTGGATGGCACTATAGTGGGGATGGGGAATATTTGCCTATCCCTACTGAAGTGTGAACTTGGCGTTAGTATATCACAGTAGGGGAGTTGTGGGAGGCCCGGCCTCCAGATGGAGGGTGCAGGGGGGCATGCCCCCTGCATTACGATATGTATTCCAACTTGCAGTTCGAGAGTCAGCAAAGGTGCCTTTAGAACTGCTGTGTTTTGAACTGTGGTGCAGTAAGAAATGATGGATTTGTCCTTTTGGTTTGCAGAAAGGGCTGTTCGGAGAAATGATTGTCTCCCTTTCAAAGGTGAACACATATATATCTATATAGGTATATATGGATATACATCTGTAGATGAAACTGAGAACGTAACCACAACATATATTTCCACATGCACCATTGATGGGTTTGAGAGATCCAAACAACATACATCTGGCACGGATAGGTATTCCCCCCCCCACAGCCAAACACTTCTGGCCTGCAATACACTACCAACCTTAGCAGATCTCATAAACAGCACCCTACACGACAAGGGCAGTACATGTTAACAGTACTCCATCCCACATGTAGTATGTCAGGCTGGCATTCCTAACATATCATGCAGTACAGTCAAGTGATGTGTCATGCTTGGGGAAACCCCCTGGGCAGGCGCAGTAAGTAGCTGGGATCCCTCATACGATCCAATAAGCCTACACCTGACAATGGATTCACCAATGTTGGCAAGGATGACCACAAATCCACCATGTCAGCTGGGAACTACCACCCAGTAGCCTGATGACCCTGGTCTGCAGGGACATGGAACATATCAGCAATGAACCCATGGCCAATGTCACTGATAATCTTAACACATGGGACCCCGCCAATGTTGGACTTGTCAAAGGCAGAGAATACAACCTGAACCTGGTATACCTCCTTTACCCAATCATGACAGGTGTAGATGAGGGTTAGGAGGTGCACAATGCCTATGCAGATGGTGCTTTTGTACACCATCCCAAATGTAGGAATGTGTGTAGTTGTTAGGGGATCTACCTCTGTTCACAAAATATGTTTCCACCAGGACTGCTTGGCAAATTCCAACATTCCACAGGTTCCATCCCATGGACACACAGTCCTTCATAGGTCATAGATGTGTTAATGCCCTCCTCCACACTGTAGAGGTGTACATCACTACTGGGGTTGCTATCGCTCACTGGGTGTGGCTGTTGTGGACACATCCACCATTATTGCAGTTACTGTTGCGTCTAACCCCCCACATAGCTGTCTGTAATACTGTACAGCGTATGTAATCAGGTTGTTAGTTGTTGTTTACACAGTTCACAGTAGTTGGGCACCTCACACCCTCCTAATGCTATGCCACCGGCATTGGCACACACATGTTACTGAGGTGAGGATCGCAGTAGAGTGGGGAGAGGGACATACACCCTGCTGTTAGCATGTTCAATATCATCCACATTGCAGACTGCATATATAGCAATGTGTGGGTGTGCCTATCCTGTCTTGGTGGGATTAAATGTGCAACAGATGTGTTACCTGCATGGGGACATACCTCCATGTGTATAGGCTTGTACCTGTACTGCATCCAAACCAAAGGCTCTGCATGTAGTACCCAGCCATGGCATGCATACCGCCCACTACACTTACTGGTGTCCACTGTAGAAGGCCTGCTGACACCACTACACCGATCAGCCATGTGGCACATGGACAAACACAACACAATCAGAATAGATAATGGTGACAATAATACAACATTGTTAATTACAGCTATGATGCATCATGGCTGCACAGCTTCACCTTCCAAGATATTAGCATTTCACTTTACTGGTGACAACATGCTATACATCATTCCATTGCTACAGTGTTGTACAGTCACCCTGTGCATTGGCACCATGTTAGCCTGTCCCTGTATCGATGTTACAGATGTCAGGAAGTGGTATCATCATATGCACAGGGTGTGTTGTTGGTTTGCCAGAGGCCTAGGCTGAGCCATGCAATTGACAACATGTGTGTGTGCGTTTGAGGGGGCTGAGTACTGTTATGGGCCACTGGTGATGTTGTGTGTGCAGATATGTGGTTGCCCTAGGTTTGTTGTGTGTGTGTCTGCATGCACACAGTTTCTCCATGTCGCTGCCCTATACAGGGAATTGTGAGGCAGCTGCAGACTGTATCTAGCAGAGTTTGCAGTTCACTGTCTCTGGCCACGGACACGGGACCTGTGCCTGGCAGAGGTGCTAGTAGTGCTACAGGCGGTATCAGGTACAATGCCAGATTGAGTACTGTCCCCCTAGGTTGACAGACATCCACTGGATCCAGATACCTCCAGGGATTGGCCAGGGCCACGTGCACATGGTCTGTTATGATGGCCTGTGGACAGCTCCCCCCACAGTGCTGGGGCTTGTACTGCCACTACGGGAGTTGCTGTGACTGGTGGGACATCCACAGTGAGCTCCAGCTGCTGGTGTTGTTGGCATATGTCCATGTGGCCGTCGCAACCATCCCACCCTTTCCTGATGCATGGACATGACATTGTGGATGAGATCCAATGTCTCACCCCACCGTCTATCCATGACCTCGGTGTAATTACAGATGGCACCTGCTAGGTCACGGATGCTGTCAGTTACAGAGGTGTGATGAGCCCTCTGCACCCTTAGACCCTGCCTGGTGTACCATTCCATTCATGCCTGTGCCTCCATGACAGCCTGAAACATGCATGTGGTTGATGTAGATGTGGCACATCTGCCAGGGGCATGATGACCAGCAGTGCTCTAATGAACACCCCTGAACATCTGCCTATGTGATACCCCACCAGACATCTGGCTATGGTTCCTGTGTCCTGACACATGTGCCATAGATACCACACTGTCCTGGCCAATGCCAACCGTAGACTGTCCCTCAGCTAAGGCCAACGGTGATGAGGTATGCAGAGGCAGTGTGATTGCGTGTGTTGATGGGATGGATACATGTGGGATGTCAATTGGTGGCCCAGTGGCAGCCCCTGATGACCCTTTCTGTGCCTCAACACACCTATCCTCATGGTCACTGTCTGTATTAGATTCCCTGCGAGGGGACCCAGCCCCAACTCGCCACCTGTGAGGGGAAAAAGGGAGCAGACTGTAAGACATGTACATCACTGTTAAACAGTACATACACACGCACACACACACACACACACACACACACACACACACACACACACACACACACACACACACACACACACACACACACACGTGTGCAGACATGGCCACACACGCAGACATACACACATGCAGTCGACATACATGGCAACCCATACACTCCACCAGACAGCACCTACAGACAGCTACCCCAGCCCCATAACACTCACAATAGCAGGTGATGGTGCAATACAGTATCACACACAGACCTGTAATTACACACATGTCAGCATGTAGGACATATGGCACTCAACAGCATGCAGTGCAACTGTAGTCAATCCCTGTTACCAACATTATACATGGCTATGATGCATGGCTTCTGTTAGTAGGTGATGGCCCTCCCCCTGGAACTCACTGCACTCATGTCCACAGCATTACTGTGCATCTGTTCAGCACCCTGGCATGTACTGTGCATCATAGCTCACAGGTGTACACACCATTGCAGGATGTGTATCTGTGTGTCAGTTGTGTTTCTGCTACTGCTCACAACCTCTGTGTGTTTCTGGATTACATGTGGACAAGTGTTTAGTGAATGCTTGATGTCTATTCACAGATGTCCTCATCAGTGGTGCATGTATGAGTGATAGACTACCATTAGACTGACCACAGACACAATGTACTGTACCTATGGTGAGTGTAGAGACCATCATTGACCATTATTGAGCCCTGGCTGATGTTACCTGTGGTACACATAGGTTCATAGGTGAGTACTGGTCTATTGGTCTTGGGGCCGACATAAGCCTAGCCACAGGGGTTCCCAGCCATGCACCACCCACTATTGTTATTTCCCTGTGCCCCAATCAGGCTGTGACACAGACATACTACCCAGGGTGAATTCCCCATTTCCCATCCAGTTGTCAAGTGTTTTTGTAAAGAGGGCTAATGAGTAGCATTGCCTGACATGTATGGGTAGTCCTTTGCAGAGTGCGGGAATTCCCCAGGACAGGGCTCTATCCCTCCAGTATGTTTGTTTAATATGTTGATGAGGTTTAGGACCTTGGAGCATGTGTTTGCAGAGGGAGTGGGATGTCTTTATGTGTAGCATGTTCAACTGCTCTGTGTATGACATAGCTGTGTATGTTGGGCAGATGTCAGCTGTGCCTGGGCAATGTGCACTGCACTGTAGCTACAGTTGTCTGAGATGGACTGTGTATTGCATGTGTTTGAGGCTGGTAATCCTATTAGTGAGGTGTGTGCTCTGTCAGTGCACATGTACAGCATGCATTATGGGTAGATGTGTTAGATGTGTACATGGCATATACCTTAGCTATGACATGCACAGTGAATTGCCAAGCATAACCTTAAACCATACTCACCGGCATCCGGCCGCTGCCTTGCTGGTATCCCAGAGGTACCTACATTGAGATGAGATAAAGTTGATGTCAGTGGCCACAGCTGTAGCATTGCTACAGGGTGGCTGCAATATTACAGTACAACAACAGCTGAAGTCCACAGTACTACAGATTATGCATTACTGCTTATCAGTACTACACAGCAACAGACCTCACATCTCACATATGCATGATCTACCTGTATAGATGCACACACTACAGTAGTCTACTGATATGCCCTGGAACCTTACCTGCATGCTCCATGTCTGGTGTGTGTGTAGCACCCACCTCTATGACTGTATAAGTCTGTATCTCTTGTGGGCGGGCAGATGCTACCAGGCTCATGAGCAGCTCCATCACTCTGGTGAGGGGGGGATGGATGTTATGCCCCCCCCTGTTGCAAGCTGGTCACCCCGTACAGCAGTGGCACGGCGATGTACATGATGGAGCAGGTCACTACAATGGTGACGGACCTGCTCATATGTACAGCTGTGCATCCCCATCTCATTCACCCTGTGGACCACATCATTCCACATGGCTGTTCACTCCTTCTGGTCCTGCTTGTCCATGAGAACAACAGCTGGTAGTTCTGGATTATGCTAGTGATTTTAATTTCATCCTCAGTGACACTGTAGGCAGGATTCCTCATGTTCATAGGTTCATAGGTTCATAGGTTTATACTAGGCTATCTGCCCTAAGGCATTTATAAGCCTAGCCCAAATTTTTGTTACGCCACCTTATATGAAAAAATACTGTGCCCATTAGTTTGTTGTGCCTCTGTCCAGCAGTGACACAGAGATGATTCCCAGGATAAACCTACGATCTCCCATCCACAGGTCAAGATTTCTCTTGAACAGAGCCAGTGAGGTGCTCTGCCTCACATGGATCGGGATTTTATTCCACAGCATAGGAGTCTCTGAGTGATAACTATCCCTCCAGCACGTCCTATTTATATCCGTGCTAAGGTTTAAGTTGCTTGCTCTAGTGGTTTTGGTGGATTTGGATTTTATGAGGTGGAGCATGTCCATTAATTCCGGGTTGGACATGGCCTTGTATGTCAGGCACATATCACCTCTGAGCAGACGGTATGCAACTGAATAGAGCTGGAGTTTCTTCAATCTGGCAGCATATGACAGATTTTGGAGTCCTTTATCCTTTTGGTGAGGAACTTTGGGGTCTCTCCAATTGCTGCAGATGTCGGTGAGGTACATCCCGAATGGGGCATTGTACCGATCATTGGTCTGATAAGTGAAGAGTACAGAACAATGACCTCACTAGATCTGGATGTGAATCCCTTCATGATCAGGTGGGCAATGTAGAAGGTCTTTCTAACCACTTTAGCAACGTGAGTGTCAAAGAAAGGCCACTGTCAACCTGGGTCCCCAGGTCCCTGATAACCTCTTCTGTGCTTAGTGGATTGCCACCTATATGGTAGCTTGGGGTTACCTTGTTTTTCCGAAGGGTATGACTATACATTTTGGCGTTTAACTTCAGGCCATGGCTCTGGCACCAGCTATCTGTTTCCGTGAGTCCTTCTGAAAGATATCCGTGTCCGATGCACTTTCCACTATGGCCCAGTTTGCAGTCATCTGCAAACTTTGTCAGCCAAAGTCCTCCCATGTTGGCCTGTACTTCTGAGAAGTAGATGCCGAACAATAGGGGCCAAGGACCGAGCCCTGTGGGACACCACTTGTGACCAGCTTGGAGTCTGACATAGCGCCAGCAACTCTAATCCTGTGGGTTCTGTCCTTAAGCCAGTTTGCAACCCATCTTGTGACATATGGGTTTACATTTAAGCTGGTAAGTTTTTCTACAATACCTGAGTGGGGTATTGTGTCGAAGGCCTTTGCAAGGTCAAGGTAGGCTGCATGGACTGCCTTACCCTCATCAATGGCCTTGGTGACTGTTTCGAAGAAGTCGACCAAGTTCAAAAGGCATGATCTGCTTTTGACGAAGCCAAACTGGGTCGGGTCCAATGCCTGCAAGTCCCCTATATCTTTGTTTATGAGCTCCATTATGATCCTCTCCATAGCTTTGCAGACTAGACTTGTTAAGCTTATGGGGCGGTAATTACCAGGGTCCGTAGAGGCACCACCTTTGTGGAGTGGGACCACAGTTGCCGTATGCCACTCCTTGGGCACGTATCCTGTGGTAATGCTGAGATTAAACAGCTGCCTTATGTGCGGGTTTAATTCCTCATTTAGCTCGTGTAGCACACAGCCGGGACACCATCCGTCCCATTGATGCTGTGTTTTTAGCTTTAGAGAGAGCAGCTTTCACCTGCGCATTTGAGATGTCTGGGAGGCTACACTCTGCTGGGATAGTTATCTCTCCTTTAGGGGAGAGGGGTGAAGTTTGCACTGAACCTGTCTGCCAGTATGTTGGCAATGTCTGTGGGTTCAGTGATTTTTGTATCATTTTGGACTAATTCTGAGCATATCTGGGAGTTTCCACCCAGGTTCCTAACATAGCTGAAAATTGGCCTTATGATTGTCCTTTGAATCCATGGCAATTTTTCTCTCAAAATTGGCCTTAGTTGATTTTATGAGTGCTCGTATTTTTTTACTAATAATGATCAGGGGTGACTTCCCTTTTATGGATTTTGTTTTATCATGTAATAGCTTTCTCCTCTTATTGTAAAGTTTGTTAATGGCTGGGGTCCACCAGACTGGACGTTTGCCCTTTGTGGAAAGAGTCTTGGTTTTATTTGGGATTGCCTGATCCATGCAGTCCTGGAGGTGTTCATAGAAGGCATTTATAAGGGCTTCCGCAGCTTGGGCGCCATATTCCCTGAAAGACATAACAATGGAAATATGTCTGAGCAACTCACATGGCAAGTTTACCATAATACAATACACATATCAGTCTCCCGCCACCATATCAGCTTCAACTTAATGTTCACACAATGCTAGTGGTATATCTCCGGTATGTGTACCATTGGGTCATATATTGTATTGTACAACACTTTCTGCTATGTGTTTATAGACATGCTCCCTGTGAGGACACTAGAGTTGCTGGGCTGTTACAGAGCCATTGTCTCTGCCACTATGTTTCCACATATGCATGTGGTATGCCTGCTATGTGATTGCTACACATCTGCCATTCTGTGATATTGGGGATATCTATGCATGCTGTTGGACATGTTCTGGGATTATGTGGACTACTGCAACACACATATGTTCCATGACAGTTACACACCAGTATGTGTAGGGGTTATTTGCCAGCAGGAACACCACTACTACCTAATGTGCACATGTTACCAGTCCACATCACATCTGTGACCCACCATGAAACTTCATTATCTACTGTTCTGTCACTACTTTCATGTGGAACCACCTCAGGGGGTGGTGTGTGTCCCCATGGAGCACACAGAGACATATGTCTGTCATCCAGTTAGGTCCCAGGTAATGTGCATACGGAGCTCTACAGAGACATGGTGTATGTGCTACATAACCTGGAGGCATGCAGTACACATACACAAGGTTCAACATGCATGTTCCTCCTGCCCACCCCACAGCCCAGGCACCTTTATGTCCATGTAGATGCTGTTGTGATTGTCTATGGGTGGGCACCATGTTCCCTTTGTTCCCATGTGGGGGCTCAATGGCTTCCACATTCCAAATGTAACTACCTGTCCACAGTGTTTAACCACCACGTGTCATATACCAGCCCTGTATGCTGTCTTGTTTGTCACCCAACCAGACCTACATACCAATATGTGCCTAATACCCTTCACCAACATATATATCCTACCTTCTCAAACAATTGCGATGTGTTCCCAACATGGGTTACACACCACACTCCACACTCCATCTTGCAGCCATGAACTGGTGTGTAGGTATGTTGTGTATTGATGTGTGATGTCCTCTCACACATGTCATAGCAGGGGCCATGTATTGAAATAAATAAATAAATAAATAAATATATATATATATATATATATATATATATATATATATATATATATATATATATATATATATGTACATATATACACATATACATGCACACACACACACACACACACACACACACACACACACACACACACACACACACACATATATATATATATATATATATATATATATTTATGTAAACATACACGCACACACACACACACACATATATATATATATATATATATATATATATATATGTATCTATATATCTATCTGTATACACACACACACACACACACACACATATATATATATATATATATATATATATATATATATATATATATATACATATGTGCATATATGTGTAGATATCATTATGTGTTGTTTATATAACTATATAAATGTATAACTGTCTGAGGTTCTGTAGACATACACAGTTGTGAATATGTATCACACATATATGCATCTGTATGTGGGGAGCATAAGAACATCTGAACCACACTCATGTAACTCTCTTTCCTTCACATCTGAACTGTTCTGCCTTGCTGCAATACAGACAGGTGTCACATGTGAACACAGACTAACATTAGGGGGTTATATATGGTGACAAACTTTAGAAAAGCATATTATACTGTTATGGCAGTCGGGCATGCTATGCTACACTTTAACATGACTGTCCTGCAGGTGGTGTGGTCTCTCACCCATGTGTCTAGCATGACAGCATTAATACCCCCACCAGCCGTTGGCCACAGTAATTTACAGAACACAGATATCATGGGTCATGTATTTGCCATTCACTGCTGATATGCACATTTGGCAGGTATGTCCCACTGCCCACAGGGACTGACACTACTGTCCAATGCAGTTGTTGAGCAGAACATCATTACAGGAACAAGTACTGATGGCACATATGCATCTTTTCACATTATACATCCTATTATTCTATGCCATATACTACATACAAGTAAATGCATATCTGTTTCACATACCTGTTATGTTTTCTCTCTCTTTCTCTCTCTCTTTCTCTGTCTTTCTCTCTCTCTCTCTGTCTCACTCTCGTAGAGTGATTGAGCTGGTTTGAATAGATTGCAGCATGCTTTTGTTGGTATTGCACATAATCAGGTTGTGGCCTCTGCACCAGTCAATGTCAACCAGTTGCTAATTGCATGCAGCCTGCTGTGTAGTACTTCAGATAACCACTGTCACAGCAACCTTGTACTTTAAATTGCTACCTTCTGTGAGCGTTGTCCCTTCACCTTTCCAGTATGGATGACATCCTTCCTGTGTGTGGACATCAGTGTTACAGACAGCAGGTAGCAATACCTCTTACAGCAGTACCTGCAGACACAGGCCAAATCCACATTTGGGTAAGGTTCCAGACCTACAGACAGCGAGAGTAGTGTTGTTGTGTGCATTGTAGCTTGCTGTTCTTACTGGGTTTCTGTGTTCATGGTGCTGTTTCATGGAATGCTGTCTGTCTGCATAGCTCTCAACTGTGGGCCTATCCATATGATACCAGGGGGACTGGCTGTTTTATCTGTGCACAACACAGGTATTGTCCCAGATATATCTGTGGTATTTTATCTGTTTAGTACTATCAGTACATGGCTCCATCCATTTGTATTTCAATGTCGTATTCCTGCATAAGGGTATGCTGCAATGAATCCTGTAACACCGGCAATTTCCAGGGTGTGTAACAACAATAATGCAAATATGGCCCTATGTTCCTGCCTCTGTCCTCCACATATATGCCAGTCTTTGTCCTGCTCTGATACAGGAAGGGTTGTTAGGTAATGGCCTATCATTATTTATTGCTAGCATTACTGCTATCATCTCAGTCATGTCATGGACTCCCACACCAAATGTTGGGCCAAGTCCATATAAATGGGGGCAACAGCTGGAGAACACATATGTGCCCTTGTACATTCCAGAGGTAAGTGTGTGGTACACAGTGCTCCTTGCCCTTGTACAGCCTTTTATGGGGGGGGAGGGGCTCTATGCCATTAACCTAGGCTATGACACCTTTTCAGGGATATAACTGTTACGACAAGGGTCATTCAGTGTGATAGTGAGATGTTAGGTTAAGCAATGTTATGTACAAGATACTGTGACATTAACACAAGTGCTAATTTTCCCACTAGGGCTTGACTATAGGGTGTAATTGGAGGCTGCTGAACTACATCTGTAATTGTTGATTGTTACGTATCCTGAAGGCAAATCCTGTTTCTACTGTTGTACTAACTGAAGGCCTTGGCCTGGACAGCATAGTATGGTATATATATGTATATATATATATATATATATATATATATATATATATATATATATATATATATATATATACACACACATTGCTTGCATCTACTGTTTTGTGTGGGCCTTGCATTCATCACTGATTACATATTTCAAACCTTATGTGATGTAAGTACTGGCATACATTATTGTATAGTACACGAATAAAGGTTATCTGTGTATGCATACCTGTGTGTCATGTCATGTCCTTTGAATTGTGAGTGGGTAATGTTTATTGTAAGTATTCTCATTTGTGGGAATGGTTGCCACACTACACATTTCACAGGTGGCAGTTAAAGGGCTTGTGGCTGAGGGATATAGTTTGCACCCAGTACTTCCACACTACTTCTACATATGTATGGCTACTGATACCTTTTGTGTGTGTATATGTGTATGTACCTATATGTATATCGCATATGGCTATATCTATATATATATATGTATCTATATATATATTTATATATATATATATATATATATATATATATATATATATATGTTATATATACATCTGTATATATATATATATATTTATATATATATATATATATATATATATATATATATATATATATATAAATATACATATATATATATATATATATATATATATATATATTTTTATATATATATATGTATATACATACATATGTATGTATCTATATACAATTGATGTTATATGATTATTTGTGAGTCATACGTTAATATATATATATATATATATATATATATATATATATATATATATATATCTACATATAGCTGTCTATCTGTCTACATTTACATATATATATATCTGTCTATATGTCCATGCATGTTTGGCTAATATTTTGGTCTATTCCTCATTCACTTGGCAATTGTCATGGATGATCGCAGCACTGAAGTCAGTGACTAGTGCCAACACTTTTGTGTTTCAGACTTCATCTCCTTCTACATATGTGTTCTAATACATATAACTGTGTAACTAGCAACATTTTAAGTGTATTCAAGCATTAGTTGACATATATCCCTATTTGTACCCACAGTGTGGCATACTTTGTCCAGGCTTCTTGCATTAACAGGTTGTGTGGTATGATATTAATACATTTCCTGTACTGTTGACTGATTGTGCTGCACGATATGTTTGTGAAGACTTCATGCTCTGTACATCTGCCATGGTGTAGTGGAAAAT
Organism: Protopterus annectens; assembly: GCF_019279795.1. NCBI lineage: Eukaryota > Metazoa > Chordata > Ceratodontiformes > Protopteridae > Protopterus > Protopterus annectens. The sequence continues at coordinate 1,070,190,918 of NC_056745.1, read as the reverse complement.
CACATTGTTCCTGGAGTTAATGGCCCTAGGCTTGATCCTTGGAGAAGCAGTTTATTTTCTTGCTGTGTAGAACAAGGGATGTTGGCTACAGGGTGTGATTAAGGCACTTTTAAGCAGTTGTAATTGTATTTGCATGGGTTTGCATGACGGCAAGCACTGCCAACCTCAGCTGATGTTTTCTTACAGTCAATTAGCTTCAAATTTCTCAACCTGTGTAGGCATAGCTTACCCCAGTGCAAACCTGTGCAAACCCACTTACCGCTGCTTAACAGTGCTTACAGCCACTTACCCCATGCTAATTCCTTTAAAAGAAAAGAAAAAGGGGTGATAAGAAAGTGGTGAAAAACTCAGCACAAAGAGGGAAATACAGTAGGGAAAATAGCTAAGCATGTGCAGGAAGGGTATAGGAAAGGTCCATAGCTATCCATTTCTTCTACAGCAACAGCTGTGCATATACACTATATTTGCAGGTACATTTGGACCCTCAAACCCCTGGGAGAGGGGTGAGGACAACATATATTCATTGTGATGCCAATTAGACCAGATTACATGTGTCCAGTGGACACGTGTGCAAAATGGACAACTATGTATGGGGCGAGATTTTTTTGTGGGAACAGATTGCCCTTTTTTTTTCAGGTGAGAGTGGGATGTTGGGGAGGGGTAGTAGGTATATTTGGGGAGGTAGGTTAGGTAGGTTAACAGACAAGACACACAAGACACATACTGGGCTGGTATATGATACATGTGGGGGGGTAAACGCCTTGGACAGGGAGGGGTGTTTGGAAATCACAAGCCCATGAGCCCCCTACTGGAAACAGTGGGACTGAGGTCCCCACTCATGGGCAGTCACCACTGCACCTTCATGGCCCTGAAGGTGGCTGTGTTGGGGGCTGTGTAGGAGGGGCAGGCTCACCCTCTAATAGCGCCACTCGGCCCTCAAGCTGGCATAGCCGCTCTTGATACCCCAGATCGAGCTCCCTACGCACTACAGCCCGGACCTGTTGATGGGTGACAGGTTTCCCTCCGCACCTGCTCCAAGGGAAGAGGCGAGCCCCATCCCCTGCAGAAGTTCCACCTGAAGGTGATGAAGGGCCCACAGAGGAGAAGGTCCCAGGCTGGGCCCCAGATGTGCTGCTGCCCGGTGCCAGGGCCAGCTGAGGTTGGACAGGTGGGTCCGCTGGGACCGGCCTTCGCATACGAGCTGTATTGTCACAGGTTTATGACAGATATGGGTTAGTAACAGTCAACAGCATTCAGGATTAGTTATAACAGCATGCATAGGTATTCCCATTAACCCAACACACCAGATTTAACACAGTTGCAGAGCAAGCAGAACACATGCATATATGGAATAACAGTGGCCATTACAGGAGCATGCAGGTTTCATTGATGGCAACAGGCCACCAATATGGGTGTATTTTAACATGGCACTTGTGAATATTTATAAACCATTAGGACATATGTCCCAACAAAAGTTTGGAGTGTACACATACCAGTTGAGGAGTGTCATCGGGTTATTATGCACATATGGTAGGGGTAAGAGAGAGAGTTCAATTAACAAGTAATATATCCTTGTAGTTTTCACAAAATTCTTAGTCACTGCAGTGATCTTTCCCTTACATGTATTATTACACTACACAATGGCTTTATATTGTACACTGGTATGTTTATAAATTATTATATACATGACCTGTGTCTTACATGCAAGCGTGACAGGCTACAGGTGTTAATGCAACATATGTTGAGAGCTGCTGTCATGCACTTTGGGCGAGATGCTAGAATGACATGTTTGTTTCCATATACATTCTCTGACTATGTACACGTTTGAATATCAGTTATATGTCATTGACAGCTGCCTACATTTCTTGGATCATCACACTGGATTTTCAGGGGAACAGGGTACCAAGCTGATGATATGGGCCATTTATCTGGACATGCTGGACAGATTGGAACAGTTGTGGGGTATGAATATGCATACAACTTACAATCTGAACATTCTAGCAAATTCTGTACTGTTGTTGGGTGTAATTATGCATACAGCTTTCTATCTGAACATTGTATCAAAATCTGTACAGTTGTGGGATATGATTATGCATACAACTTAATAGCACTCCCAGGATTCAAACCCCTGAGTGTGTGACAAAATATTATAGCTAACATCACAGTACACTGTGCTATTAGGGAATTGATGCAAACCTTTCAACTGTTTTCTATCTAAGTCTCCCTAACTTGTACAATATGACTGACCTCTTGGCACTTCCAACATTATTATGCAAGACTTCATAACCATTTTATCTGCATACCATGGTGTGGGTGACACTGCTTAAGATACAACAGTACTATTTATAGTATGGAACAGATTGCCAACATATGAGAGAAGAGTAAACAGAAGCACTCCAGGGGTTATACCTTTATTCACAGACTATTACACATTTATTTCTACTGGTACAACGCTTTCTAAGGCTCTTATATTTATTTGTTATGACAGTACATGTAGACTGATTACTAACCTGCCTTGCGAGTCAGCCTTTGCAGCCTAGCATCATGGGCTTGATGGTTCGCAAGCCCGCTTATTTGCAGCTGTCAGAGAAATGCAGTGATATTTAGCCATACCTATCCATAGTATACACAAGCTAGGAAATTATTTACTATTTAGTAGAATGAGTACTTAGTACTGGGTCATTGGGCATCTGCCGAGACTCCTGGATCCACTGTTCTAGTACATCCCCCCTCCGCCGCTTCAGGTCAGCATGGTGGTGCCTGACCTGCTCACCAGTCCAGGGGATACTTGTGGCACTGGTGAGGTCACGGGCGAGGCTGTCCCAGGCCTCCATTTTAAACTGCGAGCCCTGGTACTGGCCCTGCAGTAGTCTCTGATCATGGTGTTTTACCAGAAGCCATACCATGATTTTTGACTCCTGGATGCCCCCGCGCTGCACTCTCGAGTGCCTTTACTCACACCAGCTATTCTGCCTGCAATAGGAAGCTGCAACCAGTTATGGGAAGTATTCCCGCCTATGGGGTTTAAATACAGCCATTTTCCCACACTTCCCCGTGATTGGCCATTTTTGAAAAGGCTAAGCTATGGGCAGACCTGCTTACATAAGGTTGGCACTGCTTAAAGAGGTATACCACTAGGCAGATTGAATTGGCTCCCATACACATTGCTTACACTTACTAACTTGAGCTGTGCTGTGGTTAGCATTGCTTAATGGTTAATTAGCACTATATTTGCCATTTGGCAATGATTTATTCTTCATTACAGGTTATATATGTGTCTGGTATCCGTGATTCATGTGTACATACACTGTATGGGGGACCTGGGGACTTCTACACTTTATTACAATAACACGTCAAATCTATGGTTACTGCAGTACTCCAGTTCGCATATTTATGTTCTGTGGCAGGTTATACAACATCACATTGTACATAGATTCAGTTCACATGTTTGGTTTGATTTTCCTGTGGTGAGGATTAGTTTGCTGATACCTCATTCACATTAACTTCTATGATGGCCTAGTGGTTAATTGCTGTGACTATAGGATGCAGGGTCCTGAGTTTGAGCCTTGCAGAGAAAGGTTATTTTGTTACTGGGCAGAACATGGGCCATTGGATACAGAGTGATTAAGGCACTTTAAAGCAGTTGTAAGTGGGTTTGCGTGGGTTTTCTCAATGGTAAGCACTGTTAACCTCTGGTTACAGTTTCTTACACTCAGTTAGCTTCTACTTTGCTTAATCTGTGTAGGCAATGCTCACCTCCATTCAAACACACTTAAACACACTTACTACTGCTTATTTGTGCTTAAACCTACATACTAGTGCCTTATTCATTATGACACTGACACTTCACATGTGCATGTAAAGCAGTACTCCAGTTTACATTTAAATGTTATTATGTAGGTTATACAGCAAAAATATGTTCATATATAGTTTTCACATGGAAAATGATATGCGCTACAGTGAGACTCAAACCAGGAATGCTTGTTCATTAGGTGGGTGCTCTAATCACTACACTATTGCTGTGTTGCTTCATTTGCATATATATTCCTTGTTATCCTCTTCAGCCTTTTCAGCTGCTTTAACCATAGCTAAGCGATGGGCACACCCACGCACCTATGGTTAGCTGTACTGGGGGTTTTAAAAAAATAAAATAAAAGGGTCTCTTCATTTTATTTAAATGTACTGTTGCTGTTGAACACATGGGGACTGTTGGTGGGGATATGCGGACACCTATGAGCGGTCTCGCTCATTTATTTACACTTTCTTCTGTTCTACTTTGCAGGGGCATGTTTATTCTGAGATCTCTGCTCCCAAACATGCCCCCTGCACTTGTCCACGCTCCGTGTAGGATTTGGAGCTCAGGCAGCGTGCCTTCATTAATATGCATGGCACGCTGCTGTCCTCCTCTTAAACTGCCGCTTCCGTGCAGGACTAGATTAGGCCTGCACAGAAGTTTAGTAAATCCAGGGGTATATCTTGGCCAAACAAAATCAACAGAAGATATAATGAAGTATTCATAGAACATGCTTTTCTCTGTAAAGTTTGTTCTGGGTCTAAAAAGTTGTCAGAATAGACTAGAACATGTTGAAAAAGAAGTTTCCTTTATGTGTCCTGCAATATTGTAACATGACATACATTGTTAAATGACAACAAATGCAACTGAACAAGAGTATATGATCTTGCATTATTGGCTTTATTATACCAAATTAAAGTGCCCATGTACATTCCATTTACACAAAAAACTGGAAACTGGGGCTGCAATTCAAATGAATAAAAATATTAAAATTAAAGGTTTCCAAGATTGTAGACAACAAATCATTGACACTGCCACCAAGGCACCAACTAGGACACAGTATTTTAAAGCTAAGGCATGTGTCCCAGAAGGCCACCACTAACACTCAGACACTCGCACATTATACATATGCATCCATGGGAAAATTAGAAAACATCAGTTCACCCACTACATGTCTTTGGGAGGTGGCTGGAAACTGGAGAACCTGGAAAATACCCACGCAGATACAGGAAGGGCATACACACTCCACACAGAAGCACCTATTCTATGAATTGAGCCATAAACCTTAATGATATATGTGGAACTGCTAACATGTACAAACAATAGTTAAGATTTCCTTTTCTGTCTGATGAATGGGTGAAGAACAAGAAAAAAGCACTCATTCTTCACAATTTCTAATATGTAGTTGCTAATGGTCAAGTGGACATTGAATTATTGCACACCTTTCAGCCATGATCCAGACTACAAGAGCAATGGGAAATGCAACATATATATGGACAGTCTACTGCAGCCATTCAACCACTTTTCACTTACCATTTTGGTGTCCCTTCTGTCAGTGGCCATATCCAAGCATCCCTCTTCTAGTTCTGTAATAGTGATGGAAAGTATACAGAGGTATCACAGTACAGCACCTAATGGCAGGTGCTGTATAGTGATGGAAAGTATGCAGAGGTATCACAGTACAGCACCTGATGGCAGGTGCTGTATAGTGATGGAAAGTATACAGAGGTATCACAGTACAGCACCTGATGGCAGGTGCTGTATAGTGATGGAAAGTATACAGAGGTATCACAGTACAGCACCTGATGGCAGGTGCTGTATAGTGATGGAAAGTATACAGAGGTATCACAGTACAGCACCTGATGGCAGGTGCTGTATAGTGATGGAAAGTATGCAGAGGTATCACAGTACAGCACCTGATGGCAGGTGCTGTATAGTAATGGAAAGTATGCAGAGGTATCACGGTACAGCACCTGATGGCAGGTGCTGTATAGTGATGGAAAGTATGCAGAGGTATCACAGTACAGCACCTGATGGCAGGTGCTGTATAGTGATGGAAAGTATACAGAGGTATCACAGTACAGCACCTGATGGCAGGTGCTGTATAGTGATGGAAAGTATGCAGAGGTATCACAGTACAGTGCCTGATGGCAGGTGCTGTATAGTGATGGAAAGTATACGGAGGTATCACAGTACAGCGCCTGATGGCAGGTGCTGTATAGTGATGGAAAGTATACGGAGGTATCACAGTACAGCGCCTGATGGCAGGTGCTGTATAGTGATGGAAAGTAGGTATCACAGTACAGCACCTGATGGCAGGTGCTGTATAGTGATGGAAAGTATACAGAGGTATCACAGTACAGCACCTGATGGCAGGTGCTGTATAGTGATGGAAAGTATACGGAGGTATCACAGTACAGCACGTGATGGCAGGTGCTGTATAGTGATGGAAAGTATACAGAGGTATCACAGTACAGCACGTGATGGCAGGTGCTGTATAGTGATGGAATGTATGCAGAGGTATCACAGTACAGCACGTGATGGCAGGTGCTGTATAGTGATGGAAAGTACACAGAGTTATCACAGTACAGCACGTGATGGTGATGGAAAGTATACAGAGGTATCACAGTACAGCACCTGATGGCAGGTGCTGTATAGTGATGGAAAGTATACAGAGGTATCACAGTACAGCACCTGATGGCAGGTGCTGTATAGTGATGGAAAGTATGCAGAGGTATCACAGTACAGCACCTGATGGCAGGTGCTGTATAGTGATGGAAAGTATGCAGAGGTATCACAGTACAGCACCTGATGGCAGGTGCTGTATAGTGATGGAAAGTATGCAGATGTATCACAGTACAGCACCTGATGGCAGGTGCTGTATAGTGATGGAAAGTATGCAGAGGTATCACAGTACAGCACCTGATGGCAGGTGCTGTATAGTGATGGAAAGTATGCAGAGGTATCACAGTACAGCACCTGATGGCAGGTGCTGTATAGTGATGGAAAGTATGCAGAGGTATCACAGTACAGCACCTGATGGCAGGTGCTGTATAGTGATGGAAAGTATGCAGAGGTATCACAGTACAGCACCTGATGGCAGGTGCTGTATAGTGATGGAAAGTATGCAGGTATCACAGTACAGCACCTGATGGCAGGTGCTGTATAGTGATGGAAAGTATGCAGAGGTATCACAGTACAGCACCTGATGGCAGGTGCTGTATAGTGATGGAAAGTATGCAGAGGTATCACAGTACAGCACCTGATGGCAGGTGCTGTATAGTGATGGAAAGTATGCAGAGGTATCACAGTACAGCACCTGATGGCAGGTGCTGTATAGTGATGGAAAGTATACAGAGGTATCACAGTACAGCACCTGATGGCAGGTGCTGTATAGTGATGGAAAGTATACAGAGGTATCACAGTACAGCACCTGATGGCAGGTGCTGTATAGTGATGGAAAGTATACAGAGGTATCACAGTACAGCACCTGATGGCAGGCGCTGTATAGTGATGGAAAGTATACAGAGGTATCACAGTACAGCACCTGATGGCAGGCGCTGTATAGTGATGGAAAGTATACAGAGGTATCACAGTACAGCACCTGATGGCAGGCGCTGTATAGTGATGGAAAGTATACAGAGGTATCACAGTACAGCACCTGATGGCAGGCGCTGTATAGTGATGGAAAGTATACAGAGGTGTCACAGTACAGCACCTGATGGCAGGCGCTGTATAGTGATGGAAAGTATACAGAGGTGTCACAGTACAGCACCTGATGGCAGGCTGTATAGTGATGGAAAGTATACAGAGGTGTCACAGTACAGCACCTGATGGCAGGCGCTGTATAGTGATGGAAAGTATACAGAAGTGTCACAGTACAGCACCTGATGGCAGGCGCTGTATAGTGATGGAAAGTATACAGAGGTATCACAGTACAGCACCTGATGGCAGGTGCTGTATAGTGATGGAAAGTATACAGAGGTGTCACAGTACAGCACCTGATGGCAGGCAGACCCTCTATTCTTAGCCTGCCCTTCTTGTTTTCATATGCTAGATATGCAGCAATAACACCACAGTTCATGCACACTCTGCATGCTCCCTCATCTACAGGCAGCTTTCCTGGGATATCTTTTTACTTTAGCACTCCCTGGGCTACAACTCCCAACAGTTACCAGGGGATGTGGTCAGTTAGAAGAAGAAGAAATCTCCACTATATTTCCAAAAAACAATTGCACATTTTCTGGGAGTCACACCATTCATACCCACCAACCCTTTGGCAGAAGCATAGCTAGGGTGGAGTGAAGGGGGGTAGCTGCCCCAGGGCAAGGTGTTAGCGGGCACAATCATATGATGCTGATTGGACACTAGAGCATTCATTTCTGTTCCGGAAGTTCTGGTGCAGAAATGCTGCTTTGGTCAGGATTAAAGCACCTGCTTCAGCAGTTTGTGAATGGTATAACTTGTAGTAAGCTGCTTGCTACAAATGTAGGCACCGGTTTGCTGCACTTTTTCAAAGTAGAAGATTTTTTATTATCTTGGTCCTGTAGTCGAGGGATGTGTCAGACTTGGTGTTCTTTAGGAGTGGTAAGGAATGTCAGATCAAGTTTTTTTCTTGTTTTCATTGCTCTTCTAATTGACATGGGGAGTGCCAGATCAGAAAATTTATTTATTTATTTATCTATCTATTTTTAATTTTTTTGCTCCTTAACACCGATTTAAGGACTGTCAGATCTGTTAGCATCATTGTGACCTACAAGAGCCAACTATGGCTCTACCCTTTGGTACCTGATTTGTTAATCAAACCTGGGTCACTAGCACCACAGAAAGGAGCTCTGTCGCTGTGCCAGTGTACAGTCACAACTAAAATCAAGTAAGTGTGCAGACTTTTCCTTTAACTTGAATTCAGTTCATTGCTTGTTCAAAAAAAAGGCAGTTACTACAAATTAAAATGGAAGCTTAAGTGAAACCAAATAATTCATGTGTGCATGATCTGTGCATCTGGGACTGCTCAACCTTATATTCTTTTTTGTGGATAAACTATGAAAAGCTATGTGAAAATTCTTTAGTACTGAAATGATATATGAAAATATGAAACTAAAGTGATACCTGAAATAAAAGAATGGCCTTTGAAGAGAGAATGTCACTTGAAATTATATATTTTACACAATTGATGAAATGAAAATTATGTGATTATTAAATAAAGCAAACTTTTCATGAAATGAAAGAATGGCTCATGAAGTCAGTTGTTTGACATAGACTAATGAGGTATAGTACCTCATTATATACAAAGGAGTGATGGAAATTTGGCTAGACAGGGTGTTCCTTTTGTTTTCTTTTAGTGTAAATACTTTTGGTGTCATATGGAACAGATTGAGAAGGGGTCTGTCCTATTACTTGCCTGGCTGTCTCACAGCACTCCCTTGAGTTTATTCTTCACATTGTCAGCAGAAACGGAGAACCCAGTTCACTCATTACTTGTGTAAAGTTTGGATAGCCTATGAAAGCACTGGAGTCATGGTGTTATTTGCCACAAGGATCCCACTTTGTTGGGTGACAGCACACAATCTTGTGCAGAAATGGGGACTTTTTTTTACATCTTGCTCTGAACTATATATCATTAGCTTTCTGCATTTCTGTTCTATCTGCTTACCAAAGTTTTATGATTTTTGTCATGATTACCCTGTGCTGGTGGTAACTTCTTGTAGTAGGATGCAAGTTGCTATCACTAAAGCTTGTTGTTATGCTTACACAGCAACTGAGTTGTAAGTTAAAATAGATATGTGTGAATTTTTCTTACAGGGGTGTCAGGATTGTGTGCATTTCTCCTGTGTGGTTGTCAGGTATGTATGCATGTATAGATTTTCCTTACACACTTGTTAGGTATGTGTATATTTCCTTTACATGGTTGTCAGGTATGTATGCATTTCCCTTATTTACTTTTCAAGTATGTGTGCATTTCAGCTTAAATGGTTGTCAGGTATATCATTACTTCCCCTACACAATTGTCATGTATGTGTGTGTTTCCCATAAGGGTTATCAGGTATGTGTGTTTTTCCCTTACATGATCACCAGGCATGTCTGTATTTCTTTTATATGGTTGTCAGTTATGTGCATACTTCTCTTACAGGGTTGTCAGTTATATGTCTATGTCCCTTACATGGTTCTTAGGTATGTGTGTATTCCCCTAATGTGAGTATCAGCTATGTATGTATTCCTGCACATGGTTGTCAGGTATGTGTGTACTTCCCTTACATGGTTGCCATTTGTGTGTGTATTTCCCTTGCAGATTTATCAGGTATGTACATATTTCCCTTACAGTGTTGTCAGGTATGTATGTGCTTTCCTTACAGGGCTGTTGGGTATGCATGTATTTCTCTTATGTTTGTCTGGTGTTAATGTTTTTCCCTTATAAGGTTGCAAGGTATGTGTGTGTTACTCTTACAGGGCTATCAGGTATGTGTGCATTTCCCTTACAGGGTTGTCAGGCATGTATATATTTCTCTTACATGATTCTCAGGTATGTATGTATTTCCCTTAAAGGACTGTCAGGTATGTGTGCAATTTCCTTACATGGTTGGTCAGGTATGTGTGTATGTCCCTCACATGTTGTTAGATATGTGAATGCTTCCCTTACAGGTTTGTCAGATATGTGTGTATTTCCCTTTCATGGATGTTAGGTTTGTGTGTACTTCCCTGTCAGGATTGTCAAGTATGTGTGTACTTCCCTGTCATGGTTGTCAGGCATGTGTGTGTATTTCCCTTACATGATTGTCAGGTATGGGCATATTTCCCTTACAGGGTTGCCAGGTATATGTGTATTTCTTTTAGAAAATTTTGATGTATTTGTCCATTTCCCCTTACATTGTTGTCAGGTATGTGTGCACTTCCCCTACAAGGTTTTCAGGTATACATGTGCTTCTCTTACATAGCTGTCATGTATATGTATATTTCCTCTTACATGGCTATTTGACATGTGCATACTTCCCTTACACTGATAACAGCTATGTGTGTGTATTTCCCTTACAGGTTTGCAGAACTCTTGATCTTTGTTTGCCAGATGGGTATTAAGGAACAAAGCAGGTTAGAAAGGATGGCAGTTACTCATACTTGTATGCTTGATCATGGCCCTCATCTCATTTTAGAGTCCATAGGCCATGCAATTTTTGGGGGACTATGAATGATGGGATAGCTGTATCTTCATTATGCTGATTGCTTACATTTTTTGACTTAGACTAATGAATTCAATTATGAAAATTTGGGGTAATACTCTCTTGAATTACAACTATCATGGTTTATTAAGCGTAACAAATAAATGAAGGGCCATTGCAGATTTTTCTTCTCTTTGCACTATTTGTTCTCTACAGTTATGTTTCTCATCATTCCTTTAAGTGCACTGCCTGAAGGTCTCATTGTTGAAGGATACTCTATGTTTGTTTCATTTTTATATGAGTGAATACCAAGGGCCTTTTGGTGTCTTGAAAGTAGAAATATTGCTCTTCAGACTGTATTTTAGTGGTGTGTTTGCTAATGGTTAAGACCTCTGCCTTACAACTTTCAATCCTAAACTGTTGTCACTGTTTGTGTGGAGCTTGCCTGTAATTCCCATGCTGATGTGGTACTGTAATTTCTTTCTATGTCAAAAGAACACGCTCATTAATTGGCTTCATTAAAATCTCCATATGCGTTGTACGTAATCTTGCCTTTGTGCCTCAGTCATTACTAAAAAGTCTAAGGACCAGTTCATTTACCCTGCTAACAAATTAATAAATTGAAAAATTAAACAAAATGCTGTATTTTACATTAAACATAATAACATACTTCCATGGAATAAAATCTGTAAATTCCTATTGTGTAGAATACAAGTATTTTCAAACTGTGTGACATATTTTTCGTTCATATCTAGAATAACAGTATTACTGCATTTTCAGGACTGAAATACAAAATAATTAAAAAAGTCTTGAGGATAGTTAACAAATTCAGTACAATTAGTCTGAATGCAGAATATTCAGTTCCACTTTTTAAGTATCTCACAACCATGTTTTGGATTGTCTGCTTACCTTTTCTAACAGCTGCACTACATTCTTTAATGTAAAAAATAAACATTTCTTTTTTCACAGCTTTTCACTCATTTTAATTATTTTAGTTGTCTTTACTGCATTATTTATTTGGTACTTCTGTGTTTATGTCTTCACACAGCTTTTCAAAAGCATGCTTTCTGGTGGCAGAAATGCATTACTCACCTTGAATTGTATGCACTGTTAAATGCTTTTTGGCATGTTATTTACTTATTAAATGCTTCTGCAAAGTACACTGTCAGATTCTGCTTTCTAGAAAATTGACCTTTAAATCAAATTCATGATCACTCTCTGCAGTTTGTTTATTGTTCCAAGTACTACAACAGACAATGATTCTCTGAGCAAAAGACAAGAATGTCAAACATTTCCAAAACCCTATTGAATTTATTTCAGAGTATCCTGGTCTGCAAGTGCATTAAAGATCATTTGACATTACCTTTCCTGATTCTTTTAGTGTTCCATGCCTGTTAGCTTAAGAACATCAGATTGTCGATGAAATGTTGAGAAGACAGATCTCAGTAACAGCACAGAGAGAAAACCACTAGTGATACACATAACAGCCAGGCTTTGCTTCAGGCCCTGCTGCCAGAAAATTCTTGCTTTTTTCAACCATTTTCTGTGAAACAAATGTTTAAAAATAACTACATACAGTTATATTAAGTGATAATTTCCATTATAATTGAAGACTGCTCTGCATAATTATGTCTTAGCCCAAGTGCTATACAAGGAACTGATTTAATTGTTGTGTTACCCTTTCTTAACCAGACAGTTATTGGCAGGTGTCATTGGACAACAAAGAATCATTTAGTACCATGATACACATGCTTAAGAGTGTTTATATATTCTAAACAAAGAGACTCGCAGAGTATGCTTGCTTCACCCAAAAAATAAATGCATTTCTCCCCAGCTGTCTGACAGGACATTTTTCTTGATTCTGTAATAAGTAAAACAACATGAGAAGAAGGACAGCTGGAACAACATACATGCTGTTATTTTTTTGTCTCTCTGACCACAGTGTGGAACAGGAAGGCAACACATTTATGGAGCTATAGAGGCTAAGCTTTGCTACCTCGCCATCAAGATCTAATTTTGCTTTTGCAGCAGATTTTGCATTTTTATATCTTTAGTGTTTCATTTAAGTATTCTATTTTATATTTTTATTATGGTACTAGGAAGTTTTTAGGGTTTAGTGGCAGGGTAAGGTGCACTAGTTTGGTGGTACCTTAAAATGCTAGGGTCCTAACATGCCTGTTGTAACAATTCTTTTTTTTTCAGTCTCTAACTGCAAGTCAGCACTGACCTTACGGTGGCATTGTTTCTCACTTTTAATCTATGGAAAAGAAGGGATCATAACTCTGAATCAGATAGTAAACAAATGATTTTCTTGCTTCTGATCGTGGAATACATGTCCATTATCATTCAATTAGTAACTTAGCAGCAGAGTACTATAAAATATTCACCTCATACCTCTCAACCTATTAGCACAAGAAGTCAGGACAAAGCCTAAAATAATGGGGAGACAAAAGGCCAAAAATAGGGGCAGATTTTATATATTGCTCTTATAAACTTAGAAAGTTGTTAGAATAACAGGGTGTGTGTTAACATGCATTTTCTGAAGGATATGAAATCTGAAATGCAATTGCATGTCATTATTTAGTGACTTCTGTCCTCAGCGTTTTTCCAGAAAACTGCATATGTTCTAAAGAACAAAACAAAAATAGAAGGCAAAAATCTGGACATTGTGCAAAAATCTTGACAATTGCGACATATGGCTCCATTTTATTTAGTGACTTGAAAAGCAACGGCATGCAGTGATGTGCTGTCATGAGATTTACTTGGGGATGCATGCAAGCAGGATTATTTCTGAGTGTGAGCTGCAGTACTATGTGAAAGTTAATTACTTTAACCCAATACAAGAAAAAAATTAGTGCTCTAAAGTACACCATATGATAGATCTTTTTTTATGTGATACTGGAAAATTTATTTTATTTATTTATTTTATTTAAATTTGTTGACCAGGAGTGTCCGACTGGACGTAGGTCCATTTTCAGCAGAGGCCCGGGGAGAAAAGCTCCACAGTTAAAATAAACAGACAGTAGTTACATTGGATTACATAGTGATTAACAATTTAACATAGCAATTACAACATATTTACAGATGAAGAACATAGTACATCAGTAGACAACTAGAATCTTTATCTGTGAAGTACATAACAGACATTAACAAATGTTACAATGAGAAGTTCCTGCTGTATAATAAGTACTAGGCTTATGAGCATCTGAGCTTGCTATAATCAAGGTAGTTAGTGGAGTGGAAAGAAAGATAGTGGTTGGATGGGGTGGGTGATATTAGAGTGGGAGTTGCAAGGGCATAGCCAGCATGTTTTTAGGTGCGCTTTTAGTAATGTTTTGAAGTGGGTGCATGATGGTACGGAGGTAGTTGTGAGTGGAAGGGAGTTCCATAATTTGGCTATGGTGCAAGAGAATAGTGCTTCACCAGCAGAGTTATTGGCTTTAGTGATCTGCAAGTGATTTTTGTTGCTGGATCTTAGTGGTCTGGTGGTGCGATAGGGTTGGAGTAGATTCTGGACATTTAGTGGATGGTTTACTAGTTTGTGGGCGAGTGAGAGTTGATACCACTGAAGGAGGTGAGGGAGTTCAAGCCAGCCCAGTTCAGCAAGTGAGAGACAGTGTGACTACGGTAGGATGCCCCTGTGGCGAATTTGGCGATTTTGTTGTAGCAGGTCTCTAGCTTGTTTAGATCGCATTGCCTTAGGTTGGTATATACTGGAGAGGCATAAAGTAGCGTGGAAATAAGGTGGGAATTTGCTATTGAAATCTTTGCTGCTTTGGTGAGAAATTGCTTATTTCTGTATAATGCTCCAAGTTTTTTGTGGACTTTTTTATGGTCATGGATATGTGCATGTCAAATTTTAGTTTATTGTCTATTTCCACTCCTAGCAATTTGGTGTGTTCAGTTGGGTATATAGTGGTGTTGTCTTTTGCTGTGATGTTAAAGTGAGAGTTGTTTTGAGTATGTTTGGTGGGTTGGAAGATGAGTAGTTTAGTTTTGGGTTGAGTATTAATTGGGCATCGGATAACCAAGTTTCAACAGAGGAAAAGGCTTCTTGTGTGACTTTTTGCAGTTTTGGTAGGGACTGGGCTGAGCAGATGATGGTTGAGTCATCTGCGTATTGTATGAGTGTGCCATGTTTGGTGGCAGAGGCTAGATTATTGGTGTAAACAGAGAAGAGTATGGGGTCCAAGGATGGATCCTTGGGGAATCCCTATGGAGACAGGTAGTTGGGGAGATATGTCATAGGTTCATAGGTTCATAGGTTCATACTAGGCTATCTGCCCTAGGGCATTTATAAGCCTAGCCAGAGTGTGTTTGGCTTTCGCCACCCATTTTAAATTAATTTTGCTATGCCTTTTTTTGAGGTTAGTATACTGTGCCTCTGTCTAACAGTGACACAGAAGTGATAGCCGGGGTAAACCTACGATCTCCCATCCACTCATCAAGATTCCTCTTGAAGAGAGTCAATGTGGGACTCTGCCTAACCTGGACTGGGATTTTATTCCAGAGTGAAGGGAGCCTCTGGTTATGAATCTGTCCCTCCAGCATGTCCTATTTATTTCAGTGCTGAGGTTCAAGTCTCTCGAGCCGTAGCTCGATGGGATTTGGATTTTCTGAGGTGCAGCATGTCCATTAATTCCGGGTTGGACATGGCTTTATACGCCAGGCACAGATCGCCTCTGAGCAGGCGGTATGCCACTGAGTAGAGCTGGAGTTTCTTTAACCGGCAGCATATGGCATCTGTTTGAGCCCTTTGATCCTCTTGGTGAGGTACTTTGGGGTCTTTCCAGTTGCTGCAGGTGTCTGGTAAGGTACATCCCAAAAGGGCATTGTACTCAATTATGGGCCTGATGAGGATGAGTAAAGAGGCACGATGACCTCCCTGATCTAGATGTGAATCCCTTCATGATTAGGTGGGCTATATAAAATGTTTTTCTAACCACTTTGGCCACGTGGTTGTCAAATGAGAGATTGTTATCAACTTGGGTCCCCAGGTCCCTAATGACTTCTTCTGTACTTAATGGATTACCACCTATGTGGTAATTTGTGGGCACTTTGTTTTTGCCAAAGGGATGACTATACACTTTTGGCTTTAGCTTGAGGCCATGGCTCTGGCACCAGTTGTCTGTTTCTATGAGGCCCTTTTGGAGGATGCTTGTGTCGGC
Source organism: Protopterus annectens (assembly GCF_019279795.1). Classification (NCBI taxonomy): domain Eukaryota; kingdom Metazoa; phylum Chordata; order Ceratodontiformes; family Protopteridae; genus Protopterus; species Protopterus annectens. The sequence continues at coordinate 1,070,174,806 of NC_056745.1, read as the reverse complement.
TGGAGAGTTGATTATGGCCCAGTTTGCAGTCATCTGCGAACTTGGTCAGCCACAGTCCTTCCGTGTTGGCCTGTACCGCTGAAATATATACCGAACAAGAGAGGTCCCAGGACTGAGCCTTGTGGGACGCCACTTGTAACTGGTTTGGAGTCTGACATGGCTCCAGCAATTCTAACCATGTGGGTTCTGTCCTTGAGCCAGTTTGCAACCCATCTAGTGACATAGGGGTTTATATGTAAGCTGGTGAGCTTATTTATAATGGCCGAGTGGGGTATTGTATCAAGGCTTTTGCGAGGTCCAGGTAGGCTGTGTGGACCACCTTCCCTCGTCAATGGCCTTGGTGACTGTTTCAAAGAAATCGACCAGGTTTAAGAGGCAGGATCTGCCCTTAACAAAGCCAAACTGGGTAGGATCCAGTGTCTGTAGGTCCCCAATATCTTTATTTATGAGGTCCATGATGATCCTTTCCATAGCTTTGCAGACCAAGCTAGTCAGGCTTATGGGGCGATAGTTTCCAGGATCCGCTGAGGCACCACCTTTGTGGAGAGGGACCACTGTTGCTGTACGCCACTCTTTGGGTACATATCCTGTAGTAAGGCTAAGATTGAACAGTAGTTTTATGTTTGGGTTAGCTCTTCTTGGAGTTCATGTAGGACGCAGCCCGGGACACCATCTGGTCCCATTGATGCTGTGTTTTTTTGCTTTGGAGAGGGCGGCTCTTACCTGAGCATCTGAGATGTCAGGGGGGCAGCACTCTGTTGGGATAGATATTTGCCCTTTGGTGGGGAGAGGGGGGAGAAGTTTGCACTGAACCTGTCAGCTAGGATGTTGGCAATGTCTGTGGGCTCGGTGTATTTTTTGTCATTTTGGACTAATTCTGAGCATATCTGGGAATTCCCACCCAGGTTCCTAACATAACTAAAGAAAGCCTTGTGATTATCCTTAGTGTCCTGTGCAATTTTTCTCTCGAAGCTGGCCTTAGACGATTTTATGAGTGCCTGTAGTTTTTTGCTAATACTGATCAGAGATGCCTTCCCTTTTGGGATTTTGCTCTATCATGTAGTAGCTTCCTCCTTCTATTGTATAGTTTGTTTATGGTTGGGGTACACCAGACAGGAAGCTTGCCTTTGGAGGACTGGGTCTTGGTTTTATTTGGGATTGCATGATCCATGCATTCCTGAAGGTGTTCATAGAATGCTTATAAAGGATTCTATGGTCTGGGCAGATTTTCCACAGGCCCGGGGCTTTGAAGGATTTCACCGGTTTTGAGGCATGTGAAATTTGCTTTAGAGAAGTTTTTCACTGTGGTTTTCTGGGCAGGGGTGGGGTCGGGATGTGAATATCCAGTGAGATTAGTTTATGGTCTGATCTTACCAGTGAGGGATACACTTCTGGTCTGGAGCATAGTGTCCCCATGTTGGTGATGATCAGGTCCAGTATGTTTTCCCTCTTGTGGGAGTGGTAACAAGTTGTTCCATAGCATTTGAGTTTATAAATTCTAGGAACCTTTGGGCTAGGTGTTGGAACCAGAGTAATGCTCCCAGTCTATGTTTGGGTAGTTGAAGTCGCCCAATATAATGGTGTTTGGAGAGACCTTCATATTTTCCAGTATTCTCAGGAAGGCCAAGTGGGGTTCCTGTGTTTGGGAGGGTGGTCTGTAGCAGGCTATAAACTGGAAGGCAGTTTTACCCACAGTTAGTTGCACATGGATAGTCTCTGATGCTTCGTGCTGTGCCACCAACCTGGAGGTGTGGGTATCTTTGACTAATATTGATACTCCCTCCTTTGTGGTTCGGTCCAAGTTTTGGGGCCAAAAGCATGGTATGAGGTATAACCTGGTAGTGCTGGGGTGCTCTCGAGCCTTGAACCAGGTTTCTGTTACTGCACAGATATCGATGTTCTCCATGCTAAGGAGAGTTTCGAGTGTGCATCTTGAGGTTTAGACTTCTGGCTGAGTAGCATTACTCTTAGTTTCTTATCCCTTGTGATACCTATGGAGGTGGGTTTGTCTTTTGAGCCTTGCCTAAAAAGGCACTATGGGGGTAGCAAGAGCCTTTGCCAATATCCGAAAGCCCAGGGGTGACAGGTGCAAGCCGCCCTAGCGAAGCATCGTGGCTTGTCGAAAGCATGTCATCCCAGGCTGACAGGCATTGATCCCCTTTGAATGACACCAACACTTAAGCCAATTGTTGAAATTGATCATCTTGTCTTCATATTGTGGCATCATTCTTGGTGAGGGTAAGATGCTACTCAAGGTCAGGGTCATACCGCCTGGGCTACATGCTCAGAGAGCTCCTCTATGTCTCTTTTCATGTAGTCCAGGGAGGTACGCCTCAGGTCATTCACACCAGCATGGACAATGACTGAGTCATATTTGTACTTGCCTTAGAGTGACCTGAGTGCTTGTGTTATGTGGCGGATCCTAGCGCCGACAGGCAGCTCACCGTGACCTTCTCCTTGTTCAGCCTGGTGAGCGGACGCCAGTGTGCCTGACGATAGAGTCACCTATTACAAGTGTATCAGGTGTGTTGTTTAGCCTTAAGGGCTGTGACTGTTCGGCACACTGGCTTTGTGAGCTATGTGTTGCACGTGTTTTGTTTTGGGGTAGGCTTTGCGTGGGTGTCTGCTTTGGAGGTCGGTGCTGCTTAGGCAGATTTTTATTTAGAGCCTCGAGTATGTTTTTGTGTGTTTATGTGTTTGGTTTGTTGTCGTGGTAGGTCTATGTGAGACTGGAATTGTAGTGAGTGTGGTTTCCTTCTCCTCCTGACTGGTTACGCCAGTACTGAGTTGAGAGAGCTTAGCTTCCAGTTTGGCTATATGGTTGCATCTCTCACATGTGTTGGAATTTGTTGGGAGGAGGAGAGGGTTGTCTGTGTACATGAGGCAGTTGTAACATTGCCTCAAGATTCCCGGATTCACCAGCTGGACCGAGAGGAGATTGACAACTGACCTTTGGACATGCTAGAATAGTATTTGGGAATTCCTTTATAATTGAAAAAAGGGCCAATGGGGAACAAGGTACTCAAGGGAGTTTGTGAGGGTGTAGTGCTTTTAATTTTTTAGAGCTGACTTATATAATTGCTTTAGTGAGCAAGTGCCAGGTAACTTAAATGCAAAAACGACAAACAGTAACTTTCTTTCAAGTGAAACAAGGAAATAAGTACAGTAAGCAATGCAGATATCACTAGGGATCCACAGAAGTGCTAAAAGGCCGCGTTTTAGGTGGAATTAGCGTTTCAGGGAAATAAACAAACAACAAGCATACAAATAAAGCTAGATTCAGCAGGCCTGGATCTAGTCTATGCTACAGCAAACAAGGTGTACCAATTTCAGTAAGAAACAGTTAGAATATGCAGGCACTATAAGCCTCTAACCAGAAATTCCCTGCTCAGAAGGGCAGAGTCCAGCCTCCCCTCCCACAAGAGTGCAGACCGCAATCCTTCTTAACGTAAAATAACTGGCCTGAAGTCCAAGTGCTTAAACCAGAACAAATACACTTTTAGAATAACAGACACTGAGCTCTCAATCAGCAGTTCCCAGCTTAGAAGGATGTAAGCTACCTGTCCTGCCACCACAGTGCAGGCCACAAACCTTCCTAATGTAAAACAACTGGTCTGAAGCCCAAGTGCTTAATCCAAAAGACTTAGAAATGATAGCTACACTTTAATCAAGTTACTACCAGCAGTAATAAATACAACTGAATACTTTAAAGAATGCCTGGATTAGTGCTCAAGTTATACAAACAAAGCTAGATTCAGCAGGCCTGGATCTAGTCTATGCTACAGCAAACGAGGTGTACCAATTTCAGTAAGAAGCAGTTCAAATATGCAGGCACTATAAGCTTTAACCAGAAATTCCCAGCTCAGAAGGACAGAGTCCAGCCTCTCCTCCCACAAGAGTGCAGAACACGAACCCTCTTAATGTAAAATAACTGGCCTCAAGCCCAAGTGCTTAAACCAGAATTAATACACTTTTAGAATAACAGACACTGAGCCCTCAATCAGCAGTTCCCAACTTAGAAGGATGTAAGCTACCTGTTCTGCCACTACAGTGCAGACCACAAACCTTCCTAATGTAAACTGGTCTGAAGCCCAGGTGCTTAAACTAAAAGGCTTACAATGAGTTACACCAAGCAGTAATAAATACAATTGAGTACTTTTAAGATGACGCAAAAGCAAAATAAAGTAGGAAAACACAAATACAGTAAAAGCAAATAATTTTTTTTTTTTTTTTTGGAAAGAGAGAAAGGAGTAGCAGAAACTAAGCTGATTGGCCTTCTCAAATGCTCTCCCTGTACTGGGTGGAATGAGGTAATGACACTAGACTGGGAGGAGGGTCCCAGATCAAATTTACACTAGGGCGGCAACTGCAAAGCCACCAACTATAACAACACTATACCAACAGGGAGGGACGGTCGGAAACAAACAGCAGAAATGTTACTCACAGCTGAAGAGCAGCAGTGAGCCTTTAAATGAAAGTTTTAAACAGCTAAAGGAGCCACTAGAAAAAGAGTTTAACTGCAACAAGTTATCATAAACAAACAACCCAACAGATGCTTAATAAGAGTGGACAATTTCCAGTTAATACCTCACACACAGTGAAACTAGCTAGAAAAAATACACAGTACACAAAGTGCTATAAACAACAAAGAAATAAAGAACAAAATAAACAAAAAACAGGATACTTAATGTTATATATTGTAGCTCCGAGTTTGCTGAGTGTCCTTCCTTCGATCAGCTCACTGTAAAATGGCTGAACAATCACAACTGAGCTTCTTAGGTAACAGAAAGTTGAAACCTGAGACAGCTTTTAAGAAAGAAATCTCAAAAGAACCAATGAGGTGCTTAGTCTAAGCTGTAGTCCAGGAGACCTCAGTCAGCCAATGACCTCATTCTGCCATACAACGGATTGTTGGTGGTCAGACAGGTAACTCTAAAACCAGTCGGTGACTGATTGTGAGAAGGATAGGTTATTGAGGACAGAGATAAGTTGTTTGTGTGGGACCATGTCAAATGCTTTAGATAGGTCTAGGAAAGTAGCAGAGGAGAGATAGCCATTGTTTTTATGCTGAAGGATAGTGATAGTAAAGGAGAGTAAAGCAGTGGTGGTGCTATGGTTTGTAGGAAACCATACTGAGTACTGGAAAGGAGTAGATAGAGTAGAAATTATAATTTACTGCATAAATTGAATGTCTCTTCTGTTACTTTTAGCCAGAGATAGTTTTTCCACCTGGTGGCCACTCCATAGCATGGCTTCAGGCATAGCTATTTAACCTCTTTGACCAGTTAAACAATTAAAAATGTTCATTTGGACATTTATTTATTCAAATACAATGAGCTTCTGAGCTTTCACAAATGCTTTGTCAAATTGTAACAGCCAAATTAAAATGTCCAGCCACTTATATACTACTCATTTATATACTATTCATTAAACCAATTAAACACTCAAAATATTTATTTGAACAATTAAGATATCTATTTATTTATTTATTTATTTGACATTTGGTTACCAGGAAAGTCCAAGTAAGAAATCCATTTTCAGCAGAGGCCTGGGGAGAAAAGCTCCAATACAAAGAAAAGGAAAAATATATAGTTTTTACATAATTAACAACAAAACAAAAAACAGAAGAAAAGACAACTTGCAGATGAACACAAAAAACATATACATACATTTTACATGTGAAAATAAACAGGCATGTCTAAGCATTTTTAACAAACTTAAATTTTACAGAGAAGATTAACAAATATATCTGCAGACATACAGTTAGAATAGCAAGTTTAACAAAAATATGGCAGGTAGGATAATTTTATAGGAGAGACAGTTGCATTATAATGAAATTGTAGAGATAGGTATGAAGGCAAAAAGACTAGACTGTATGGTTGCTCAGATTAGTTGAGTAAATAGTGCCTCATTTACTAGTAAAGTAGTAGATAAACACAGTAAGAGCTAGAGGTAAGGGAGGTAAAGGATGGTGGTAGTGTGGACAGGAATGGAAGAATTAAGACAGTGAATTAGATAAGACTATGGTAGGTTGACTTATCAGCACAGAGAGATGATGATAGGTCAGAGTAGAACAGGGAGATCTAAGATGGAGGAAGGAAGGAAGGAAATAATTAGTGGAGGTGGTAGTTACGGTTCAGATAAAAAGAAGGAAGAGAGGGAGCAAGTGGGGAGGGGGAAAGGTTTAATTGAACTAGGGTAAAGTAAAAGGGGTGGGAGTCAGTTTGTTTCAGAGCAGAGATGGATACATGACCTAAATAGGAAGTATTTTAGTTTAAACATGAAATTCTTGAAATTGGAGGTAGTTCTAATATCTAAGAGTAGCCTGTTCCATAGTTTTGTCACAGAGTATAGACATTGTCTGGTAGTTTTATTTGGTTTATGTAAAGTTAAAAGCTGTTTGTCTTCGGAGTGGAAAGTTCAGCTAAATGTGCAGATTTGAAGTATTGTTTTTAAGGAGGGGCAGACCTCAGGATTATAGATAACTTTATGGGCAGTTGTTAGTTGGAGGTAGTTTAGATGTTGGGGGAATTCTAGCCAGTTAAGGGGGATAAGAGCTAAACAGTGGTGTTTAAAATAATGGTATGCCTGCTGCAAATTTAGCAGTTTTGTTATAGCAGGATTCAAGCTTATTTTTAATGTATTCAGAAATAAAATAATTCAAGGGCATTACAATATGTATACATAGAGTTCTAGTCAAGTCCATGAAAAACTCAGTCCTGTACAAACTAATCATTGTAACCTCCTTGCAGTCATGTTTTATGAGATATGACCACAGTAAAATAATTGAGTTAGAAGCAGATTTGACTCACTGAGATGGCGGACAAGCTAAATGTGGATCACCAACTTCTCCATGACAATGGAATTGCCATGACAGCACATACCAAGAACTTTACAGCAATCATTCTATATGCTGGAGTTAATGCTGCTTGACCTAGAAAACCAGAGATGGGGAAAAACACTTCATAGCATCAGATGTCGAGAGTGGAAGAAGAAGGGCACCCCCTAGAATTCATAAGACAGAAACTGGTGCATGTGTTTCAATTGGACAATACTCCTGCTGTAGAAAGGGCAAGTAATTTGACATTCAAAATGCATAACAGTAACTATCCAAGGCATTTCATTTTCACTTGCTAGAGTACAATGACAGGAAGGTATCCTTCTCCAAGGCTAGGGAAAAATATTAATCTTAAATTATGACTGCTACTTTGTGTGGTCCAGGACTTCGGTAATAACCTTTTAATAAGTTGTAAAGCCATGCTTCCTGCAATTAGAAGCATTTAAGTCTAGAATATCCGGAGTCATCTATAGCTCTTGGCCACACTTGTGATCACCTATGACAGGCAACCCCCCCCCCCCAAACAACATTTTTATGTGTCCAGTTACGTGAAATCTTTCAGAGATCTGGTGCACCATAAGAAAATTCAGTAATAGGGATGTGTGGCTACTTAAGCTGTAGATGTGGCAGAAACTGACAGGAGCAAAAGGAGGTTTCATCTAGCTGCTCTTAAGACACTGGACAGATTGCCTAATGTAAAAATAAATGGAAACCCAGAGACTGCATAACTTGGCCCCCAAGTTTGCAGGCTAGTGGGCAAGACAGAGGCTGTTTAGCTTTGGCCTGCCAGTCAGTGTACACTGTTTGCAGAATGTGGAATTGTAAAGGAAAAAGAACCTGTAGTTTTTGAAACTACAGACCATATGCTGGCTGAGCTGTCTTACTTGAACTTAGTTACTGAGAGTATAATCATTTTGAGGACTGCAGTAAGGCTACTAATAGAGTGAGTGTTTTCAGAGGGTATCTCATGGACATTGAGACTTATGTGTTCTCTGCTTCTTGTAGTGCATGCAGAGTTAGCATGTGTTTAGTTGACATTAGGTGGAAGAACACTTAAGCCATTACCGATGTGGACAAATCTGTGCTACTTTAGGACTCCATGGCTTTATCTTTTTGTATCCATTGGTTTTTGGGGAACTTGTAGGATCACTGGTGGTTTTGTTGTTATTAAAGGGGCAGCTCATTTGCTTCTCTACTGTTTAGTGTTTTTTAATTTGGTTATGCAACCCAAGATAGACATCTCTACCTACTGGGGAGGTAGCTCTGCCAAATGACTTGCATACTTTCTATTTTCTATATTCCACTTCTGTAAGTCTGACAGTGACTGTGGCCCAGGTTTGAGCTATGTTTGGTGAAAGACATGATACAGGGGGCAGGCCAGACACTATTCAGTGACTTCTTTAAAATTCTGTGGCATTGGGCTTCCACACGTGATGCCGTGCTGGAAAATGGCTTAGTTTATTCTTGGATTTGCCACGGGTTTAACATAGCAGGTACTGGAAGTTAAATTCCATGCTGTGAGTTAGGTTAGCCTGTATTTTCTCTTTCAGGTGTTTTTATATAAATCATTGTTATAAAATAATGTCAGGCCACAGTGGTGCAGCGGTTAGCATTGTTGCCTCACAGCAAGAGGTTCTCCCATTCAATTCTCGGCTGGACTGCCTTCTGTGTGGAGTTTGCATATCCTCCCCATGGTCAAGTTCATAGGTTCATAGGTTCATAGGTTTATACTAGGCTATCTGCCCTAAGGCATTTATAAGCCTAGCCCAAATTTTTGTGGCTTACGCCACCCCTTATATGAAAAAATACTGTGCCCATTAGTTTGTTGTGCCTCTGTCCAGCAGTGACACAGAGATGATTCCTGGGGTAAACCTACGATCTCCCATCCACAGGTCTAGATTTCTCTTGAACAGAGTCAGCGAGGTGCTCTGCCTCACATGGACCGGGATTTTATTCCACAGCATAGGGAGTCTCTGAGTGATAAATCTATCCCTCCAGCACGTCCTATTTATATCCGTGCTAAGGTTTAAGTTGCTTGCTCTAGTGGTTTTGGTGGATTTGGATTTTTGAGGTGGAGCATGTCCATTAATTCGGGTTGGACATGGCCTTGTATGTCAGGCACATGTCACCTCTGAGCAGACGGTATGCGACTGAATAGAGCTGGAGTTTCTTCAATCTGGCAGCATATGACAGATTTTGGAGTCCCTTTATCCTTTTGGTGAGGAACTTTTGGGGTCTCTCCAATTGCTGCAGATGTCGGGTGAGATACATCCCGAATGGGGCATTGTACTCAATCATTGGTCTGATAAGTGAAGAGTACAGGGAACAATGACCTCACTAGATCTGGATGTGAATCCTTCATGATCAGGTGGGCAATGTAGAAGGTCTTTCTAACCACTTTAGCAACGTGAGTCTCAAAAGAAAGGCCACTGTCAACCTGGGTCCCCAGGTCCCTGATAACCTCTTCTGTGCTTAGTGGATTGCCACCTATATGGTAGCTTGGGGTTACCTTGTTTTTCCCGAAGGGTATGACTATACATTTTTTGGCGTTTAACTTCAGGCCATGGCTCTGGCACCAGCTATCTGTTTCCGTGAGTCCCTTCTGAAGGATATCCGTGTCCGATGCACTTTCCACTATGGCGCCCAGTTTGCAGTCGTCTGCAAACTTTGTCAGCCAAAGTCCTCCCATGTTGGCCTGTACTACTGAGAAGTAGATGCCAAACAATAGGGGCCGAGCCCTGTGGGACACCACTTGTGACCGGCTTGGAGTCTGACACAGTGCCAGCAACTCTAACCCTGTGGGTTCTGTCCTTAAGCCAGTTTGTAATCCATCTTGTGACATATGGGTTTACATTTAAGCTGGTAAGTTTTTCTACAATACCCGAGTGGGGTATTGTGTCGAAAGCCTTTGCAAGGTCAAGGTAGGCTGTATGGACTGCCTTTCCTCATCAATGGCCTTGGTGACTGTTTCAAGAAGTCACCAAGTTCAAAAGGCATGATCTTCCCTTGACAAAGCCAAACTGGGTCGGGTCCAATGTCTGCAAGTCCCCTATATCTTTATTTATGAGCTCCATTATGATCCTCTCCATAGCTTTGCAGACTAGACTTGTTAAGCTTATGGGGCGTAATTACCAGGGTCCGTGAGGCGCCGCCTTTGTGGAGTGGGACCACAGTTGCCGACGCCACTCCTTGGGCACGTATCCTGTGGTAAGGCTGAGATTAAACAGCTGCCTTATGTGCGGGTTTAATTCCTCATTTAGCTCGTGTAGCACACAGCGGGGACACCATCCGTCCCATTGATGATGTGTTTTTAGCTTTAGAGAGCAGCTTTCACCTGCGCATTTGAGATGTCCGGGAGGCTACACTGCTGGGATAGTTATCTCTCCTTTAGGGGGGGAGAGGGGGTGAAGTTTGCACTGAACCTGTCTGCCAGTATGTTGGCAATGTCTGTGGGTTTAGTGATTTTTGTATCATTTTGGACTAATTCTGAGCATATCTGGGAGTTTCCACCCAGGTTCCTAACATAGCTGAAAAAGGCCTTATGATTGTCCTTTGAATCCATGGCAATTTTTCTCTCAAAATTGGCCTTAGTTGATTTTATGAGTGCTCAAGTGACATTTAAAGACATGCAGGTAGGTGCGGGTGTGAATGGGTGTGCCTTCTTTGAAGGTTAGGCATCGGGCTGGAAACTCGGCACCGTAAAAATCCACTGCCAATCATTAGCAGACCGGAGTTCCATTGTGGCAACCCCTAACCAGGAAAAGCCGAATAACATTACTTTTTTATTATGTTTTGTTAAAGGTTGGGTGAATTTTGTTTTTGGGAATCGGCTGTCTTGGGTCAGTCCTGTGCTCTCATGGGGTGGTCATAATATTATGTTTAATAGCAGCAAAACTGCTCAAAAATGGCTTTGCCTTGTTTAGGCATATTAAGCCAGATCATTGTTTCAGGCTTTGTGGTAGGGTGATACACCTATATATATCTATCTATATCTATCTGTCTATCTATATATATATATATATATATATATATATATATATATATATATATATATATATATATATATATATATATATATATACTTATGGGTGGTCAGTGGTCAGTTTGCACTCAACATAAGGTCAGTAGTATAATGACAATGGGGACAAGGGGAGGTTGGCAATAGTTACAGTCTGTTTTTTTTTTTTATATGGAATATAATTTGTTTTGAACACAATTTTTATAGAAGAGGACACACCACAAAACAGGCAAAAAAAAAAAAAAAAAAAAAGAAGCTGGGCAGTGGTGTAGATGGGGATGTGAAGCAGGAGTTAAATTATTAGTACTTTTGATTCAGACAGTAATATGACCCTATCCTGCTTAGAGAATTCATTGCAGAAATTGACTTGAAGTGTGGTAGAAACACCACCTTGGTGTTTGTTGGGAATTTTCATTTGGCATTGGATACATCCAGGGTTGATCTAGATCACCCAGGGTAAATGTAGCGTTGTACAATTACTTACAAGACTGTTGTTTGCTAGATGCTAGAGAGCACTATATCCTACTAAACTTTATTATACACAATCAGTGCCATTGCAAGGGTTTGACAGTTGAAATATTTGTCTGTAAGTACAACGTATTTCATGCAATCCACTCTGTTGATAATATTCTAGTCAACCTGTCTGATCATGCATACATTGTTGTCACATTATAAAATCTGAGTCAGATATATCACTTCTCATCAGGGAGGCTGGAGTCTTCTTTTGGCAAAAGTGGCATTCTATGCAGACTTTAAGGGCCTTATCACTGACTTCTGGGATGGGAATAATGCTGATACTGATCTGATTAGGATGAATTGGGATGTTTTTAATGTTTTTGTTAAGTATTCTGCCATTTTGTGTCTAAAAGGGGAAAAGCTTAGACAAGATAGAGAACTGCAGAAATTTCTGGCACAAAGTAATTGCAGCAGCTGGAGATACCTCAGAGGTTTATCACCAAGAAAATTCAGGGCCTTCAACATATGACCTACAGGGACAGACTGAAGGCCCTGTCACTGTACTCTGTATCTTGTAAGCTGTTGAGGAGTGACTTGGACCTGGCCTACAGGGCAGTCTCAGTCTCTGCCCTAATGGAAATTCTGTGTATCCACAAGTCAAATGGGACAAGATTCACTCACACTAAGGATCTTAACCTAGCCTGCAACATTAACAGGACATTGTTGCGAGACAGATATGTCTCCTAGAGATTGCCATTCCTCTGGAACAAACTCCCAATTCAAGTAAAACAGAGATCCTCAATGACCCTATTTAAGCGTATATTAGACAACTGGATGGGAGACTGTAGATTTACCCCAGGGGTGTCACCAATGTCCCTCTTGGATAAGGGCAGTCAGTGCTGATCATAGATTTGCTCTGCAAATATAGACCATATAACTTGGTCAGTAAGGGAACAAGGGTATAATATGGCCAGGCTTATAAAGCCCCTAGTGCCAATAGCCTAGTAACCTCCTATGAACCTATGAACCTATAAGGCTGAGAGACAGAAATACAGAAGTTTTGATTTGGTCTATAAGAGGAAAAGGAGGGAACCAACCCATTAGCCAGAGGAAATTAACAATGTTTTGTAGGATTTTATCAATTAATATATGTATATATATATATATATATATATATATATATATATATATATATATATATACCCAGGAGAAGAGCTGTGTTCCAGGTCATTGCTCAGATATCTGTGAGGGGTTTGGCCTTCCGGGGGGGGGAGACTATAAAGGAGCTAGTAATCTTGACATGGCAATTTTACTGGCTGAGCTACTATGCCAATGATCAGTTGTTTTAATGCACATCCTGCCCAAACTGGCAAAGATAGTTAGTTATTGTGTAGAATGTTGCTGTTTGATTGTTCTGGAAAGTGAAAGAAATTATGTATAGTTGCAATTAGGTACAGTGCAATATCCGCTTACTCACACTCATACAAGTATATAACACAGTAATGATTACTGACACTGATTTCTTGCCAAGGCAAATCAGTTACTGTTTAACTTTGATCAAATAATAGCAGGGGTAGGTCACTTTTATCCACAGATAACAATGACCAACCCCTGCTATTGTTTGATCAAAGTTAAACAATAGCAGGGGTGGGTCACTTTTATCCACAGATATCTTCCATATCTCTCAGTTATGGGTACTTCATTGACTGCGCAAATCACAGATGTCTTACGGTGCCTTAAAATGGCCACACTAAAGTATTCCAACTTGCATCGCACAAATGTACATATGTTCAGCAAAGTCAGATTAATGACTGCTTAGCTTGATCCTGACAGCAGGGCCAATCATTTTCATTTAGAGGCAACATCTGTAAACAACAATTATAGCCATTTTGTTGACCATGAGCTCTTCAGATGTCTAATTGTGATAAAGGAAATAAATTGCCAATTAAACTCCGGATCCGCAAGCAACTTTTATTAAGAAAAAACATACAATTTCATGTCACAATTTTTTCTTCAGCTATATCTGATAAAGTATTTAAAGTATGCCTGTCTAATGAAGCTTTTCACCCTGGGCATCTGCTGAAAACAGGATTCATGCCCAGTCAGACTTTCCTAGTAAACAAATGCCAAATAAAATAAATAAAATAAAATAAAATAAAGTGTTTGTAATATGAGCTTATTTTTGCTTGCTTAATAAAAGTTTTCTGTGGTTCCAGAGCTTATTTGGAAAGTTTTTTTTTCTTGACTTTTAATTTCTAGCCACATAGTTACATCCTTAAGCTGCATTTTGTGTTCACTGTAAAATAAATAAGTACCAAAATTTCTGCTATCAAAGCATAACTAAACAGGCTTCTTGTCAGTGCAGGGAACAGGTGAGGAGCATTTGAGCAGACCTTACTTTATCCCAAAAACAAAATTGCAATAGTAATGCTACATGACCAAAACTGTAACTGAAGAGTCATCTCCAAGCCACTAGTGGTATTGAAGTTTATTAATTTTCCCCCAGATTTACTAATCTTCCGTGCAGGACTAGCTTAGTCCTACATGGAAGAGACCATTTAGGAGCAGGACAGCAGCGCGCCATGCATATTAATGATGCTCGCTGCCCGAGCTCCTAGGCTTACATGGAGCATGTAAGAGTGCAGGGGGCATGTCTGAGAGCAGATCGCTCAGAATAAACATGCCCTTGCAATGTAGAACAGCAGAAAGGGGAATACAATGAGCGGGACCACTCACAGGTGACCGCATATCCCCAACAACAGTCCCCCTTGTGTATAACAGCAACAGAATATAGAAATAAAATGAAGAAACCTTTTTTTCAAACATCCAATTACAGCTAACCGTAGTTGCGCAGGTGTGCCCATCGATTAGCTATGGTTAAAGCAGCTTAAAAGGCTGAAGAGGATAACAAGGAAGATATATGCAAATGAAGCAGCAGAGCAATAGTGTAGTGGGCAGAGCATTCACCTTATGAGCAAACATTCACGGTTTGAGTCCCACTACAGCACATCCAATTTTACATGGCAAAGCACATTATGACCAATATTTTTGTTACATAACCCACTAAATAACATATATTTATGAAGTGGAGTACTGCAGTAAATGCACACGTGAGGTGTCAGTGTCATAATGAATAAGGCACTAGTAAGCAGATCTAAGCACCAATAAGCAGTAGTAAGCATATGTAATCACTGGTAAGCGAGTGCAACCTCGTTTGTGTGGCGGTAAGCAATATCCTACACTGGCTAAGCAATTCTCAAGCTTACTCTCTGTAAGCAGATGTAACAGTAGGTTAGCAGTACTTACTGTCACACAAACCTACTTACAACTGCCCAAAGTGCCTTAATCACTCTGTATCCAACAGCCCTTGTTCTGCCCATCAACAAAATAAACAGCCATGCAGATCTTAAACCCAGGGCCATATACACCATAGTCCCAGCAGTTATCCACCAAGCCATTACAGAAGTACAAAAGAATGAGGTAGTAACAAACAAGTCCTCACCGTAGTATAACCAAACTGAACCTATGAAAAGCATCAGTATACAGTCATATGTGCCATAACCCACTACATAACATAAATATGTGAACTAGAGTACAGCAGTAAGCCCAGAAGTGAGGTGTAATTGTAATAGAGTGTTGAAGTCCCCAATAAAACACAAGGGCCCCACAGAGTGTACGTGCACATCAATCAGGGATACCAGGCATACATATAAGGTGTAATGAATAATAACACAATGCCAAAAAGGCATTATAATGAAAGTCTAACGTAAGCAACACTAAGCATTGCACAGGCCAGCTTAGGAGGTGTGAGCAATGTGTAGACCAGCTAACTCATTGTGCCCAGTGGTATACCCCTTTAAACAATGCCAACCTTAGGTAAGCAGGTTAGCCCATAGCTTAGCCTTTTCAAAACTGGCCAATAATGGAAAAGTGTGGGAAATCAGCCCTACTTAAACCCAAGAGGCGGGAAAACATCTCATAACTGGTTGTAGCTTTCTCTTGCAGGCACTATGGCAGTAAGGGGAGAAGGACTCCACTTTTGGGCCCAGCGCTGATGCATCCAGGAGTCCAAGGTCATGGCAGGACTCCTAGTTAAAGACCATGCACAGAGACTGCTGCAGAGCTGGTACCAAGGCCCTCAATATAAGGCAGAGGCCTGGGACCGTCTCACCCGCGACCTCACTAGTGCCACTGGCATACCTTGAACTGGTGAGTAGGTCAGGCACCACTATGCCGACCTGAAGCGGCGGAAGGGGGACCTATTGGAGGAGTGGCTCCAAGAGGCTTGAGCATCAGAGGATGTGCCAGACATGTGTAAGTATCACGTATCACTCCAGTATGTGTGTAATAATTGCCAGCTTAGGTATATCATGGGTAGGTATGGCTAAATATTCTTCTTATGTCCCCCACAGCTGCAACGGAGCAGGCCGCAAACCAGGAGGCCCACATCAGCCACCTGGTGAGGTTGCAACGAGAGGCAGGTCAGTAATAATCATGATTTTACTGTCAAAGGAAATAACAATAAAAGTAGGAGTAAATTAATTGCTAGTATAAAACCTGTATTGTTCAAGACAAGTACTGCATACACTAGAGAATATGGCAGGGAGAGTCTCATATTGTTTGTATATCAATAAAAGTGTAATATTCTGACAAAACAGGTCTAACTGCTGGACTATATGTGTGTATTCTGGTATCATATGGTAATGTAGATTTGCAATCATGTAATAGTGCTATTGTATTAAGCACTGTAAACCACACTATACACCATAAATTGAATGTGTAGGAATGCCTGTATATGACAGGTGCAATCCCCAGAGGCCATTTAGTACAACTGAAAGACAGATAGACAGTAAACAGGGAATATGCAGACAACAAACACCGAATAGCACATGCATCTGAGATGTGAACTGTCATTTATTTAGCACACACAGCCACGGTTTGAATCCTGCCAGTTGTAGTAGTCTGCATACAAAATCATACCCCACAACTGTACAGATATGTCCAGAATGTCTATAAAAGTGGCCCATATCTATTGCCTATCAACTTTCACAACTTTCTCTACTTTCACTGGCTTATGTGAGTAATCACAAAATCATCATTTCATGAATCAATCCCCCCCTTTAATTTTTTAAATTTAGCCATCCTACAGTATGAACCTGTCCCCTGGGAAATCAGTGGGATGATCCCAGACATATAGGCAGCAAACAGAAAATACAACTGATTGACACACATCTATGACAACAGTCCTGGCACACTAGCAACTCCCCAATACTTTATGTGACTAAGAAGCCACGTATGTCCCATTTACACCCCAACTTGTTAAGCTGTGGTCAGAGTGTGTACAGTGGCAGAGTGAGATGCATGTGCATAAGAGTAATGTGGAACCTGGTATTGTGTGTGGGAACATTCAGGTAGTGCTAATAAACATTCCTCCCACAGGTCTGTCAGATACCAACAATGTGCCCAGAAATACACAAATGATATGCAGTTGCTCTGAATAATGAGGTATTACACATCACTGTCACCCACACTGTCCTACAACATGTAACTGTCTATGAAATCTGTATAAGAGTGTTGTTATACAAGGTCAGAATGCATAAGCACAGGGGATTAATAAGACAGAAAGCAGATTGGAGATGTACAGCAATATCAATATAGCAGACACAACTGTGACGGACAGTGTTTAAGTTGTAGCAAACACAGCCATGATCTGAATCATGGGAGTGGAATTAGACTGCATACAGATTCATACCCCACAATTGTACACATGACACCAAAATGTCTAGTATATGTGTCCATATCTGCTGCCTATCCCCCTGGTAAGTCTGTGGGATGATCCCAGATGTGTAGCCAGCAAACAGGGAATACAAGTGATTGTCAACCATCATGAGACACCTGTCATTGTAGCAACCCCCAAAACTGTTAGGAGATTAATATTTCAAGTATGTCCTATCTACACTCCCATATTGTCAAGCTGTGACCAGAGTGTGTACAGTAACAGAGTGAGATGTATGCGCTTAATACTAATGTGTAATCTGAAACTTTGTGTGGCAACAGTCAGGTAGTGCTAACAAACATTGCTCCCACAGGTACATTGGATATGAACAGTGTGTTGAGAAATACAGACCAATATAACCTGTACTGGTACTGTCCACCCTGGTATTGTAGGGGATTGTGAGTATTGCAGTTTCTCTGAATAATAAAGTATCACTGGTCACTGTTGCCCACACTGTGCTACATAATATAACTGTGTAGGAAAGCATATATATGTGTGTGTCAGGTCACTAAAGGTGGAAGAGGGCAATATTCTAGATATGTCCAGCCACACCAGCATGTGGTCAACACATGGCCAGAGTTTGTGCAGAAAGAGTTGGATAGCATCCTGGAATCCGGGTGTATGTGTACAAACAGTTACTCATTGTTAACATACATTCCCTCCACAGGTATACCAGTTAAGAGGTGTAAACTCAGGTAAAACCGGTTCATGTGTAATGATGATGACAGCCATACCACTGTCCACAATAAGGCTATAGGGTAGTGTAGTATGACATGTAAGGTACAGATAACAGCACTGACTAGGAAAGTAATGTGGATTACAGGAATATACAACTTAACTGACATCTTTCTCTCCCCCCTCCACATTATCTCCGACAATAATCAACATACCCACCCCAACTGGTATGTATTGACTCTGATAATGCCCAGTTGTTTGATAAATATTTTAATGGTTCCCATGCATGTGTCATATTGAATTATTCCAACATTGTTGGCATTGTGCCATCAATGTACCTGCATGCTGTTTTATTACCACTGTGGTCCCATATATGCATGTGTTTTGTTTGCTATGCAACTGTTCCGTATCTGGTGTCTGGGTTAATGGGAATATCTATGCCACTGTTATACCTGACCCTGGAATGTGTTGACTATTAATATCCCATATAGGATGATGAAATCTAAACATTATAGCATGCTTGGGAAGGCTGGTCCCAGCGTAACCACCTGACCCACCTCAGCTGGCTGTGATACCGGGCACCAGCATGTCTGAAGCCCAACCCTGGAGCTCCTTGTCCATTGGTCCTGCACCAACTTTGGGTAGAACTGCCTCAAGGGATGGGGCTCACCCCCCCAGGAGTGGGCATGGACAGGCACCTATCAACCGTCGTCAGGTCGGGGTCGTGGCACATAGAGCAATCAGCGAGCATTTCGATGATCTTCTACACCAGCTCGAGGGCCGCGTGTCACGATTAGAGAGTCAGCCTGGCTCTGCGGCTCAGCCCCCAGCACAGCCACCTTTGGGGCTGTGAAGGTGCAGTTGTGACTGCCCATGGGTGGGGACCTCAGTCCCACTGTTACCACTAGGGGGCTTGTGGGCTTCTGATATCCCAACACTCCTCCCCATCAAGGTGTTTACCCCCCACATGTGTCATATACCGCCACTGTATGCATCTTGTGTGTCTTGCCTGTTAACCTACCCAGCCTACCTCCCCAAATATACCTACTACCCCTCCCCAACATCCCACTCTCACCTGAAAAAAAAAGGGTGGTCTGTTCCCACAAAAAACTCTCATCATATACATAGCTGTCCATTTCGAACACGTGTCCACTGGACACATATAATCTGGTCTAATTGGCATCACAACTTATTATTGTTGTCCTCACCCCTCTCCCAGTGTTTTGAGTGTCCAAATCTACCTCCAAATTCAGTGTATATGCACAGCTGTTGCTGTAGAAGAAATGGGTAGCTATGGACCTTTCCTAAGCCCATCCTGCACATCCCTAGCTATTTTCTCTACTGTCTTTCCATCTTTGTGCCCCTTTTTCACCACTTTCCTATCAACCCTTTTTTCTTTTCTTTTAAAGAAATTAGAACGGGAGTAAGCGGGAGTAAGCACTTTTAAGCAGCAGTAAGCAGGTCTAAGCCTGTTTGCACAGGGGTAAGCACAGCCTATACAGATTAAGCAATTTAGAAGCAAACTGAGTATAAGAAACTAACTGGAAGTTAGCAGTGCTTACCTGTGCACAAACCCACTTACAACTTCTTTAAAATGCCTTAATCACTCTGTACCCAATGGCCCGTATTCTGCCCAGCAACAAAATAAACAGCCTCTGCAAAGCTCAAACTCAGGGCTCTGCAAACAATAGGCAAAATAATTTACCACTAAGCCATACCAAATACGCATAAATTGGATGTTTTCAGAAACATATCATCCAGCCCAGTCATATAACAGTACAGAGAATGTATACCAATATTTAGATGTATGTGTGTGTGTAAATATATTAATATATAAACGGATACATCATATCTACATATATATATATATATATGGTTCCCATTCAGAAGCCTGAAACATCATAAGCCTGAAAATCAAAAATCCAAAAACCAAAAAGAAAAAAAATTCAGAATCAAAAAAAAAAAAAATGAAAGAAGCAAAATCCTGAAAAAAACCAATCCTGAAACTCTCAAAATCCTGAAAACACAAAATAGACATACTGATGTCATTGTGGCTTTGCTATATATATATATATATATATATGTAGAAATATATACATATATATATAAATATATATGACCATATATACATGCAAATGCCTACATCGACACATATATATGTCTACACCTATATGTCTACATATACACAGTAAGTTACATATATGTACACAGATATATATCTATGTAGGTATATACAGACATAGTTATATATATGTAAGCAGCTATATATATATATATATATATATATATATATAGATATATATATATATATATAGAGATATATATCGATTTAGGTATATATGGCCATACATCTGTAGATAGCAATGGTAGATTAACAAAAACATATATGTCCACATGCACTGTTAATGGAGTTGAGAGACCCCAAACAATATACGTCTTGTATGAATAGGCATACCTCCCCACAGGCAAACATGTCCACCCTGCAATACACTACCAAGTGTTGCAGATCCCATAACCAGGTCCTGACACGACAATGGCCCAAGATGTTAAAAGTACTACATCACACCTCTATGATGTCAGGCTGGTACTGGTAACATGTCATGCAGTACAGCCTGCCTCCCATAGTAAATGTAAAATGTGGAAACTATCAACATCCCCAGGATACATATACACAGACACATGTATGCAGATACAGATATACATACACACACACACACACACACACACACACACACACACACACACACACATATATATATATATATATATATATATATATAGATAGATAGATAGATATACATGTGACTACACATACACACAGAGGTATGTACAGTAAGATACATATGTAGAAGGTGCACACAATATGGAACAGCAACTATGCCTACAGTTAACACCATAATAACTGGATATTGGATGAGCCACCCATACAAATGACATTCGGTGCCTGCAACATATACCCACAGAGAGGCCATAGGATAAAACACCACACACAAGTTTGCAGAAATGGAATACCTTTATTTGTGTACTATTACACATGTATATGCCATGTCACATAGCTGTTCAGACACTGATATCCATATCAACAGAGTAATGCAGCTGTGAAACAGTTATACTAATACAGTAGTCTGGACAGGTTCATAACTGTTGCTGTCCAGACAAAGCCCTCCAAATCATACAATAGTAAAGACAGACTGGGCCACAGGATACCACACAATCAACAGTAAGTGATGCAGGTGTATAGTCCAGCAGCCTTTATCTACACTCTGTACACAATCACTAGGTGGTAATGACTTCAACTGACCAAATGAGATGTAACTGTTACATAACAAGGCACAACTGGCACCATCACAGGCACACTGGCAAACAGAACAGTCTGTATAGCAGGAGGCAGTAGCCCTGCAGCAACCCACTTTATGTAAGTAATGTCAAGATTGGTGGAATGTATGGTACTGTACATCCAGATACCTTAAGGCAGCTCACTCCTGATACTCCCTACCCCCACATTTTGTAATAGCCTAGGTTATGTATGGCGCACCCCCCCAGACTCAATATCACAGGGCCATATACCACTGTTACATACACTGGTTTCTGTAGTGCATATAGGCACACATGTATTGTGTAGGTGAAGCCCACATATATATGGCCCCAGCCCCACCGTATGTGTGTAGGATACAACAGCAGTGAACTGCTGGCAGGAATGACAGCATGGTATACATATATGTGCATATGTATCACTATCTGTATATGTGTAGACATATAATGCTCTGTATATGTATATATCTGGGTGTGTATATGCATATCTATGTACATATACACACCTATCTATATATGTCAATAAGTACATGTGTAATTATCTATATAGACATCTGGATAATCATATATACATATATATTCACCATATGTCCTGAACATGGGGTGTAGCCCTACCTCAGCCCCTATAGTCCAAACTCTGTAGTGCAAGGGGATGTCAGGTATGTATAGTGGGTATATTAGTAGACTTTTGCTACGGTAACAGGTATTGTCTTCAAGGACGTGTGTGGCTGGTCACATCTGCTTTTCACATGTGTGCCATTGGCTACTGACAGACATCCTAAGGACATCATAGTACAGTACCCCTGCATACACATAATGCTCTATTGGACTACAGCAGAGATACTGGCAAAGAGATGTGGACATTCTGACACACTCAGTACAGTCCGGAGGTATACACAGAACCCCTTAGTGCAGAACATGTGGACCAAGCCTGACAATATGGATGTTAACAGCCATGTAGATGAGTATAATCATAGCCGGCCTTAGGCATAGGCCAACTAGGCAGCTGCCTAGGGCGTCGCTCTAGTAGGAGTGCTTTTCCAGTATTTATTTGATATAGGTAGAACAGGATGGGGGCACCGGGTGGTGTGGTGGGGAGTGCATGGAGCCCTTTTGTCTAGGGCACCACTTGACCTAAGGCCACTCCTGAGTATAACACATAACAACTGGTATACATTCTCCCCCATAGATTATGCATTCGCACACCCCTGTCTGTCCTGACATAACTGCTGGTACAGAGGTGCCATGGCCACATACTACCCACTAGATATTAACATACATCTGTACAGCATCCCACCGCTCAGTCTGACATTACATGACTGTTAAGCGAGGCCCGGAAGCAGTACATCTGGCAAGTATCTGGACATGACATCTCACTGGGTAAGTACATTAAGCTGCTAGGCATGTAACAAAGCACTGTGCAGGCTACAGGCAGATGGGCTCAACACTGACCTACATTTCCTATGGCGGAATGCACATGTACCTGCATATATAGCAGGCTCTACAGGCATGTCACAGCACATGGTAAGATACACCTGTGTGAAAGTGCATAACCACAACCAATGTGAACACAGCCACATATGGTAAGCTAGCATAATATTACAGTATATGGACTATCTGTCCAACATCATCCTCATATCTGCCACTCACACACTAACCCTACATATACTGGGCCACTACGCAGTGTGGCTTGATGCCTGTCTGTGGTAAGGGATATGTGTGTATGTGGCCCTATAAATATGTTAGCCAATACGGTAACATACAGTGGAGCAGCATGTAACATCAGATAGGACTGGACCTAGAACAATGACCTCTGCCACAGTCTGTACACAGATCAAGGTACATATTAACAATACAAACACTGTCAACATTCACCATAAGTACACAGACCTCAGTACTTTACAAACAACAACAGAATGTCCAGTTATGTCATCAAATATAACCCCTACTGCACATAATGTGTAGCAGTCTAATATCTCACTGGCTTGTTATCAGTTTTGATGACACTAATTATGGTGTACAGTACATATGCACCGCTTAATGCATGACATATGCACAAAGGGTGACAGAGCTGTGGCTGGAAGCACATACATAGGGCCAATATTGACATGTTGCTGTGATAACATCATGCATTTACTGTTGTAACAGGGTTTGCTGCAACATATGCCTTATGAAGGATATGAAGTTAGTAACTGTCACAGCTTTCAACATCTAAAGACTGCAGTCCTCACACTACCTTCTGCAGTTCACAGATACATGCTGTGTGGGTAACACATGAAATCAAAGGAAACATACACTGCCTAGTCTGCAGATGACTCTACAGATTGGGGAGTCCTCATAAACATAGAACTGACATGGCAGGTATTAATACATGTAGGACAGCCATATCCACACACACACTGTTAAACCAACATTACTCCAAATGCAGTATAGCAGCACTTACAGTCTGTAGTCAGGTCAGGCACATCCCCCTCCTGTGTGTTGCCCTGTTTCCACAGTGTATGTTGTCAGAGGTAAATTCCCAATCCATCTGAGATGCTGTTTGCCAAACAACAGATTAAGATCCTGCTCACAGTGAATGACAAGGCCCAACACCAACATGATGTTCCTAGATATTGGATTGTGTTTCCATGCAACTGGCTACGGGAATGTTACCACAGCTGCTCCACATGCAATCAGCTAGAGGAGGGCTGCAATTCGTGCAGAGGTCATCAGCTGATCATGAGCATTATCTAAAATACACATGCTGCTGCCTAAACAAAGCAGGTGTAGGTCTCCACATCCACCAGTGGGAGTGAGAGAGGCAGACAGAGGCAAAGACGAGGCAAAGACAAGTCAGGGAGGGGTGGGAAAGTAAAACTTAAGCATGTCTGTGTCATACACCTACCAGCACAGGGTATCAAAACCCTGACAACTATGTATTGCTATCACAGTTCTATGCAGTTCATAGGTTCATAGGTTCATAGGTTGCTAATAGGCTATTGGCCCTAGGGCCTATACAAGCCTAGCCATAACAATTCCCTGGATATTTCTTCCCACAATATTTACTTTCCTGGACCACTGTCTAGCAGGGTGACTGACATGATCTCTGGGGTGAATTTCCTATCTCCCATCCAATCATCAAGGTTCTTTTTGAATAGGGCCAAGGAGGTGCTCTGCTTGATATGTATGGGCAGTCTATTCCAGAGTATGGGGAGTCTCTGGGTCAGGAACCTATCACTCCAGCATGTTTTGTTTATTGTGATGACAAGGTTTAGATCCCTGGAGCATGTGGCTCTGAGGGATTGGTATTTCTTTAAGTGGAGTATGTCCAACACTTCAGGGTTTGAAATGGCCTTGTATGTTAAGCAGAGATTGCCTCTGAGTAGACGATATGCCACATAATATAGCTGGAGTTTTTTTAGATGGTCAGCATATGGCATCTGCTTTAGGCCTGTGATTCGTTTAGTGTGGTATTTCTACGGCCTTTCCAGCTGTTGCAGATGTCTTGTGAGGTACATATCAAATGGGGCGTTATACTCTATAATGGGTCTAATGGGGGATGAGTACAGTGGGACAATGACCTCCTTTTTCCTGGATGAAAAGCCCGTAGTGATGAGGTGTGCCACATAGAAGAATTTCCTGACTGTTGTGGTGATGTGGTTATCGAAGGTGAGACCACTGTCCATCTGTGTCCCTAAGTCTTTCATCACACTTTCAGTGTTTAGTGTACTGCCACCTATTCATGGGTACATGGTTTTTCCCAACTGGGATAAGTATACATTTATTGGCATTAAACTTGAGCCCATGGTTCTGGCACCAAGCATGTGTTTCTGTAAGGCCCTTTTGTAAAATATCCACATCATTTGGGGATTCAATAATGGCTCCCAGTTTGCAGTTATCTGTGAACTTTGTTAGCCAGAGTCCCTTAGTGTTGGTCTGTACTTCAGAGAAGTAGATGCCAAACAAGAACGGTCCCAAGATTGAACCCTGAGGTACTCCACTTGTCACTTGTCTGGAACTGGATTTGGAGTCAGCTACTTTTACTGTCTGGGTTCTGTCAGTAAGCCAGTTGGCAACCCATCGAGTGATGTAGGAATTTATGCCCTTCTTAGTAAGTTTATCTATGATTACGGAGTGGGGGATGGTGTCAAAGGCCTTGGCAATGTCCAGATAGGCTGTGTGGATTGCCTTAGCCTTGTCCACAGCTCTGGAAACTGATTCAAAAAAGTCAATCAGGTTCAGGAGACAAGATCGGTCCTTCACAAACTCAAATTGGGTGGGATCCAGAGTTTGAAGGTTGCCAATGTCTTTGTTTATAAGTTCCATGATAATGCGTTCCATGTCCTTGCAGATCAGGCTCGTCAGACTGATGGGATGGTAGTTCCTGGGATCCAAGGTGGATCCCCACTTGTGGAGTGGGATCACTGTAGCTGTGCACCACTCAGTGGGCACGAAGCCTGAGGTGAGGCCGGATAAACAGGGTTAAACTTTTCCTGGCTCCGCCAAGTCTGCTCTTCAAAGTTTCCCTTAGAAAGCTCTACTCTTAGAATAACCAGTCTACTCGTTATATTATAAGCATAGCACTTGTTCTCTAAGCTACTCTTCTAAGCAAGCACTCTCAAACTCAAGTAACACTACATCCACCTACCACCACAACCACTTCCCTTAAAGGCACAGCACTCTCTTATAATATTCTAGCATGTCGAGTGGTAGATTGCTAGCATCTTCTCCTGCTCAGCTGGTTAATCTGGGAATCTTGAGACAATGCTATAATTGTCTCATGTACACAGACAACCCTCTCCTCCTCCCAACAAACACAAATACATGTGAGAGATGCAACTATATAGCCAAACTGGTGGCTGAACTCTCTCAACTCAGGACTGGCAAGACCAGACAGGAGGAGAAGGAAACCACACACACAACAAACCCAGTAACACATAGACCTACCCCAACTGCAAATCAAACAATTAATAACACAAAAACATACTCCGAGGCTCTATTAAAAAACTTACCAAAACAACAGTGGCTCCCAAAGCAGACACCCAAAAATCCACCACCTCAAAACAAAACACATGCAACACATACTTCAATAAATCGGTGTGTCAATAAATCACAGCCCTTAAGGCCAAACACTATGCCTGATACACTAGTGATAGGTGACTCTATAGTCAGACACACTGACGTCCCACTTACCAGGCTGAGCAAGGAGAGGGTAACGGTAAGCTGCCTATTGGGGGCTAGGATCCGCCATATAATGCACGCACTCAGGTCACTCAAAAGCACGTACAAATATGACTCCGTCATTGTCCATGCCGGCGTGAATGACCTGAGACGTACCTCCTTGGACTACATGAAAAGAGACATTGAGGAGCTCTCTGATTATGTAGCCCAGGCTGGTATGACCCTGACCCTGAGCAGCATTCTGCCCTCACCAAGAATGATGCCACAATACAAAGACAAGATGATCAGCTTTAATAATTGGCTCAATTACTGGTGTCATTCTAGGGGGATCCAATGTCTGTCTGCTTGGGATGACATGCTGGACAAGCCATGCTGCTTTGCAAGGGACGGCTTGCACCTGTCACCACTGGGCTTCCGGATATTGGCTAAGGCTCTTGCCAACCCCATAGTGCCTTTTTAGGCAAGGCTCAAAAGACAAACCCACCTCCTTAGAAAACAAAAATGGAATAAAATTAAGGGTAATGCTGCTCAACGCCAGAATTCTAAATCTCAAGATGCAGGCTCTCGAAGCACTCCTCAGTATGGAGAACATCGATGTCTGTGCTGTTACTGAGACCTGGTTCAAGGCTCCTGAGAGCACCCCAGCACTACCAGGCTTTACCTCGTATCATGCTTTTTGGCCCCAAAACCCGGGCCGAACCACAAAGGGAGGGGGAGTGTCCATATTCATCAAGGACACCCACACCTCTAGGTTAGTGGCAACTCATGAAGCATCAGAGACCAACCAGGTGCAGCTAACCATAGGCAAAACTGCTATACAACTGGTTGCATGTTACAGACCACCCTCTCAATCTCAAGAATCCCACTCAGCTTTCTTGAAGACATTGAAAGATATGAATGTCTCACCAAATACCATCATATTGGGAGACTTCAGCTACCCTAACATAGA
Source organism: Protopterus annectens (assembly GCF_019279795.1). NCBI lineage: Eukaryota > Metazoa > Chordata > Ceratodontiformes > Protopteridae > Protopterus > Protopterus annectens. Next base: position 1,070,147,619 of record NC_056745.1, on the reverse strand, counting down.
CTGGGTGCACTTTTCTAGCCCTAACACCCTAGCCCAAAGGTTCCTGGAATTCATAAACTCAAATGCAATGGAACAACTAGTCACCTCTCCCACAAGGGGGGATAATATACTAGACCTGATCATCACAAACATGGGGACAAAATGCTCCAGACCAGAAGTATTGCCCTCACTGGTGAGATCTGACCACAAACTAATCACCCTGGATGTACATTTACCACCTCCACCCCCAGCACAAAAGACTACAGTGAGAAACTTCTCAAAAGCTGACTTTACACTTCTCAAGACTGAGATGGTATCATTTAAGCCCTCAGGGCCAATGGAATCCACATCCCACAATGCTGAATCCTACACAAATGCTTTCTACGGACATCTCCAAGAATGCATGGATCGTGCAATCCCAAATAAAACCAAGACCCTCTCCACCAAAGGAAAGCGTCCTGTCTGGTGGACCCCAGCCATAAACAAATTGTATAACAAAAGAAGGAAGCTACTGCAAGACAGAGCAAAATCCCATAAAGGGAAGGCATCTCTGATCAGCACTAGTAGAAAGCTACGTTCTCTCATAAAAATATCCAAGGCCAACTTTGAGAGAAAAATCGCCAAGGACACTAAAGATAACCACAAGGCATTCTTCAGTTATGTTAGAAACCTGGTGGAAACACTCAGATATGCTCAGAGTTAGTACACAATGACAAAAATTTACTGAACCCACAGATATTGCCAACATTCTGGCAGATAGGTTCAGTGCAAATTTCTTCCCTCCATCACCTCCAAAAGAAGAAATACTCATCCCAGCTGAATGTAACCTCCCTGTCATCTCTGATGTCCAGGTGAGAACCGCCTCAACAAAGCAAAAACACAGCATCTATGGGACCTGATGGTATCCCGGCTGCATGATACGTGAACTCCAAGAGGAGCTAAACCCACATATAAAATGTTATTTAACCTTAGCCTTACTACAGGATATGTACCTGAACACTGGCGTACAGCAACAGTGGTACCACTCCACAAGGGAGGCTCCACTACAGACCCTGGGAACTACCGCCCCATAAGCTTGACCAGCCTGGTTTGCAAAGCTATGGAAAGAATTATTATGGAACTCATAAACAATGACATTGGGGACCTACAGACACTTGATCCCACCCATTTCGGCTTTGTAAAAGGCAGATCCTGCCTTTTGAACCTGGTTGACTTTTTCAAAACAGTCACTAGAGCCATTGATGAGGGCAAGGCAGTCCATACAGCCTACCTGGACTTGGCTAAAGCCTTCGACACAATACCCCACCTGGGGATCATAGAAAAGCTAAACAGCTTAAAAGTAAATCCATATGTCACAAGATGGGTTGCAAACTGGCTAAAGAACAGAACCCATAAAGTCAAGATTGCAGGAGCCATGTCAGACTCAAAGCCAGTCACAAGTGGTGTCCCACAGGGCTCTGTCCTGGGACCCCTCTTGTTCAGCATTTACTTCTCAGATGTGAAAGCAAACATGGGAGGGTTGTGGCTGACAAAGATTGCAGATGACTGCAAACTAGGCGCCATAGTCAATACACCAGCTGACACATACATCCTACAGAAAGGACTCACCGAAACGGACAACTGGTGCCGGAATCACGGCCTTAAACTGAATGCCAAGAAATGTACAGTCATCCCCTTTGGGAAAAACAAAATACCCACAAATTATCACATAGACAGTAACCCACTAAGTACCAAAAAAGTAATCAGAGACCTGGGGACCCAAGTTGATAGTGACCTCTCATTTGACACCCACATTGCCAAAGTGGTTAGAAAGCCTTTCTACCTTGCCCACCTTATCATGAAGGGGTTCACATCCAGATCAAAGGAGGTCATCGTGCCCCTGTACTCCTCCCTTATCAGGCCCATGATTGAGTACAATGCCCCATTTGGTATTTAACTCACCCGGCACTTACAACAGCTGGAGAGACCCCAGAAGTACCTCACCAAGAGGATCAAGGGTTTCCAACATATGTCATATGCTGCCAGGCTAAAGAAACTCCAGCTCTATTCAGTAGCATACCGCCTGCTCAGAGGTGATCTGTGCCTGACATACAAGGCCATGTCCAACCAGGAATTGATGGACATGCTCCACCTCAAAAAATCAAAATCCATAAGAACCACGAAAGCCAAAGATTTAAACTTCAGTACAAACATGAATAGAACATGCTGGAGAGACAGATTCATAACTCAGAGGCTTCCCATACTCTGGAACAAAATCCCAGTCCATGTTAGGCAGAGCCCCTCACTGTCTCTCTTCAAGAGAAATCTTGACGAGTGGATGGGAGATCGTAGGTTTACCCCGGGGGTCACCCCTGTATCGCTACTTAACAGAGGCACAGTAAACTAATTTTAATAAGTAAGGGGGTTTTCAATGTGTCACTACTAGACAAAGGCACAGTACTCTAAATTTATTCTATACACCTTAGTACCACTACATGGGGTGGCAAAAGCCACATCTCTAGGGCTAGGCTTGTAAATGCCTCAGGGCAGATAGCCTAGTACTAAACTATGAAACTATGAAACTATTAAACATGATACTTACGTGAGGTGCCAGTTCATTTTGTAGTTCATGTAGTACACAGCCCGGGATGTCATCTGGTCCCATGGATGCTGTATTCTTAGCTTTGGAGAGTGCGGTTTCTACCTGTGTGGCCATGATTACTGGAATTTGGCAATCTTTTGGTATTGTGATGGGCCCTTTAGGGGGTGAGAGGGGGTGAAAGTGGCACTAAATTGACCTGCCAGGATATTGGCAATATCCTTGGGATCAGTATATTTAATGTCATTCTGTTGTAGCTCAGAGCAGATCTGAACATTACCATTTAGATTCTTGATATAACTATAGAATGCCTTCTGGTTGTCTTTGGAATCTATGGCAATTTTATTTTTGTAACTAGCTTTGGAGGATTTTATGATGGATCTCAGCTTCTTACTGATGCTGGTAAGGGAGTTTTTTGCATCCTGCTATTTCCGTCTATTCTGCAACAGTTTCTGTTGTATAGTTTGTTTATGTCAGGGGACCACCACATTGGCTTCCTTTTTTTGGAGGATAGCATCTTGGTTCTATTTGGAAAGGCACGATTCATGCACAAGTGGATGTGCTCATACAGTGCTTAGTGTAGGATTCAGCAGTTGAACTTTTAGCTCCCGCCTGCATGGGTGTCATGAAGTTTGTCACTTCTAACTTGAGTAGTATGAAGTTGGCTTTGGAGAAGTTTTTTACAGAAGTTTCCTTACTGGGGGGTGGGGGTGGGATGTGGATGTCAAGGGTGATTTGCTTATGGTCAGACCTGACCAATGAGGGGATAACCACCGGTGTGGAGCATCTCTCACCCATGTTGGTAATGACCAGGTGTAAGATACTGGAGCCCCTGGTGGAACAATGGCTTAGTTAATCCAGCGCATTGGAATTTATGAATTCCAAGAACCGTTGGGAAAAGGTTTTTGTACCCGAGTAGTTTTCCCAGTTAATGGCAGGGTAGTTGAAATCACCCAGTATTAGGGTGTTTGGTTGTTTCTTAATATTTTCCAGTATGTTTAGAAAGGTGTAGTGAGAATCTTGGGGCATGCTGGGGGATCTGTAGCAAGCTACAATTTGGATTGCAGTCTTACCTAGTGTTAGTTGCAATTGGAGAATTTCAGATGCATTGTGTTGGGCAACTAGCCTGGAGGTGTGAATTATTATTGCATGTGCCACATAGGTTACCTGTTGTGGATCCCTCAGAACATATATGTGATGGTGAGTGACATCTGCAACAGGGATATGGTAGCTATATGGTAGGTGAATTACACATGCCTGTCCACATGAACAGGTGCAGTGTCAACACAGCCAAATTCTCAGAGGGATGCACACACATTGAAAAACTTGGCAGGGCCAGGATTACAACTCATCACTAGTGAGATTGCCACAACACATTATTGTGCAGGTATCACATGCAGCACACGGGTCATACAGAGGTTATATAGGCAAAGGGTATGGGGAGGTGTCTGACATCAGACAGCATGCTTCAGTATGCCAGTGGGGGTTGTAGTGAGTGTGGATGTGCATACAACACACACACACAAACACACAGAATGCCAGTACTGACATGCATGGGTGCATTTCTGTACGGGTGTGTGGTGGTCGACTGTGCCAGATGGCTATACAAAGCTAGGTGATGGGTATACCTTGGCATCAGGTCACATGACAATGGTCTGCATTGTGGATCAGGGCTGTAGTTTCTGCATTTGCCCACACAGGTTGGTATTGTACCCCTACTGTGTGTGGTCAATGCTGTGCATTGCTTGCCATGTATGTGTTCCTTAGTCCATGACATGGATGGTGTTTGGGATGTGCACATCTCCCACATTCATGTACAGTGACATGTAGAACTGTACCTGGGGTGTCTGGCCCATGTTGTGTACACAGATTATCATCAGATGTGCCAGTCTTGGCCACCTGTGGCGGGAATTGGTAATGGATAGCAGGTTTACCCCTGCAACTACATTGATAGCATGCTAACAGTATTCCATTGTGTGAGTGGCATCTGTCCATACAGAGCATGTTTTCAGGCATGGTATGTCCTTTGTGGGTCACATGTGATGGCACCACAGGTGTTGCAGGGGGAAGGTGCACTGTCTGCATGTACGTGTCTATTGGACAGAGTGCCATGCCCTCTGTAGCCTACTGCAATCACTCCATAGTTACTATCAGTGGCCAATATGCATTGTACTTACACACATATTGGCTGTTGCCTAGGCATGTGTGTGAGTGTGTGTGTGTGTGTGTGTGTGTGTGTGTGTGTGTGTGTGTGTGTGTGTGTATGAGACATGGGTTGAGAGTGTGCTCTGGGTAATACTGGGGTTGCTAACTGTGATTGCCTGGCATTGATGTCACATGTATGGATATGGATTTACACCTCACATCTCTTATTGCTGTACAGAGGACATAGGTTCATAGCTTCACAGGTAGGTACTAGGCTATTGACCCTAGGGCCAATATAAGCTTAGCCAAATGGTATCCTAGCTTTTGTCACCCAAGAAAATTATTTTCCTGTGCCCCTGTCAAGCAGAGCCACAGAAGTGATCCCCGAGGTGAATTTCCTATCTCCCATTCAATCATCAAGACTTTTCTTAAAGAGTGCTAATGAGGAGCTTTGTTTGATATAGATAGGTAGTTTGTTCCAGAGTATGAGACGTCTCTGGGATAGGAATCTATCCCTCCAACATGTTCTGTTTATTGTGCTGACAAGGTTTAGGTCACTAGAGTGTGTAGCTCGGAGGGATTGGGATTTCTTTAAGTGGAGCATGTCCAACAGCTCTCGGTTTGACATAGCTTTGTATGTTAGGCAGAGATCGCCTCTGAGTAGACGATATGCGAGTGTAAAGCTCAAGTTTTTTAAAACGGTCTGTGTAGGGCATCTGTTTGATGCTGGTAATCCTCTTTGTGAGGTATTTCTGCGGTCTTCCAGTTGTTGTAGATGTCTTGTGAGGTACATACCAAAAGAGGCGTTGTACTCTATAATAGGTCTAATGAGTGATGAGTAGAAGGGAACAATGACCTCTTTTTCCTGGATGAGAAACCTTTTGTAATGAGGTGTGCCACGTAGAAGGATTTCCTGACTACTGTGGCAATGTGATTATCAAAGGAGAGACTACTGTCCACCTGTGTCACAAGGTCTCTTATCACACTTTCTGTATTAGGTAGACTACCGCCTATGTGGTAGTTCATGGGTACAGAGTTTTTACCAAAAGGGATGACAATGCACTTTTTGGCATTGAGCTTGAGGCCATGGCTTTGACATTAGGCATCTGTCTCAGTGAGGACCTTTTGTAGGATGTCTACATCATTACGAGTTTTGATTATGGCTCCTAGTTTGCAGTCATCTGCCAACATTATTAGCCAAAGACCTTCTGTGTTAGCCTGTACTTCACAGAAGTAGATACCAAACAGGAGAGGACCGAGGACTGAACCCTGTGGTACTCCACTTGTCACTGGTCTGAAGTTGGATTTAGAGTCTGATACTTTCACAGTGTGGGCTCTGTCAGTGAGCCAGTTGGCAACCCATCTTGTGACATAGGGATTTATACCTAGTTTAGTGAGTTTATCTATAATTCCAGAGTGGGGGGTGGTGTTGAAAGTCTTGGCGAGATCTAGATAGGCTGTGTGAACCACCTTACCTTCATCTACGGCTTTGGTGACCACTTTCAATTAAGTCTATCAGGTTTAGCAAACATGATCTGCCTTTTACAAACCCAAACTGGGTAGAGTCTAAAGTTTGGAGATTACCAATGTCATTGTTTATAAGTTCCATGATGATACATTCCATAGCCTTGCAGGCCATGCTCATCAGGCTAATGGGGTGGTAATTCCTGGGGTCCGTGGTGGCTCCCCCTTTGTGGAGTGGGATAACCATTGCTGTGTGTCAATTGGCACAAAGCCTGAGGTGAGGCTATGATTGAACATGGTACTTAGGTGAGGTGCCAGTTCATTCTGTAGTTCATGTAGAACACAGCCTGAGATGTTGTCAGGTCCCATGGATGCTGTGTTCTTGGCTTAGGAGAATGTGTTTTTTTTACCTGTGCAGCCATGATTACAGGAACTTTGCATTCTTCCGGTATAGAAATGGGCCCTTTAGGGGGTGAGAGAAGGGTAAAGTTAGTACTGAACCTATCTGCCAGGATGTTGGCGATATCAGTTGGTTCTGTATATTTAGTGCCATTGTGCTGTAACTCAGAGCAGCTCTGAGTGTTGCCATTGAGATTCTTGACATATATTTATATAAGCTATAGAATGCTTTGTGGTTGTCTTTAGAATCAGTGGTGATTTTGTTTTCATAACTAGCTTTGGAGGATTTTATGAGGGATCTCAGCTTGTTACTCCAATCATGGGATTTTACTCTTTTTTGCAACAGTTTCTTTCTTCTGTTGTAGAGTTTGTTTATGGCAGGGGACCACCAGATTGGCTTCCTTTTTTTGGAGGATAGCATCTTGGTTCTGTTAGGGATTGCACGATCCATGCACTCTTGTAAGTGCTTATAAAGTGCATTTGTATAGGATTCAGCAGTCGTACCTCTATTGTCTGTCAGCACGGGTGTCGTGAAGTTTGCCACTTCTGACTTAAGAAGTGTGAAGTTGGCTTTTGAGAAATTTTTTACAGTGGTTTCCATAATGGGGCTGGGGTGGGATGTGGATGTCTAGGGTGATTTGCTTGTGGTCGGATCTGGCCAATGAGGAATTGACCTCTGGTGTGGAACACCGTGCCCATATTGGTAATGACCAGGTATAGGATATTGCTGCCCCTGGTGGGGGTGTGGATAAGTTGATCCAAGGCATTGGAATTTATGAATTCCAGAAAACGTTGAGCACAAGAGTTTGTACGTGAGTAGTTTTCTCAGTTAATGGTGGGGTATTTGAAATCACCCTTGATTAGGGTGTTTGGTTGTACCCTAATATTTTCCAGTGTATCATGAAATGAGGAGTGCGAATCCTTGGGCATGGAGGGGGATCTGTAGCAAGCTTTAATTTGGCTTGCGGTCTTTCCCCGAGTTAGTTGCACTTGGATAATCTCAGATGCATTATACTGAGCAACTAGCCTGAAGCTGTGGATATCCTTAATGAATATGGACATGCCTCCACCTTTAGTGTTTCGGTCCAGGTTAGGTGGCCGAAAGGTGTGATTTGAATTATAGCCTGGTAATGCAGGGGTGCTCTCTGTAGCCTTGAACCAGGTCTCTGTCACTGCACAGATGTCGATGTTCTCCATTTTAAGGACTGCCTCGAGTGAGTGCATTTTGAGGTTTAGACTTCTAGCATTAAATAGCATTACCCTCATATTTTGCTTGCTTGTACCTGTTACGGTGGTGAATTTTTCATTTGAACCTTGCATAAAAAAGGCACTATAGGGGTGGCAAGAGCCTTAGCCAGTATCTGGAATCCCAAGGGTGACGGGTGCAGGCCATCTTTGGCAAAGCATCATGGTTTGTCGATCATGTCATCCCAGGCAGACAGATACTGGATCCCCTTAGAATAACACCAGAAGCTTAGCCAATTATTGAAGTCAATCATTTTGTCCTTGTACTGTGGTATCATTCTGGGTGATGGCAGGATGCTACTCAGGGCTTGGTTCATACCTGCCTGGGCTACAAGATCAGACAGCTCCTCCATGTCTCTTTTCATGTAGTCCAAGGAGGTACATCTCAGGTCATTCACACCAACATGGACAATGACAGAGTCATATTTGTACTTGTGCAGTGACCTGAGTGCATGCGTTATGTGGTGGATCCTGGCACCTGACAGGCAGCTGACAGTAACTTTCTCCTTGTTTAGCCTGGTGAGTGGAACATCACTGTGTCTGACTATAGAGTCACCTATGACTAGAGTGTTAGGCACGTTGTTATGCCTTATGGGCTGTGGTTGAGTGGCACACTGAGTTTGTGGGCTATGTGTCCTTTGGGTTGTATTGGGTGGGTGGAGGTTGCTTGCATTTCTGCTTTGGAGGCCCCTGTTGCTTGGGTGGATTTTTTTTGAGAGCATCCCTGAATATACATGTTTGTTTTGTGTTTCTATGTGTGTATTTTGGTGGTGTAGGTTTTGAGGGATTTTGTGATGAGTGTGGTGTGGTGCAAGTGTTTACCTTCTCCTCTTGACTGTCTAGTCCAGTCTTGGGTGAAGAGAGCTTTGCTTCCAGTTTGACTATATAAGTGCATCTCTCACAGGTTGTAGTGTTGGGTGGTAGGAGGAGAGGGTTGTCTGTGTACATGAAGCAATTGCTGCATTACCCCAAGATGCCCAGATTCATCAGGTAGATAGGAGAAAACACAGGAAGATGACCCTTAGACATGCCTGGATAGGTGCTTATTTATTAAGCACTAAAAAGTGTTTTCCTCTAGACAAGTGAGGAAAGTTGAGTGCTGTAGTAATTTGCATCTTATTTAGTGCTTACAATGAGTTCTGAACAAGTGCAGAGCTCAAAGAAACAGATTTGAGTGCTGAAACTAGAAAACTGGCTGGTTCTAAGAAACAAAATTAAGCTAGAAGGCTTCCTCCAACACAGAAAAGCTTACAAACAGTCCTGGATACAGCAAATCTGTATCTGGACTAGATGACTTACAGGAAAGGCAGGAAACAAGCTTAGAATTTTCTTTTTTGTAAAGTGGAAAGAGGAAATGAGGAGCAGGAGCTAACTGGGTTGGCTTCTCAAATGTTCTCCCTGGATTAGGTAGAATAAGGTAATGACACTAGACTGGGAGGAGTGTCCCTGATCAAATTTACAGTAGGGGTGGGCAACTGCAAAGCTACCAAGTATAAAAACAGGATACCAATACAAAGGTGGAGGGAACAAAAATTAGAACAAACAAACCCAACCAGATGCTTAACAATTGTAGAAAATTTCTAGTTAATACCTCTCACACAGTGAAACTGGCTCGAAAGGTATACGCAGACAATAAAAGTGCTATAAATAACTCGTACAAATAAGTAAAAAACAGGATACTTAATGTTACATATCACAGATTAGTTGGCTCAGAGCCCTTCCTCCAATGAGCATTGTGATATAGAGTAGGGCCACCATGCACACACACACTCATGTCTGGGAGTAGAACCCCTACCTAATTAGTTTATTACACTACAGCACTGTGCAGTTATAGTACACATCACAGAGATTACTGGAGTACTTCTTCCCCAAAGGTGTATATCACATGGGATGACATCAGCAGGATTGCCAAAGTAGGACATTTGAATTGTAGTGAGCATGGCTAGGCTAAAATGCATTGCTCCCTACACAGACAGTGACACACACACAAAACCTCCACAACCAACTTGTGTTGGTATAGAACCCCTAACAGAGGTCTATATTACAATACAGCATGGAACTGTTACAGGACACACCACAGGAATTACTGGAAAAGTCCTTCGCCAAAGATGTATTTCACAATGAATGACATCAGCAGGATTGCCAAAGTAGGGCATTTGAAATCTACTGAGTGTGACTAGCCTAAAGTGCATTACTCCCTGCACAGTCATTGAAATGCACACAAAACATCCACAACCGACACATGCAGGTATAGAACCCCTAACAGAGGTCAACATCACACTATAGCATGGAGCTGCTATAGGATACACCACAGGGATCACTGAAAAGCTCCTTTCCTAAAGGTGTATTTCACAAAGAATGACATCAGCTGGATTGCCAAAGTAGGACATTTGGAATGTACTGTGTGTGACTAGCCTAAAATGCATTGTTCCCTACACAGACATTGCAACACACATAAAACATCCAGCACTGCCATGGGTGGGACTAAAACCCTACCAGAGCTCTATATCACACTACAGTAGTATGCAGTTACAGGACACACTACAGAGATTAGTGAACTGCAACCTTCACAGAGGTGTATTTCTAGGTGGATGACATCAGCAGCCTTGCCAAAGTTGAGCATTTGAATTGTGGGGAGTGTGACTACCCTTAAAAGCATTGCTCTCTACACAGACATACAAACACACTTGCCAGATCTGGGAGCAGAACACCTACTGAGCTATTTTTTTACAAGATAGCAATACACAGTTATAGGACATGTTATGGAGATCACTGGACTACAGGATTCACAGAGGTGTATTTCTAGGTGGATGACATGAGCAGCCTTGCCAAAGTTCAGCATTTTAATCGTGAGGAGTGTGACTACCCTAAAAAACATTGATCTCTACACAGCCAGACACATTTGCCAGGTCTGGGATTAAAACACCTACCTAACTAATTTATCATACTACAGCAGTACACAGTTACAGGATGACTACAGCGATTACTGAGTTACAACCTTCACAGAGGTGTATTTCTAGGTGGATGACATCAACAGCCTTGCTAAAGCTGAGCATTTGAATTGTGGGGAGTGTGACTAACCTAAAAAGCATTGCTCTCTACACAGCCAGACACACACCACTTGCCAGGTCTGGGATTAGATCACCTACCTAAGTGATTTATCACACTATAGCAGTACACAGTTATAGGATGCACTACAGAGATTACTGAGCTACAACCTTCACAGAGGTGTATTCCTAGGTGGATGACATCAGCAGCCTTACCAGAGTAGTGCATTTCAATTGTAGGGAGTGTGACTACCCTAAAAAGCATTGCCCTCTACACAGAGAGACATGCACACAAACACACTTACCAAATCTGGGATTAGAACTCCTACCTAACTTGCTTCTCACACTACAGCAGTACCCACTTATGGGACATGGCATGGAGATTACTGGGCTACACCTCTCCCAAAGATATATTTCACAGTGGATGACTTCAGCAGGCTTGTCATTGTAGGGCTATGAGGAGGGCAGTGTGTGTGCATGGGCCATAACTCATTCATCTAGAGGTTGACACACTACATGTGGGCACACACAGGGTCATATTTCACGTGTATACAGATGCTAGATGACATCTTCCTTGTACAGTCATGTTGCACAGCTAGCACGTGCACCACATAGTCTGTACTGCTGACAGATACTGGTGGTTAGTATCTATAGTGAGTGACATCTGAACGTAATGTGGTTGTGGCCTTTTGGCTGTGGGCTGTGTGGGACAGGCCTGGATGGCTCCTTGTCACAGTCACCCTCTTCCACACATCTATGTACATCTACCTTTGGCTTATTATGGTGTGTTGTCCTTAGATATATGTCAGTATTCCTATCCACTGTGTGTGCAAAGCATATGTGGTGCATACTGAGGAGTGTCTGCACTAACATCTGTGACTGCCAGTTATGTCTGGTCCACTGGTGTTTGCAGACAGGGTCTTCATGTGTTTATGTGTGTGAGCATGCCCAGTATGACCTTTCATTGTGTTGTTGACTGACATTGCCTTCATTTCTCTGTGTGTGTGAGCATGCCCAGTATGCCCATCTGTACTGAATGTGTGGATCAAGTCCAGGTAGTCTGTAGTGCTGTGCTGACCTATGTGTTCTACACCTACAGGTAGCATACTGTTTCTGCCGGGTGTCCGTCGATCACATGGCATTGACTGTTACTACATTTCTACATGGGATAGGGGGGCACACATGCCTATTTCTACATTTCTTCACAGGATTGGGGGGCACACCTGACTGTTACTACATTTCTATTTAGGATGGAGTGGGGCACACCTGACTATTTCTACATTTCTACACAGGCTTTGGGGGGAACACCTGACTGTTACTACATTTCTACGTAGGACTGGGGCGATACACCTGACTATTTCTACATGCCTACACAGGATTGGAGGGGCACAACTGCCTGTTACTACATGTCTACGCAGGATAGGGGGCACACCTGACACCTGTACACATTTACTATGACTGTACTGGTATATCAGGTACTCCATTTCATTCTGTAGTCTTACCTATCATGCTGCCTAGAGGCATACCAGTGTACTACAAATCTTAGATTTTATTTACCTACATATTAGTTTCAGACTTCCTACCCTTCAGAACTGACATCCAACTGCCTGACCTGCTGTTGTCTGTCTATGTAGGCCTGGGGGTTACCTATAGGCATCATTCAGAGGCCATAGCACAGCCTTTGTTTGTGTTTGCCTACAACTGTCCTGCTGGCTGTGACTGTTGTTGGGTATGTGAACCCCCCCTGACTGGCATGTGTGAGTCACTTACCTTGTGGGTGTCCCAATATTGAGGGGGGTGCTGCAGGGATGCCTATGTCAGATGCACAAAGTACACTCCCTACACATGGTTGAGCACAGGTAATGTAATGTTTGGCATCCCTTTTACGGTATGTGAGAGTCAAAGAGAGTTATCATTCCCTGTGTCCCACCTGTGTTAGTGTATGTGCTATGTGTGGCCTCTTTGCAAAGGCCAGGGCATACTGGGCACACCTCATACTGCCTACTGGGGCAGGCTCAGGTTGTTCCTCCTCCGAGTCACTCTGTGCCTGTACAGGCTTTGGCAATGGTGGGGGCCTGTGTGGCCCTGCCCCGTGCTGTTCCTGCTACAGCTGTTTCCGCAGGATCATATTGTGTAGCATGGCACATACGAGGACAATTTGGGTACATGTAGCTGGTGAGTACTGCAAGGCTCCACTGGATGTGTCCAGGGACCAGAACCATGACTTGAGCATCCCAAACACACTCTCTACTATAATTCTGGTCGTGTGTGTGCCTCATTATGGAGTTCTTGTTTGGGTGTGTGTGCATTTCTGATGGGTGTCATCAGCTATGGCTCCAGTGCAGGTCCAGCATCCCCCATTATGTGACCATCAGGGATGTCCCCACTGGCAAATCTCTGGTACAGCTGTATCAGATGCCATATGTGGGAATCGTGATAGCTTCGATGGCAGCCAGCACACACATTCATTATTATGCCCTGGCATCGCACATGACCTAGCAGTTGATGGAGGGGAAGCCCTTGCGGTTGATGTAAATCCTACTCTGCTCACTGGGTGGTGCTTTGATGCATATGTGCATGCAGTCTATAGCACCCACTACCTCAGGGTAGTCTGCTATTTGGGGGAACAGTTGCATATTGATGGCCAACCTCACGGCTGTTGGGGAAATATATGTGCTCACCGACATGTGCTGACATGGCATCCAGGAACTGGTGGAGTACCCTGGATGCTGATGCCTGTGAGCTCCCCATCATGTCCCCAGTTGGCCTTTGGAAGGTACCTTTAGCTAGTATTCTTAGGCCTACACATACCTTTGTATCCACTGGGATGGGCTCCCCTCTGTTAGTTTTGTGTGTGAAGTGTGGCCGGCACAGCTCAGCAATTTGCTGTAGGAAGTCCCTGTCCACCTTATAGCACTCCACTATCTCCAGCTCATGTAGCCGCTGGTAGGTTACCCTGGGTCTGTACACTCTTCTCCGTCTCCTCACTGTGGGTTGGTTGACAGCATTCACATCCTCACCACCCTCAGCCTCTTCCACAAGTTGTATGATAGCTATTGCAGCCCCTATCATTTTGCTGTTGTGAGTGTTAAAAGTTCCTCACTTGTTTACACTGGTGGTGTAGAGTGTGGGAAAAACCAGAGGTGAAGTTGTTTGCATAGTTTATAGTAGTGTTCTGGGCTTGGCTGGTCTGCTGCCTGTGTAATTGGCTGATTCTGATACATTTCACCTGCCAGCTATACTAGTTCTCCTTGATTAGTTTCCTACTGCTGTTTTCCGTTCCCGTTGCCTTCCTGTTTAAGCCCAGGGGTGCACCATGAAACAGAGTGCTCAAATGTACATAGTGCTGCTATTTCCTGGTTTAACTTTTGTTTTCTGCCTTTAAAATCCGGTGCGCGGCACGCACACCCGCTTAGGCATTGTAAAGAGTGCTAGGCAGGTTTAGACACACCCCCTAGCTTAGCTGTGCTAAGCTGGGTGCAAACTCATGCCACAGGGCTCCAATCCGCTTACAGTAAGCCTGACACACACCCCCATGCTGTCACCTAACTCCTAGGCTTACACCAAGCTATTCCTACTCTTACACTGTTGGGACCTGACTCACATGCTGGGGAAAATTGGGATTCACTATCCTTCCCCTCATTTGCAAAGGATTGCCTGCTAATACATAGTTACATATCTCACACTGAGCCTCCCCTCTTAGCAACCACTACTCACTGGCTATGTTGTCATCTGCCTGCCATTGACTTGCATGGAAGAATACTGATTTTAGTTAGAATGCCTAATTTAGGTTCATTTGTGCACCACTGCCCTTCGCTAGAACAGCCGAGATCGGCTAAAAAAAAAAAATAAAGTTGATTTTTGCATTTATTTTACTGTTTGCAATGCCAATGGCCTTATACTTGGCCATTGGCATGCTTACTATATGATATGCAGCCTTTATTTGGAGCTGTCACAGCTTCGTTTTGGATTTTGCAGAAATGTACTCGGTTACTAACCGAGTACATTTCTGCAGATAGCACTAGTCCTGCACAGAAGGTTGCAAGCTTCCTGGATTGCAAAATCTCCTAATTTGCATAGACTTCTCCTGCAAATGGGGTGATTTGCATACAAGGGCTTAGTCCATGCAGGATTAGTGCAGGAGCGCTCGTGCACACCCCTGCAGGCTGTTCCTGTTCCAGACATATTGCCTGCTGTAGCTCCTGCATCGATCCTGCATGCCATGTGACCTTTAGAGAATCCAGGTGTATGTGTTTGGATTAAAAGAAAACAAAAAATGGTGATTATAGTAGTTTGAGGGTACTACAGTATCACGCTGAATTTCAGGTTAAAAATGGTTGTCTTGAAAATAATATTGAGAATCTGTTGACTAATAAGATGATGGGTTGCACAGAAGATACAAGATGTTTTGTCAATAATGCCAGAGTTGCTCAATATTATTGATAACTTAGGGTATATTAGAAGGTCAGATAAAAGACTGGAGGAAGTGAAAGCAGACTTAAGTTCTCATTTTGACCAGATGGCTGAATGGAAGGGAGACAGGAACTTTTACAGGTTAACATGTGGTTAAAAAAGAGGCAGATGTAAAAACTACTTCAAAAGGGTGTATATGAAAAGGCTAAAAGGGTGAATTGTGTGGAGTTTATGAAAGGCACGTTGGTTGTTAGACTGGTCTGCAGAGAGAAGAGACAAGAACTGAAAGAGCTCATATGTTTTTTTCTCCTGCTATTCCCCTAGATGAGGTTTTCAGTACTTTTCTTGATCTACTTCATCATCTCTAAAGTTAAACAAAGGATTTTGTCAAATGTGTGGGCACCAAGAAAAGAAAAGAAAAAAATGGCACAAACAAGAATCTGGTATGGTTATGATTGTTAAGCGGAGACAAGATAAAAGAGAGTTGAATGTTAATAAAAGTTGAATGTTAACTGAATGAATAACTTGAACAGCTTTTGGATATATGGACACTTAGAGTAGTGTTCTTTATTTGAAATGAATGTAGATATAATATTTGTTATACCAAGGTTGTGAGACGCTTAACAAATAAGAATAGTGGGTCTGTAATTTATGAATATTTCATGTTGAAAGAAATTCATTTTGTCTACAATGAAACTATCCCCGGGATTCATGAAGCTCGGCGCAAGGACAGTTTTAGCCTTGCGCCAAGCATCCCCATTATAGATGGTGAAGCAGCGCCATATGAATATTTATGAGGGCTCGCTGCCGCACCCTCGACATGCACAGGAAACGTGCGTGAACGCAGGGGGCATGTTCAAGTGCTCTATGGAGGCGGAAACATGCACCCACAGTTGCACAACCTACTATGCTTACTATTAGAGCCCGCCTCGAATAGTAAGCAATTAAGTCAGTGTCTGTGGATACTGAAATGTATGTTAAGCATACAAGAGTGTCCACGAACACTGAAATAAAATCAAAGTAGTAAACACACAAGCACGTAGCGGAATGATGAGCTCGTCCCTAGAACTTTCACAATTAGATAGCCCATGTCCCTATTTTACATTTGTATTGTTTCAATATCGAAAGTGTAAGTGAATTGCAGCATGTTTGTGCATTGCTGCCCCCTGCTGAGCATAGCTTACACATCAAAATCATTCAAATAGAGAAAAACATGCGGAATCAGCATTAACGTCAATAGTGTAGTGGTTAGAGCATCTGCGTAACGAACAGGCACGGTGTGAGTCCAGCTATAGCACATATCATTTTCCATGTGGAATGAATGTCGATTTGCTATAAAACCTACATAATAACATGTAAATGTGAACTGGAGTACCGCATGAAATGTTTAATGAAAGTTTCATTCAATCAAAGTGGTACTGTCATAATGAATAAGGCACTGGTAAGCAGGTGTAAGCACAAATAAGCAGCAGTAAACATATATAAGTACCAGTAAGCAAGTATGAGTGCACTTGCGCAGTATATATATATATATATATATATATATATATATATATATATATATATATATCTTTAAATATAAAAATTGAACGTCGTAACAATAAAGCATACAAAAGGAATGAGCGGGGGATCAACAGCAACTCCAGTATTATATAGTGCTGTCAGCGTATGTCATATCAAGCTGGACAGGAGTGAGAAAAGCACTGCTACTCACACCACAGGCAGGATACTACCAGTGGGAGTAACACTGTCGATCTGCTAAGTCTACTTTACAAACAATCAGAGGTAGTCCCTGGTGGGACTACCCAAAAATTGATAGGATGATTGGACCTCCGACCATTACCACAAGCAAGTGCAGGTATGTTCAAGAACTAAATGGTGGAAGAGCCTGATAATACATGGGTTGGGACAACATACGTGCAGGGCCCCTAACGCTTGGGAGTGGGCAATGTGTGGAGGTGTTTCATGGCTGCGATAGCGACTGGACAATGGATGGTATGCATGTATGTCGAACTCGGGTGGGTTAAAGTAACTATGGGTATGAAATTATGGATCCAGGCGTGTCAGGGTTGGATGGACTGGTTCTAATTGGACCGCCACGTGGAGGTCAGTGAGTTTGTTATAAGTATATATGCATACACACATGCATACATCTATATGTAGAAGTACATTCCCTGTAACACATTCATTCCTTATGCAGACATAAATAACATGAAAGTGCCCTTACAAACCTCGACAGTAGATAGAATAGTAGGCTGTGCGCAAAGTGCTAAGGGGCAGAACTAAGCAAAATGCAAAAGTGTCTCACATGTGGACAGTCTCTCATGTGCTCAAAACCTCAACACAGAGGACTCACCTCGGCTTAAATGGAATTACCATGTCATCTGAAATAATTATTTACCTAACAACAAAATTACTCGTTATGTGTTGCACACGCCACATAATCATTATTATTTACTTATGTCATAATCATGGCAGTAACTGAAGAATCATACTTATTAGTCTAATCTTGAAATGAAGACATGTGTGTAATATGTGGGACAACCCAAAAGTCAGACTGGTGTCCGACTGGGTGTCCTATGGGACATGTGTCCAATTATGCACTGCGTCCTATTGGTTGGTGATTGGAAGGATATTGTGGATGGAAAGTATGGGATGATGGGAGGGAGGATGAATGGTGGCCAATGTGAGTGGGTCTACAGGAGCAGGAGGCTCAATGGAGATCTATGATGATCTATGTTGTTAGTGTTGTGTAAGTGTTTAGTGGGTAGCTTGGGTGCTATATAGGTATATATATGGGAGAAGTATAATAGCAAACAATAGTGTACAGGTTAGAGCATTACAGACAAGCATAGACATTCCGTTTGAATACCACTGCAGCATACCATTTCCTGCAGAATATATGATTTTCCTTCAACATCTGTCCACTGTACCTGCATAATAAATATTAAAAGTGAACTAACACAAAAAAGTGAATTGAGCAAAATAAGGGCACACAATACGCACTAGTACATAGGTTTAAACATCAGTAAGCGTGTGTAAGTGCATTTACATGGGGTATGCATTTACTTTACACACACACAAACACACACACACACACACACACACACACATATATATCTATATTTACATATATATATCTATATTTACATATATTTAAATATACATATCTATATATATGAATATATATATATATATATATATATATATATATATATATATATATATATATATATATATATATATATATATATATATATATATACAGAGAGAGAGATATATATATACATATATAGATATACGTATATATATATATATATACATATATATTTATATATATATATATACATATCTATGTGTGTGTGTGTGTGCGTGTGTGTGTGTCTGTAGATATACACAGATATACAGCTATGATAGGAAACAGCACACAAGAGTGACATATGTTCACAGGCTATGCCAATGAAAGTGAGGGGCCCAAGCAAGAAACATGAAACACATAGCATGACCTTCCACCCCCCCCAGCTAGACACAGGACACATGCACACAAACCCGCAAACAATGTAAATAGTCCACTGCTCCCCAGACCACAGGCAGGATACAACCAGGGGGGTACACAGTGCACCCGTGAAATCCAATCTTGGAACACAGACAGGAGTGTCCCTTGTCGGAGATCCAAAAATTGACATATAACCAAAGAAGGTGATACGCCCACCATTTTGGCTGGGGTGTGTACATACCCAGAATACAAGGGTGGGAAAGCCTGATGACCCATGGGTCGAGACAATGTATGACATGGGTCCCGTGAAGTGGAGAGTGAGCAGCGTGCAGTGGAGTTTTCAGACCCAATCAGGACCCAGAGTAAGGATGGGTGCTGTAGAGGAGGTGTGGGTGGGGGAACTAAGGGTAGCTATTTATGGGTCTAGGTGTGCAGGTGTTGGCTGATGTGAGTCTATATGGACAGCCCCAGGAATGTAAGCAAAAGTGTTCATTGGGCAGAGGTGTCGCCCATTGAGCAGCCACACCCACTATAAGTCCCTTAGCAGCAAAGTGTAATCTACATGGCAAGGTACGGAATAACCAGATGTAGATGTATATATGAAGAGGTATGTGTGTGTATATCTACCCATAGCAACACAGAGATATACCTCTGCCTCTCCGTAGTACAAATGTATACATACAGAGACCGAATACATATACATACCCACATATAGATATATACATATGCAGACACCTATAGACCCATATGTTGTTACATATATATATAGACAGCAATATATAAATATATACATGTATGCATGCATATATAGTTATATCTGTATATAGTAATGTATATATATATATATATATATATATATATATATATGTATATATATATATATATATATATATATATATATATATATGTGTGTGTGTGTGTGTGTGTGTCTGTAAATATACACATGTATATAGCTAGGATATGATACAGCAGTTACGAATTAAATATGTTTACAAGCCGTGTATATGGGGGGTGAGGGGTCCAATCAACAAACGTGTAACACATAGCATCAACCCCCCCCCCCCCCAGCTACACCGGTGAAACATACAGACACTCAATAAAAGTAAAAACACCACTGCTTCCCAGACCACAGGCAGGATACTAGCAGTGGAAGAGACCTGCCAGGTCTAATCTTGAAACAAAAACATCTATGTCCCTTGTGGGACACCCCAAAAATTACTGATCATTGGAGTCAGCTCCTGTCATGAGTCATCAAACCTGGCTGTAGACATACATGGACCAGTAGGTTGTGCAAGCCTGATAACCCAATAGTCGACACAACGTACGTCATGGGTCCTGCCACGCGGAAAGTGGGCAGTGTGTAGTGGTGTGGTTAGACTCCACCTGCACCCACAGTAAGGATGAGTGCTGTAGAGGAGTGGCAGGTGGAGGAACTATGAGTATACAATTATGGGCCTAGCCATGCAGGTGTTGACTGGCGCAGTTGTATTAGGACCGGCCCGGGGATGTAAGTAATATTCCAAAATGGGCAGAGCTTATTCCCATACCTCTCAACCCCTAACAGCAAATCCACTGGACAGGACATAAACCGTTGAGGGAACAAAGAGGCCCATACCTCTCAAATGTCCGTGATTTTCAGGGACGTCCCTGATTTTGACTCACATTTTAACATTGTTCCTCTTAATCCCTCCTAAAACTAGTGACTTTTGGAGGAAAGGTGGTGAATTACACTTAATGAATAATGACAATAATTAAGTGTTATAAACTCCTTTTACTTCAGAAAATGTGTATTAATTCACATGCTCTGATTATGTCAATGTTTCAAGTTAATAACACTAATATTTTAAAAGTGTCCCTGATTGTCCCTGAGTCTTTCTTGACTTATCCCTGATTCAGGTGAAATTTGTCCCCACTTGTTTGAGAGGTCTGATAGGGACGGAAAGCACATATTCCACTTACAACCTTAGAAAGCTGATAGAATAATAGGCATGCATTAGCATGACTCAGCTGAAGGATGTGGGGTCCTAAACCCAATTACTTATCTGTATTTAATGGTGTCAGTTCCCAGGTATTTGCCAGACAGGTGCAGATTGTAAGAGGACCACACCAATAATATGAAGCAAACTCTGGCCAGGCCGCGGATTCCGTACAGTCAACCAGCATGCTTACACCTAATGGACAACCATTCCCAAGATGGGTCCCATTGCAGCACAGTCCAGCTTAAATGGCTAAGCACGGTATGACCATATGTGTCATTGGATAACCCACTACACACCACCTACGAATACATGGTCACAACACCCCACTGTAGGCATGCAAGCTGATGTAATAGGCATCAGAAGGTATTATCATAGTCCTCACACCCACCCAGGGGTGTAAGTGTCAGATGCAAACACCAAATGCAGTGCATTTGCAAGTGCAGGAGCAAGCAGGTGTAAGCCTGTTTGGGTGCCGGTATGTGAGTATCACACTGGTGAACCAATGTAGAGGCTAACTGAGTGTAAGAAACTGTATGCAGAAGTTAGCATTACTTAGCTCCGCACAAAGCCGCGCACACCCGTTCACAACTGCTTTAAAGTGCCTTAATCACTCTGTACCCAACAGCTCGTGTTCTGGCCAGCAACAAAATAACCAGCCGCTGCAAGGCTAGAACTCTGGACCCTGTACAGCACAGTCATAGTAATAAACCACTACGCCATGATAGCAGTACATATAAAGGAGGTATCAGCAAAGTAATCCTCACAACAGGGAAATAAAATCAAATATGTGAACTGAATCTATGTACAGTGTAATGTGCTATAACCTGCCACAGACCATAAATATGTGAATTGGAGTACTGCAGTAAACATAGAGTTGAGATGTCACTGTAATAAAGATATAAAGTCCCCAAGACCCCAAACAGTGTATGTACACATTAATAATGACAGATACCAGACACATATATAACCTGTAATGAGTAAGACGTCATTGATACAAGGCAAATATAATGCCAGATAACCAATAAGCAATGCTAACTGCATCACAGCCCAACTAATTGTAAGCAATGAGTAGGGAAGCCAATACAATATGCCTACTGGTACACCTCTTTAAGCAGTGCCAACCTGAAGTAAGCAGTTGTGCCCATAGATTAGCCTTTTCAAAACCGACCAATTATGGAAAGGTGTGGGAATCTGTCCCTACTTAAACCAAAGAGGCGGGAATATGGCTCTTAACTGGTTGCAGCATCCCCCTGCAGGCAGAATGGCTGGAGTGGGAGAAGGCACTTGCTTTAGAGCACAGCGCTGGGGCATCCAGGAGTCCAAATTCATGGTATGGCTCCTGGTAAAGCAACATGACAGGAAACTACTATAGGGCCAGTACCAGGGCTCTCAGTACAAAACAGAGGCCTGGGACAGTCTCGCCCGTGACCTCACTAATGCCACAGGTTTCCCCTGGACTGGTGAGCAGGTCAGGCACCACCATGCAGACTTGAAGCGGCGGAGGGGGGATGTCCTGGAACAGTGGATCCAGGAAGCAAGGCAGATGCAGAATGCTCCATAAGTGAGTAAGTACTCCTTCCACTACGTAGTTAATAATTGCCTAGCTTGTGTTTACTATGGATAGGTATGGCTAAATATCACTGTACTTCTCTGACAGCTACAGATGAGCATGCTGTGAACCAGCAAACCTATGATGCTAGGCTGCAAATGATGCATTGTGAGGCAGGTTAGTAAATAGCCTGCATGTACTGTCATAACTAATAAATGTAAGAGCCACAGAAAGTGTTATACTCGTATGCAGAATTGTGTAATATGCTGCGAATAGAGGTGTAATCCCTGCATTGCTTCTGTTTACTCTGCAGTCATATGTTGTTGTACTGTTGCAGTTATTATATAATACTGCTGTAGTAAGCAGTGTTACCCACACTGTGGTATGCAGATAAAATGTGCATGACATGCTGTATAACAATGTTGGAAGTGCAAACAGGTCAGTCATATTAGACAAAATACGTTGCAAAGCATCACAACAATTGCCTGATTGCATAGTGTACAGTGATCTTAACTGAATTGCTTTTGTCACACACAGCAGGACTTTGGATCCCAGGAGTGCTAGTAAGTTGTATGCATAATCATTCCATACAACTGCACACAGTTTGTTAGAATGTTCAGAAAGAAAGCTTTATGCATATTTATACTTAACTGTACAGATGTTGCTACAATTCTCAAATAGAGAGTGGTATGCATAGTCATACTCCCCAACTGTTCCAATCTGCCCAGTATGTGCTGATAAATGGCCTACATCACCTGCCTTTTACCTGGTTCCCGTGACAAATTAGTGTGATGATCCAAGAAATGTAGGCAGCTGTTAATGACATAACTGATAGTCAGACTTGTACATAGTCAGAGAATGTACATGCAAACATACCTGTCATCCCAGCATCTCACCCAAAGTGTATGAGAGTAGTCTCAAAACATGTTGCATTAACACCTGCATCTTGTCAAGCCTGCACGAAAGACATGGGTCCCGTACATACTACCTTACAAACATACCATTGTACAATATAACGCCATTGGGTAGTTTAATAATACATGTAATGGACAGACCACTGCAGAGACTACGAATGTTGTGAAAACTACAAGGATTTATTAGTTGTTAATTGAACTCTCTCTCTCTCACCCCTACCATATGTGCAAAAATAACCAATTTACACAACCCATTTGGTATGTCTACACTCCTAACCTTTGTTGGGACATATGTCCAATTGTTTTATAAATATTCACATCTGTTTCTATGCATGTGCCATGTTAATATACTCCCATATTGGTGGCCTGTTGCCAGCAATGAATCCTACATGTTGTTGTAATGGCCACTGTTTACCCATATATGCATGTGTTCCACCTACTCTGCAACTATTTATATCTGGTGCCCTGGGTAACAGGAATACCTGTTCATGCTGTTATAACTAATCGTGAATGGTGTCGATTATTACTAACCCATATCTGCCTTAAACATGTGACAACATAGCTCGTATGGGAAGGCCAGTCCCAGCGGACCCATCTGTCCCACCTCAGCTGGCCATGGCACTGGGAACCAGCACATCTGGGGCCCAGCCTGGGATATCTTCATCCATTGGCCCTGCACCACGTTTGGGTGGAACCGCTGCAGGAGATGGGGCTCACCCCCCCAGGAGCGGACAGGAACCTGTCACCCATGGTACAGTCCGGGCAGTGGTGCGTAGGGAGCTCCACAGGGAGATGCAAGACCACCTATGCCAACTTGAGGGCCGAGTGGTGCAACTAGAGGGTGAGCCTGCCCCTCCTACACAGCCCCCCAGCACAGCCACCTTCTGGGCTGTGAAGGTGCAGTGGTGACTGAACATGGGTGGAGACCTCAGACCCACTGTATCCATTTGTGGGCTCATGGGATTGCGACTTCCAAACACCCCTTCCCATCTAAGGTGTTCACCCCCATATGTGTCATATACCACCCCTGTATGTGTCTTGTTTGTCTTTTCTGTCATCCTACCCAACCTATCCTCCCTGATCATACCTACTGTCCTTCCCCAACATCTCACTCTCACCTAAAAATAAAAGAAAAAAAGGGCAATCTGTTCCCGCAAAAAAAGCACGCCCCATACATAGCTGTCCATTTCGCACACGTCCACTGGACACATATAAATGTTTCTAATTGGCATCACAACATACTATTGTTGTCCTCATCCCTCTCGCAGGGTTGTGAGTGTCCAAATGTACCACCAAATTTATTGCATATGCACAGCCGTTGCTTTAGAAGAAATGGACAGCTATGGACCTTCTCTACACCCTTCCTGCACATCCTTACCTATGCTACCTTGCCTACTGTCTTTCTCTCTTTGTGCCCCTTTTTCACCACTTTCCTATCACCCCTTTTCTCTTTTCTTTTAAAGAAATTAGCACGGAGTATGTGGGAGTAAGCACTTTTAAGCAGCAGTGAGCAGGTTTCAGCCTGTTTGCGGGGGGGTAAGCACTGCTTACACAGGTTAAGCAATCAAGAAGGTAACAGAGTGTAAAGAACTGTAACCAAAAGTAACCACTGCTTACCATCACGCAAACCCATGAACACCCACTCACAACTGCTTAAAAGTGCCTTAATCACTCCGTATCCAATGGCCCATGTTCTTGCCCAGTAAAAAAATAAACGGCCTCTGCAAGGCTTGAAACTAGGGCCCTGCAGACCACAGCTAATGTGATTGACCACTAAGTCATGGCAGATATACAGGCATTTGATGTTATCACAAACATATCATCCAGCACAGTCATTCAACAGTATAGGAAATGTATTTCATTATATAGATGTATGTTTGTGTGTGTGATTATGTCCAGATATATCTACATACATAGATATTGATATATATAGATATATCAAGAACAAACCATGTGACAACAAAGCATTAAAAAAGAATGAAAAGGAAAACACCAGCAACTCCTGTATTATGTAGTGGTGTTGTCCTATGTAATATCAAGACTCCCTCAGACAGATGTGACATTAATACACGCAGACATTTGTACATTGCCCAAGTACATTACTATGAACATTTTATTTATATAAACAAAACAGTTCCTGTCTAATCATAATGTGAGAACAGTACTCTTGCAAGGTGCTGTGTGGAACAGCATCATTAAAAAGTTAAACGGGGTAACCACAGAGGGACCGGTAGTGTCGTGTGTACACTGGGGTCATCTGCATCACATGTACCTGGAACCTTTAGGAGTCATGTGCATACCATGATCGTGTGCCTGAGAGAGGAGTGAGGACAACAGTAGTATGTTGTGATGCAAATTAAAAAGGTTATATGTGCCCAGTGGTCACATGTTTGAAATGGACAGCTATGCCTGGGGCAAAGGTCATTCTGGGAACAGATTGGCCTTATGTTTCCATTTTTGTAAGGTGAGAGTGGGATGTTGGGGAAGGAGAGTAGGTATGCTTGTGGAGGATAGGTTGGGTAGGATGACAGACAAGACAGACAAGGCAGCATACAGGGGCAGTATATAACACATGTGGGAGGAAACACCTTGGATGTGGAGGGGTGTTTGGCAGTCACAAGGCCATGCGCTCCCACATGGAAACAGTGGGATGGAGGTCCACACCCATGGGAAGCCACCACTGCACCCTCACAGCCCCAAAGGTGGCCGTGCTGGGGGCTGTCTAGGAGGGGCAGGCTCATCCTGTAATTGTGCCACTCTGCCCTTGAGCTGGTGTAGCTGGCCTCGAAACCTCTTATAGAGCTCCCTATGCACCACGGCCTGGACTGTATGATGGCTGACAAGTTCCTGTCTGAATCTGCTCCCAGGGAGGGCAAGCCCCATCCTCAGTGGTGGTTCCACCTAAAGGTGGTGCAGAGCCAGCAGAGGTGGAGGTCCAAGGCTGGGCCACAGACGTGGTTGTGCCCTGTGCCATGGCCATCTGAAGTGGGACAGGTGGTTTGGCCGGACCTGCAATCCCATACAGCCTATGGTGTTACAGTTTTAACACAGATAAGGCTTAGTAATGCTCAACAGCATTCAGGATTAGTTATACCAGCATGCACAGATATTACCATTTACCCAAGACAACAGATGTCATGCATTTGTAGAGGGAGCACAACACATGCATATATACTGCATGACATCTGTCCAAAGCGTAGATGACTTGTGACTGCAGCTATGAACATTGGCCCATTATTGGCATGTCACTGTGATAATCTCAGACAGTGACTGTCATACCACTGTTTCATGTGGAGCATGTCCAATCAGGGATGCAATGTCAGTAACGCTCATCACTGTCACTATGTACTGACTGCAATCCTCACACTATGCTTCTGCAGTTCATAGATGTGAGTTCTGTGAGTAACACAAGAAACAAATGGTTCCACACACAGACCAGTCCACAGATGTCCCTACAGATGGGGGTTTCCTCACAAACAGAGCACTGTCTTGTCAGTTATTAAAACATGCAGACTAGCCATTACCACACACAACCTGTTAAACTGGCAGTAATCTGAATGAAGCATAGCTAAACTTACATGCTGTAGTCATGTCTGGCACATCACCCTCCTGTCTATAGGCTATTTTCCTCAGTGTATGTTGTTTGAGGAATATCCAGATATCATCTGTGATGCTGTTTAGCAAACACCAGATCCAGGTTCCACTCACAGTGACTGTCATGGGCAAACACTAACATGATGTTCCTAGATATTGTACTGATTTCCATGCAATTGTCTATGGGAATGTCACCACAGCTGTTCCACATGCAATCAGCTAGAGGAGGACTGCAATAGGTGCAGAGGCCATCACCTGATCATGACCATCACTTACAAACCACAAGCTGCTACTGAGCAGGTGTACATCTCCACATCCACCAGAGAGTGTGTGGGAGGGACTGACAGAGGCAAAGTACATAAGAGAAGGGCTGGGAGACTAAAACCTAAGCATCTTCTGTCACACACCTGCCAGTACAGGGGTTTAAATCCCTGACTGACTAGCCATTACTATTACAAGTGCATGCAGTTACTCCATGTGCCACATAGCTGACATATTGGTGTGCTGTAAGAACATATATGTGTGCTGGTGAGCGACATCTGCAACAGAGATATAGTAGACATGCATTAGGTGTAGCACACATGGCTGTCCACATGACCAGATGTCATTGCCAGCACAACCACACTCGCTAAGGGACTCAGACATATTGGCACACCTTGGCAGGCTCACAAATATACTTCCTAACTACTAGGTTTGCCACACTGCAATAATGCACAGGTATTACATGCACCATAGGGGATATCCTGAGGTTCTATGAGCTAGGACATGTGAACTTGTCTGACAGCAGTCAATATGCCAATGGGAGTTATATTGGGTGTGACTGTGGTTGGGAACATCATACCCCACATGCAGACACAAGGTGCCAGTACTGACATGCTTGTGTGCATTGATTCATGGGTGTGTAGTGGTTGGCTGTGCAAAATGGCTGTACAAGGCTGAGTGAGGGGTAATCCTTGGCATCAGGCCACTTGACAATGGTCTGCAGTGTGGTTCAGGGGTGTAGTGTCTGCAATGTCCCACACAGATGGGTATTGTATTACCTGTCCTGTCATCCTGGTGACCATTGTGTGTGGCCATTGCTTTGCAATGCATGCCATGTCTGTGTTTAATAGTCCTTGACATGGACAATGCCTGGGATGTGCATGTCCTACAATAATGTACAGTGACATGTTTATGTGTACCTGGTTTGCCTGGCACATGTTGTGTACACTGACTCTTAGATATGCCAATACTGGCCTGTGCCAATACTGGCCTGGTGTGGCAAGATCTGCTAATAGACAACAGGTTGACCATGCACCTGCAATGATAGCATGATACAGGTATTCCCTGGTGTCAGTGGCATCTGTTCATACAGG
>NC_056745.1:1070096144-1070100208 GCF_019279795.1 Protopterus annectens | reverse complement strand
ACAGTATGGGTGATGGTGTCTAACATCAATATGTACAATTGTCATCTACATCTGTACTGACTACATCAAATAAATTGATCACGGTTCATGGTCTTACAAACCAGACTCAGCAGGGTAGTAGTGCACTATTTCCCATTATCAGTGGTGTCTCTCCCTTTGTGGGGTGTGATAACTGTTGCTGTGCACCATTCAGTGTGTACACAGCCTGACATGAAGCTATGATTGAATATGATGTGTATGTGGAGAGCAAATTGTTCTGACATTTCTGTAGGATACACCCTGGGATGTTGACAGGTCCCATGAAAGCTGTATGTATGACTTTAGAGAGTGCAGCTTGTACCTGCATAGTTGCTATTACAGGGGCTCTGCAGTGTACATGGATATATAAATATGTGTACTGTTGGGGGGGGTGAGAGTGAGTTTACGTTCTCCAAGACCCTATCTGGATGTACAGGTGCTATTTCTGTAGGTTCAGTACTTCTCATGCCATAGTGCTGTGAAGCACAGCAGGTCTTGTTGTTGCCATTACGATTCATGACAGCTATAGAATGCTCTGTGGTTGGCCTCATAATATGTGGCTGATTAGTTTCACGGTATCTTTGTGTGGTTTTATATGGTGTATCTACATGTTACTGAGGCTGACCAGGGATCACCTCCACTCATGTGTGTTCACTCTTGCAACAGTTACTACCTTTTGTGGTACACTTTAAGGCAGGGTACCACCAGTTTGCCTTCTTGTTTGTGTTTAGTTGAATCTTGGTTCTGTTTCAATGGCACAATCACTGCACTTATGTGAGTGCTTAGAGTTAATTTGTATAGGATTCAGCATTTGCACATGCATTGTCCATCTGCATGGGTGCCATGACAGTCACCACTTCGCTCTTAAGAAGCATAACATTGGCTTTGGAGACAGACTATGTGTACCATACTGTTAGCCCTGTTTGTGTGACTATGGTGATCCAGGTAATTGGGGATGATGAAATCCAACATGCAATGAGCGCAGGTGTTGGTACATGAGGTGTCTTCCCAGTTCATAATGGAATAGTTGAGAGTAGCCATTATTATGGTTTTCTGTCTCAAACCTAATATTCCCCATTACAGCACAATATGACAGTTGGGAATTCTGAGGCATGGTGGGTGACCTGTTGCAAGGTGCATTTTGGACTCCACTTTGGCACAAAGGTAGTTGCTCTGCATAATGCATCTGAAGTTATGCAAGTGCAACTAGCGTGGGGGTGTACATATCCTTCAGGAATATGGACACACCTGTGGCCCGTGTGTTCCAATAACGGATAATGGGCAAGAAGTGAGGTATGTGTTATAACATGGTCATGCAGGTGTGCTCTGTGGAGTGTTGAACCATATCTCAGTCAATGCACAGATATGTTCTCCATGTTAAGGATTGACATAAGTGAGTCCATATTGAGTTTCTGAAATGTATCATTGAGTAGCGGGACCCACAGTTTATTGCTTGGCTGTCCCTGTTACAGCAGTGGGCTTTCACTTGAACTTTGCATGATGAAGGCACTATAGGGGAAGCATGAGCCCTAGCCAGTATCTAGATTCCCAGGGGTGACAGGTGCAGGCCCTGTCTGGCAAAGCATCATGGTCTGTCAATCATGTTATCCCAGGCAGAGAGATACTGGATACCCTTAGCACTGCACCAGTACATTAGACAATTGTGGACTACAATCCTTTTGTCCCTGTACTGCAGTATCATTCTGGCCAATGGCAGAATGCTACCTAGGCCTTGGGACATACCTGCATGGGCTACAAGACCTGACAGTTCCTACATGTGTGTTTCCATGCAGTCCAGACTACTGCATCACAGGTCCTGCACAACAACATGGAATATGCCAGGGCTATGTGTATAGTTCAAAAGATTGTCTGAGTGTATGGGTATGTGGCTAATCATGGCAGACACTCAGCTGACAGTATGTTTGCCCTCGTATAACTTGGTGTGTAACATAGTGCTAGAGTTTGCATTCACAAATGAATACCGTTGGGCATGTTTCCGACCACGTGTTCTGAGGTGTGGCACAATTATGCAAATTATGTCATACAGTTTGTGTATTTTGTTGTCTGTCTACTCCAGCTTGGGAGGTCATTTGCTTGGCCAGATACTTAGAAGCCTTTGGGAATGTGTATGATTTCTGGTAGTATGTGTGGGTGCCCTTACTGTGTTCTGGTAAGGGTATGTGTTGGTTGTGATGATGAGCTGCATGTGTTAACCTACACCTCATGACTGTCCAGTCCAGTCATGGCTGTAGACCGGACTGCCTTCCAGCTTACCCCTATAGCTGCATCCCAGACAATGTGTGGGGTATGGTGTTAGGTGGGTTTGGCAGTGTACATGGCATAGAGATTACATTCCCCCAGGATGGCCACATACACAAAGCTGACATTAGTAAACACCAATAGCTGACTAGTGGACATGCCTGTATGAGCATTCAGTACTACAAGTACCAAGTACTGTATTTAGTGTACTTATTGCGTATGAAGATGTTTTAGACAGTGATGTTCACAAGTAATTACTTGTGTTATGGACGTGACAACAGTGGCTATTACAGAAACATAGTAGCTACCTTTAGCAGCAATCCTCCACTGTGGAGCACATCACATCCTGATAGTTGATTACAGATGATGCAAGTGTCTACAGGTCTGTTTCCTTTTCTGAGTATATACTCACATATCCACCAGAACCATGAGCTCTTTTGGGCACAGACACCCACTCCCCAAACAGAGTCATGTATCAGTTAGGGTTAGGGCGCGGGTTAGGTGAGTGTGCAATAGTGACGGACCTTATGGTTAGGGTTTGGGTTAAGGTAAGCTGATAGATAGTAGTGTATGTACAGTTTAGTGTAGGGTTAGTTGTAGGATTATAAGTGTTTGTGTGTGGATTGATGTTTTTTAGGTGTGCTTGTGTTGTGTGTATGTGTTTCGGAATAGCACATTTTTTCCCAAGGAAAAAATTTGCTATTCTGAATGTTCGATATTATGTGGTTTAGATATTTTAGGTTCGATGAAATAGCATTCACTATTTTCATCTTTCGATAGCATGATATAAACGCCCTTACAAACAGTATTTGCAAGCGGCTGTTAGGTTGGCAATGAGAGGTTAGGATACACAAACCTGAAAGTTCAACCAGTGTGTCTCTACTCTCAATAGCCACTCTATGTAGTTGTGCACATAGCCATTTGTCCCAGCCCTGTAAGAAGGATCACTACACATTTGCATAACATGTATACATGCACAGCTGTTATTGCTTGCAAACAATACTTGAGAGGTGGATATTACATGTGTTATGTACATGGATAGTTACCTAGCTCTTCTAATTATCTTTGCTATCATGCTGCTAAACTGTCAGATGAATACAAGTCATATGTATCCTGTTATTGAGTATTGTAATTGCCAATAGACATAACTAATGTTTGCATAACATAACAGAAATGCTATGCAAAATGGAATACAGATCTGCCTAAAATACTGTACATTACACAGTTATTGGCACAATATCCCACAATGCAAACAATATTTGCACATTAAGCCCACCTTTGACATGTTCATCTTACTTATACACCCATACATATGTCTACTGTTACAAAATATCGACATATACTATCCCCTGTTATAGCACAAACGTGTTGGACCAACCCTGACACTGACAGTGGCTGGAAGAGAATTGGTGAGTTCCAAGCCCATATATATCATCCCTTGTGGTGTATGAGGAGTTTGCCTTGTGATCTACAGCAGTACACATAGAATACTACAAGCATTACTACTGCTCAACAATACATCGTTACAAGATAGCTATTTCCACTATATGCATTGATTGCATTGTAATTCTTACAGAACATGTACTACATACGCAGACATACTAAATGTTATACATACCTTCTTAGTAATTGCAGGTGTTATTGACTGGTATATTACTCATTTTCAGTTTGTGTTTCAGTATTTTGTACTGTTCTACTGGTAGATACAGATGGTTTGAATGTGTGACAAGGCATCCATTTATAGTAGGAGATCAGTAACATGTCCTATCCTGATAACCAATTGGTGT
>NC_056745.1:1070083644-1070093644 GCF_019279795.1 Protopterus annectens | reverse complement strand
ATATATATATATATATATATATATATTTAGTATTCATTTGTAACAGTTATACATATGTAGACTTGCATATGTTGATTCACCAACTACAGTACATTACAATGTACTGTACATATGTACACAAAGTGACTGTCCCATTTGTGGTCAGTACTGTGGAATGCCTATAGTATAACGTGTAGTCTAAAGACCCTGAAACATGTATACAGCTCAGATGGCTTAGTGGTAAGTCCCATGACTATAGTGTGCATGGTCCAGGGTTCACCACCTGCGATTGTTTAAAAATGTTTTTTACTCCAGAATAAGGCTCATTTAAGCAGTTGTAAGCATGTTTAAAAGTGTTTGTGTGACATTAAAGCAGTAGTTAAGCAGTTAAACAAACTTTAAAATGTCTAACCTGTGCACGCAAATATGGCCAAATCTGCTAACTACTCAGGATACATACATTTCAGTGAAGTAACATCTCCCTGTGTGCTTGCATAACATTACATTCTCTGTTGACTTTACTCTCCAGCACACATGTGTTTATATGGGTGTTTAAAATGTTTATTATACTGACAAATACTACCTATATATGCAAGCTGTGGTTAAGGTATACTTTTTAACATGATAAACATCCCTGACTTAATTGGGATTTGAATCTTGAATGCACAGATACTATGCAAATGCTGTAACCATTACACTATTGACATTATGTTGCCTCCGCCTGTTTCCTGTTTAGATGATTTCTATGTGTAAGCTAGGCTAAGAAAAGGGCAGAGGCGTCCAAACCCACTGAGCTTCACTTACTCTTGAAATAAAAACATATAACAAATGAAATGAGAGACTATAAATTACATTCCTAACTACATTAGGCATAGCCCCCAGTGACAAACTTCAAGGGAAACCTTGATGTGTGAATGGGTAACATATACACCGCTGGGATCATGTGTCCCAGAACCATACAGCCAGGAAGTGGGGGAGCCCCTCCAGTTTTATAGCTGCAAGATCTGTTGGGGAAATTGAATGGTGTTGATTTTTCACATTACCATGCTCTCTTTAGATCACTAAGTGCCCCTATCACCCTCCACCACTCCGGTCTTCAACAGCTTCCGGCAACTCTGCCTGGAATCACTTAATTGGTTATGCCTGACAGAGGCTCAGTTACTTCATCAATGGTGCGGAGAAAGCCAACACACTGTAGCTATGCTTGTAATTGCCCTTCGGCAGATAGTGTACTACCTATCTGTGAACCTCTAAAGTGCAGGCCTTCACAGCCATAATATGTGAATAAACAGAGCTTTCAGATCGCAATATACAGTGAAATATCACCATGTAGTCAGAAAACAGTTAAGTACAGCAAGAACATACAGAACACTGATACTTAATCACTCCAAAAGCCTATCTTGGAAGCTAGAAGACTTGTATAAGTTTAAGGCTTTCGATTGCTTACCAGTAGGTTACCTTCAGGAAAGATGAGAAACAAGCACAGATGGGAAACATGCATGCAACACTACCATATTGGCTTATGTATCAGCCTTAGGCTTTGGAATATTGGCCAGGGCTATTGGTGCCACCATGGTGCCTTTTTAGAGAAGTCTCAAAGGTGAATCCCACCTCCATAAACAGTACAATAACAGAATCAATGAGGGTTATGCTACTCAACACCAGGGGTTGTGATCACAATATGCATGCACTCACAGCACTCCTCAGTATGGACAACGTCAACATTTGTGCAGTAACTGAGACCTGTTTTAAGG
Organism: Protopterus annectens; assembly: GCF_019279795.1. Classification (NCBI taxonomy): domain Eukaryota; kingdom Metazoa; phylum Chordata; order Ceratodontiformes; family Protopteridae; genus Protopterus; species Protopterus annectens. The sequence goes on along the minus strand of NC_056745.1, from coordinate 1,070,091,911 downwards.
TTCCTGAGAGCATACCAGCACTACCAGACTACAACCCATACCACACATTTTGGCCACAGAACATGGACTGACACAGACATGGAGGGGGTGTATCCATATTCATCAGGGATACCTACCTCCAGGTTAGTGGGGCAGCATGATACATCTGAGATCATCCATGTGCAGCTAACATCAGCTACAACTGCAATGCAAACTGTGGCCTGCTACAGATCACCCTCCATGACCCTGGACCACCACTCCACCTACCTGGAGACAGTGGATAACATGACAGTCCTACTGCACACCCTGATATTGGTCGATGTCAACTATCCTACCATTAACTGGGAAACTTACTCAAGTACTCACTTCCAGGCCCAGCGTTTCCTGGAATTTATCACCTCATATGCCCTGTATCAGATGGTAAACTCCCTAAAGAGGGGTGGAAACATACTAGAAGTGGTAATCACCAACATGGATGGCAGGTGCACCACAGCAGAGGTAAACCGGTCACTGGTTAGATCTGACCATGAACTATTCACTGTTTCCACACCCAGCCATCTCCCCCACCCATGGAAACCACAGTGTATTCCTTTCCTACAGCTAAATTCACACTACTAGAGACAGGGTTGGGGGGTTTTGCAGCCCCACACTAAGGGAAAACACTGCTCAAGATACAGACAGATTTACAAATGCAATCTATAAGCACCTACAAGGATGTATGGATCATGCCATCACTGGTAAACCAAGACTCGCTCCTCCTAGACAAGGACACCAGTCTGGTGGACTCCTGGAATAAACGGGCTATACAACAGAAGTAGGACAGTAGTCCAGAAAAACAGCAAATCCCAAGAAGGGCAAACATCCCTGAGCAGTATTATTAAGAAATATAGGTCCCTCATGAAATCATCCAAGGCTAAGATCAACAGGAAAATAGACAAGGATTCGAAAGATAACCACAAAATGTTCTTTGGCTATGTCAAGGATCTAAGTGGTAACACACAGATTTGCACTGTGCCGGTGCAATATAGCACAAAATATACTGACCCTACTCATATCGCCAACATCCTTGCAGATACATTCATTGCAACCTTCACCCCCTAAAGAACCAGCAACAATACCCGAAAAGTACAGTATCCCAGACATCAGAGACACACAGGTGGAAATGGCCCTCTCTAGCAGCAATACACAGCATCAATGGAGGCAGATGGTGTCCCAGACTGCATCTTGCAAACACTACAAGACAAACTGACACCCCACCTAATTAAGCTTTTCAACCTCTGCCTCTCCACAGGCTACATGCCCATACAATGGTGTGTGGCAATGGTTATTCCACTCCACCAAGGTGGAAACACAACTGACCATGGTAACTACCACCCCATAAGCCTGACTAGCCTGGTCTGCAAAGCTATGGAGCGCATCCTCATGGCACTCATTAACAAAGACATTGGTAACCTCCAAACACTTGACCCAACCCCGGTTAGCTTGGTTGAGTGCAGTTCATGCCTACTGAGCCTGTTTGACATCTTACAGACAGTCACCAAGACGTTAGATGAGGGGAAAGGTGGTTCACGCATACTATCTGGACCTCGCCAAGACTTTTGACACCATTCCCCACTCAGGTATTATTAATAAACTCTCCAGCCTGTACATACACCCATACATCACAGGATGGGTTGCCAACAGGCTTACACACAGAACCCACATGGCTAGCGGTTTCCAGGTCCCACTCTTAACCAGTCATGACTGGTGTCCCACAGGACTCAGTCCTGGGACACCTACTGTTTGGCATATACTTCTCAGAGGTACAGGCAAACACAGGTGGACTACAGTAGACCATGTTTGGCAATGACTGCAAACTGGGAGCCATACTTGACAGTCCAGCTGACACAGACATCCTTCAAGGGGCCTCACAGAGACCAACACAGGGTGTCAAAGTCATGACCTTCAGCTAAGTGACACAAACTGCATGGTCATTCCATTGTGGAATATTAAGCACCCACATATTAACACATAAGTAGCAGCCACTTTAATACAGATGAGGTAATCGGGTATCTGAGGACTAAGGTCGATAGTGATCTCTCCTTTGACGATCATATCTCCAAAGTAGTTAGGACATATTTCTCTGTAGGCCATCTGATTACTAAAGGGTTTGCATCTAGACATACTGAGGTTATAGAGCCCCTTTATTCATCACTCATCAGTCCCATCATAGAGTATAATAACCCATTTGCGATGTACCTCAGAAGGCACATCCAACTGCTGGAAGGTCCATGAATGTATCTCGCCAAGAGGATTACTGGTCTCAAACATATGTCCTATGCAGCCAGATGGAATAAACTCCTACTTTACTCAGTGGCATCTCGTTTACTAAGAGATGATCTCTGCTGGCCAACAAAGCCATTTCTAACTCAGGCTTAATGGATATGCTCCACCTATGGAAATCCATGTCACAGTAAGCCACACAATGTAGTGAGCTGAACCTTGCCACAACAATAACTGCAAGATGCTGGAGGGATGGATTCCTGTCACAGAAACTTCCCATACTTTGGAACAACATCCCTAATTACATTATACTGAGCCCCTCACTAACACTCTTCAAGAGAAACCTTGAAGAGTGGATGGGGAACAGTAGATACACCCCAGGGATCCCGCCATTGGCTCTGCTCCACAGAGGGACAGTCAATGAATCAATGGGGTGGCAAAAGCTGACACATTTTAGCCAGGCTTATGAATGCCTTCAGGCAGTTAACCAAGTACCTACCTATGAACCTATGAACCTATGCATACAGTATCAGCACATGCTGATCACTTAATTTACTGTTCAGGTGTTGACTTACCTTGTGCCAATAGTTGTGTGTGCAATAGTTGAGGACTGCCTATGTTGGATGCACACAATAGACTGCCTATACATGACAATTTACAGGTAGTCTTGTATGTGTGCCATCCATTTTTACTGTGTCTGCAGGTGGTGAAAGGTGTCAGTCCCTAGGTGCCTGCACTGTCAGTGTGTGTGCTATACGTTCCCTCCTTGCCAAGGCATGGGCATACTGGGCAAGCCTCCATCTGCCTACTGGGGCTGGCTCAGGGTGTTCGTGGTCTGAGTAGCTCTGTGCCTGTGGGGCCCTTGGCAATGGTGGTGGGCTGTGAGGTCCTTCACCATTCTGTCCCTGCTGTAGCTGTTTCTGCAGGATCATATTGTGTAGCATGGCACATACTATGAAGATATGGGCACATGTGCCTGGAGAGTACTGCAAGGCTCCACCAGATATGTCCAAGCAACGTAACCATGATTTAAGCATCCCAAACACACACTCTATGATGATTCTGGTTTGTGCGTGTGCCTCATTATGACGTTCCTGCATGGGTGTGTGTGCATTTCTGATGGGAGTCATCATCCATGGTTCCAGTGCATAGCCAGCATCCCCCACCAGGTGGCCATATGGGATGTCCCCCCTGGCAAATACCTGATAGCTGTGAGGCATGCCATATGTGGGAGTCGTGATAGCTTCCAGGGCTGCCAGCACACACATCCATGATAATGTCCTGGGCATTGCACATGACCTGGCAGTTGATGGAGGGGTATCCCTTGCAGTTTATGTAGTGCCTACCCTGCTCACCGGGTGGTGGACTTGATGCGTATGTGTGTGCAGTCTATTGCATCCAGTACCTCTGGGTATTCTGCCACACGGTGGAAGAGACGCATATTGCTAGCCAACTCCTCCTGCATTCGGGGGAAGTATATGTGCTCATTGGCATGTGGTAACATGGCATCCAGGAACTGGTGAAGTACTCTGGATGCTGATGCCTGTGAGATCCCCATAATATTCCCAGTTGGCCTTTGAAAGGTACCTGTAGCTAGTATTCTCAGGCTTACACATACCTTCGTATCCACTGAGATGGGTTCTCCTCTGTGTTTTCTGGCTCTGAGGCGTGGCTGGCACAGCTCCACAAGTTGCTGTAGCATGTCCCTGTCCACCCTGTAATGCTCTACTATCTCCAGATCATGTAGCCCCTGGTAGGTTACCCTGGGTCTGAACACTCTTCTCCTTCTCTGGTGCCTGAGGTGGTTGTGTGCATTATCCTCCACACCACCTTCAGTCTCCAACATCTGCTGGTGGATCAAAGCTATGTCAGCCCCTAACATGTACATACTTAAAGTTCCCCATCTGTATACACCAATGGTGCAGAGTGTATGGGAATACAAAAATGTGTGTGTGGTGCTTTCACACTTTATACTATTTTGCTATGTATGCTGCTAATGTCATTGGGTGTGTATGAGCAATTCCAGCTGCAGGGTATCTTGATTATAAGTTTTACAGTGAGTACTGCAAGTGTGGGTCCTTTAGTGTGGAGTTATGCTTGCCTGCCTTGATTAATCTGTGGTCCCTTAATTCACTTTTAAACTTGGATCCCTTCCCATTATCAGGCATGCATCCACCTGCCGTCTTTCTTGTTTTGCACTTTCCCTACCCAGTCGGTGTTGCAAAATGTGTCTTGTAGCTGATATACTGCAAATCCGCTTTGTTCTGCTGTGACACTTAACTGTTTTCTTTGCAGTACAGCCCCTACCCTTTCTTGTAAAGCAGGTAGCTGCTTGCAGCCTTGTTAGCTGTTGTCAATGGCCCACTGTCGGTTCCTAGGTGTTAATTAGTCATTTGTACTCCAATTTCCCTGCTGCAGCATTTCCTTATATCTTTCCTATATCCTTCCTGTTTCAGCTCCGGTGCGTGCCGCACAAACCCATTTACCTGGTTTAAGTGTGTTTTTATCTCTGTTCACATGCATACTCGGTTACCTTGTGTACTCTCAGCTAAGCAAAGCTATAGCCAGTTCAACACACCCCTATTCTGCAGCTTTGCTTAGCTAAGGGCAAACTGGATTAGCAATGCTCCAATGTGCTTACAGCAAAGGTGACACCCCGCTCTTGATGTCATCTTTATCGCAAGGGCACGCCTCGGTGTTATAATGCTATGCTATTCCCAGTGGGGAATCTGTGATTCACTATTACTCCTCTCATTTGCTTGGCATTGCCTACTAATTCCTAGCTACCACCCATAACACTGTCACAGCCCCTTAGCAACCCTTGCGCCATGGTGTGGTGTAGCATGCCTGCCATTCACTATTATGGGGAAATCATATGTGTTACATTGCAGTTTTATTCTATATTTTTCTATTTTCCTTGCAATCCCATTTGGGCGCCGCTGCCCTGCACTTCCACTTTACGATAGTGCAAGTATAAATATTAAATGTTAATTTTATATTTTGTATATTTTTTTATGCCAATGGCTATTTATTTATCCACTGGCATATATTAACAGTATAATACATGCACTGTGGTGGTGGTGCTGTGGTAGCATTGTCATCTCATAGTAAGACGCTGTCCTATTCGATTCTCAGCTAAAGCGTCTTCTGTGTGGAGACATGCGTGAATGGGCGTACCTTCATTGAAGGTTGTGCATCAGAGCTGGCAACTCGGTATGTAAAAATCTACTGCCAATAATTAGCGGACCGGAGTTCCGCTGTGGCGACCCCTAACTGGGAAAAGCCGAAAGATACAACAACAATATAATGCATGTGTTTGGTCAGCTGTCATGGCTCCAATTTTATGTTTGCAAAAATGTAAACTGTTTTTATGGTCTACATTTCTGCATGCTTACTCTACGCCTGCAGCACTTCCTGGATCACTAAATACCTTCATTTGCATGCTACACTGCTGCAACTGGGGTAATTAGCATACAGGTGCCAGGAGCTGTGTGGGTGTAGCATACGCAGGTAGTGCACGTGGAAACAGCTCATACCTGGATCACTCGCCGGCCATATTTGGTGTTGGAATGCCAACGCTACTCCTGCACCTGGTGCAAGATTCATGAATCCCAGGGTATGTATTATCTACAGTACCACACTTAACTCAAGGCTTGAGATACTGCAATAGTTAGAAACTGATATGACAGTATTTCAGAGAGGGGAGTGGCCTTTGAAGTGGATGCATAGTGCATTGGGAGAGCATAACAGCTTTCTCCTGGTTACAGCTAAGACTGCTTTATTCATCCAAAATCTCTACTCATTTAGAGACAGATTTTCTCCTACTGCAATAATGTAAAATATTATATTGCAATGTTTGAAAGTTTGTATAAATTTTATTATTTTACATTTCTTTACTGGGAAAGTCCAACTGGGCAAGCAGCCTGTTTTCAGTGGAGGCCTGGGGAGAAAAGCTCTACTATAATGCATCTAAGAACACTTTTAACTAAACAGCAATAGATTACTGATGAATGTTTTTTTTCTGATTTATATTTTTCGTTTGCTCATGAAAACTTGCATGCAGTTTAGAATGAAAGACATGCCCATCATAAAGTTGAGAATTAATGCAATAGATGTCAATATAATGTTATACTTAATTTCTGAGTGCTGCAGCATCTAATCAGAAGTGTTAAAAGTCACATAGGAAGGTACCAGAATACGGATCTGCTATATAGTAAGCATTATTTGTAATATTATCATGTAATATCAGTGGTTTGCTAAATGCTGTAAAAAAATCCAAGGTATTTGTGTGCATTATGAAAATGATGCCTTTATTTGTATTATTGCAAGAAATGTATCTGAATGACATTGAACATTCAAACTTAGGGGGACTGTTGAGACATTTCTCTGCAGGTACACGATTGGGGATGCATGGCTGAAGTGGAATTCAGCTGTAGAGGCATATGGCTGTTGCAGATTTGCTGCAGGCACAGAGAATCACACAGCTTTATGACCACAGCTTTAATAACCAAGTGCATAGGGGCAGAGGAAGTGATGAGCGTTGTGTTTGGTGCACAATATGTTCTTATGTAACTCCAATATGCAGAAGTGTGCTACAACAAGGAAGAAATCTTGCACTTGAGTGCAGTAACATTTTTGCTGCAGTATGTGCTTTAGGCAATATTTGCTAGACACTGAAATGGGAATAACATTCCACACACCATTAATAAAGGAATTGCCCATTGTGCACTACATTTTTACTGCCACTGATACTTTCCATATATTCTACTGTCACTAGGTGCTTTGGTAGGCCATGCAAATTATTCCCTCTCTGTGTATTTGGTTGTTGAAGCTGTGGGCATGACACTGTTTGCTTCTCTGTGCCTACAGTGAATTTGTGAAAGAAATATGTCTCTCCATCTGAATTTCACTTCATCTATGCTTTCTCCAACAAATGTACCTGCATAGAAATGTCTGAATGCCTAAAAGCTGAACCTGAAACTAGTGGACCTTGTGTATAGATAATAGGATTTTCATCATATTCATTAGGAGACTGAAGGAAGTTTTGTTGCAAAGAAATGTAGTTTTTCACCTTCTAGATGTACAAAAAAGATAATAAAGGTAGAATTAGTAAGAGGCAAGCTAGACTGAGTCTGAGGTTAAGTGGGAAAATGGTACGAAATTTCCCACAGCAAACTAACATTTACATTCATTCAGCAAGTCCAGAACAGAATATTTCTGGGTATGTCCTCTTCATGATTGCACAACAGAATCACAATGCCTTTCTACAGATTCATTAGCAGCGCATACACTTCACATGGAAGCTAATCCAATCATTCACATTAGTGCAATGAGCAGCATTACCAGTCAAACAAGCATGAAAACAAGCCACATAACATGACAACAACTGAAGCCCATAGCAGAGGCTTGTGGCCATATGTGTGTGCACCATGTAAACAAGACAGTGCATAATAAACCACAGATTCAAAAGTGTGTGCATGTGTAATTAATAACATCAGATGGGTAAATCAGAAATACATAAACAATGGTAACCTAGCAACAAGTGCACAATGAAGACTGTTACTTGTGCATTGCATTAACTGAATTCTTGGACATGTTGAACATAACCGGCATTTTAATTTTCATTAACAAACACTCATTAATTAAATGTTCAGGATGAAAAAAATGTATGACATATGGGCATGCAAGATTTTGTGAACTCTGCAAGGGCACATTTCAAAAACTCACAATGCAGGCATAATGGGCAAACACTGATAAATGTGTGGGCAAAAGCACGAAACTTAGGGTAATGTTGCACAAACTGCTCATTCAAGTTGTGAAAGTAGATATGTAACACTTGTGGCAGTAGCATGCATGCTGTGAATGTTAGGAAGTAAAACACAAAACAGAAAAGATCAATCATTACTGACTGCAATCCTCAACGATATGTCACAGAGAAAATTAATGTCAGGTAGAACAGCAAATAAATATAATGATGCATAAGATGGAACAGCTGTGGAAATTAAAACAAGTGAGATTATGTGTGC
>NC_056745.1:1069981144-1070081144 GCF_019279795.1 Protopterus annectens | reverse complement strand
GGGTCACACAGCATTGGGGAAGGGGGCAAATGCTTGTTGAGCAAATGAACTGTCGACCAAATAAACAGTCGATCATATGAACTGTCGACCAAGTCATATAGACCCATATATATATATATATATATATATATATATATATATATATATATATATAAATATATATATATATATATATATATATATATATATATATATATTTTTTTTTTCTTTGCAGATTAAACCATGACACTCATATAACCAGATGCAGATACACACACACACACTTAAAAATGGACTTCATTACATCTGATGATACTAGTTATCAAAGTGCATAATTTCTATCACCTCATCTCTCACACTCACACCGATTTCATCTATTTAAGACTTCCCCACTTTTAAGCCACTTTTCAGTTACTGTGCAAATGATGATTGTGCCCTATCCTTTGGTCAGGGTTGCCTATATCTGATGCACTGAGTGGCCAGCCAATGCCTGGTTAGTCAGAGGTCATGTTTTCATTTGGATATGTTATCATTTTACTTTGATATATACCCAGCAAATATCTACACCAATGATCATGCATGCAAACACAACAGACTACTGCTTTCCTATGCATTTTATGGTCACCCTGTGCGTCAGTCATTACCAGGTAGGAAAGCAGTAGTCTGTTTTGTTTCAATGCATCATCATTGGTATATATATTTGCTTGGTATACATGACTTATTGTTATGATATTCCTATAGAGGTATCACTGATTGCTACTTATTGTTTATGTTTGTTTATGCATTGTATTATTTCTTCACTCCAGGTTTAGAACTCACCTTTGTTATTACTCCTGAGATTATTCTGGCTTAGGATTGCCTATGTCTGATGCTCACAGTAGCCAACCAGTGCACGGATAAACAAGTCTGTTTTGTTTGTATGCATCAATGTTACTGTTTGTATTTACTTAGCTCTTATGCTAATTAAGTTGTGAGTTTATGTAGAATTCACTGCCTCTTAGCCAGTGTCATGGCATATTGTGCCTGGCACCATGTGTTATGTTTGTTTCCTACAGATGGTTCCTCATCTGACCCCCTCAACTGCATCAGCTGCTACAGCGTGTGGTGCTGGTAACTGCAGCTCCTATCCTGCTGCAACTGCTTTCTAAGTATAATGTTATGTAAGATTACACAGATAGTCAGTAATTTGGCAGCGGTGGTGGGTTCATATTGCAGGGCACCTTCAGCTCTATTCAAATAGGGGAAATGTGCTTTGAACAGTCCAAATAACATGCTCTATGATATTTCTAGTCTATGTATGTGCAGTATTGTAACCTTGCTCATTGTGGTTGTGTGGTTTTCTCATAGGAATCATGAGCCAAGGTTCTATGCCATGTCCTACATCTCTCAATAGATGTCCTTGTGGAAAGCCATCCCTTGAAAACCTTTGGTAAAAGTCACAGGTGGTCATTGTGGACACTGCCTGGGTGGCCAGCACACACATTATAGATGATAACTTGTGCATTATAGTCCACTTAACAGCTGACAGAGTAAATATCCTTTTCTATTTACATACCTCCTTACCAGTTCAACAGGAGGGGCCTTTATTTCAATGTGGGTGCAGTCTATGGCCGCCATTACATCAGGAAAATGAGCTATGTCAGAAATTTTGCATGGTAGTAGCCCTTTTTTTCTGGAGTATGTGGTAACCATTTATGTTCTTCCTCATTTTGAATCATTGCATTGCACAACTGATGGAGTATTCTTGTGGCAGATGACTGCAAAACACTCAATGTTTAGCTTGTATATCACTGAAAAGTCCCTGTAGCTAAAATATGTAAAGTTATACATATCTTAGTATTCACTTGGATGGGTTCTCCATGATTCCCATGTAGCCTCAGGTGGGTCTGGCAGAGGTCTACTATTTAATGTATAATATTCCTCTCTACTCTGTAGCAGCTGAGTCCTTCAATTTATCATAGCCCATGATAGCTCAAATATGATCTAAAAACCTTATGCCTTCCAGGGCAATGTCTGGCAGCAGCACTTTCTAAGAGAGCCTCTTGCAGATGCAGGTTTACAATGGCTGTGGCAACCCCTAACATTTTTTAAAGTTTTCCTGTGGCTCTATTCCAGTATGTGTTGGAATTCAGAGCTAAAGCAAGCACATATTCACACTTGCTTTATACATTTCTGAATCACTTTGCCATGTTTTTTTTTGCTTCACTAGCATACATCACGGCTTATTATATGATCACTAGCATATTCTGCATTTTGCAGCCAGCTGCATTATGTACTGCCAATTCCTGAATCGAAAATTCTTTCTGCATTAGTGCTTGTCATGCTCACCAGCTTAGCGCAACAAGCAGGCGTTCATGAATCGGGTCTTCTTTAGATCACCAAAAACTCAAAATGTTTATCGCTCACATGAGCGAATAATCAGGAAGTTGATTTTGGATTTTTGGGATCACAGTACAGTGAATATCGGAATATTTGCCCTTTCCTCACTGTACTGCGATCTCGGAGTAGGAATATATATTTAGTGGGGGGGCTGTGGGGGTGCAGACCCCCACAATAGCGATTTCGAGTTCTTGATTATTCACTCATGTGAGCGATTGACATTTTGAGTTTTCGTTGTTCTGACATAGACCCCATGAATCTGGGTCACTGTCTTCCAAAGATGTATGCTTATGGCACTATAATATATGAATATGTATAATTCCTGTGATTTATGCCACTTGTAGGATTACTTCATATTAGTCAATAAATCTGATGTATAATTTAGCATGTGAGTTCAAGGAAATCTTGACCTCTTGACCCATAATGCAGAAATGAACTTTGATTTTATAGTAAAACTGTACCTTCTGATATGGAGCTGTAAGGTTTCTTTGGACTGCTGCTTTTATTGTTGTATTTGAACATCCAATGAACATGGCCCACTTTAACAGAATAAAGTAAGAATGACATAATGAGACAACAGTAGTAATTTAATATTCATAAAATTATTTAGCATTTTTACACAAAGAGACTGGGCAAGTGGATGCAAAAACCTAGCTTATCAAGGTTGCACAATGAGCTATTACATTCTGTATTGCTAAGATGATAATTTGTGATGCTCTCAATGTCAACAATTTTCATGATGTAAGAAATGAATATTGTAAACAATATTTGTGCTGAAATCTTTGTATTTTTTGACTGTGTTAATAAAGACAGATTTAAGAAGAATGACATTTTGCCAAAATGTACAAAATTGATTACATAAGTGCAAACTCAAAATGAATTTCCACATAGACTGCAGCAAAAAAATAAATTATAGATTCTTGTCTCAGAGATGTTCAATTTGTTAATATTTATTTGCTTTTGTTCTGCATGTAGTCTGCTTCATCATCTTTTCCAACTTAATAATTAAGCACAAAAGAAACTACTGTAGTCTTTTTCACTTTGTGTGTACTCAAAGCTGATCTTAAAGATGGAGCACAGAAAAATAATATGCATTATAAGGCAAACCTATGATACAAAGCACTGTAAATTAAAACACTTCATAAAGCAAAACTGAATCCCTGCTGAATACATAATCATCATGTAAGTCATTATACCAAATTAATAACTTTCTGCTAAAACATTCATAGAATTTATTCTTAATTAAGATGTAATGCTTATTAACTGCTATAAAAATTGCATATGTAGGGAATAGCCTACCAAAAATACAGACACATGTATATGATGCATGACTCCTTAATAGTGAGAGACATTACTGAAAGGTTTCATTAGTAAAGAGTGTGTTAGAGATTTCATACAATATCTAATTGTATCCTGCAAAAAAGTCAGATTTAGGGCAACCTAGATGATGAGATTCATACAACAGGCAAATCAATTGTATCAGTGCTACCTGACTTCTGTTGTTAGGGTGAAAACTTTGCTAGGACATAGTAGCTTGAGATATTGCATACAAATATGTGATATTATGTTTATATAGCAATGTGTCACAAAAGCTGCATGATGGAGGTGCGTATATGTGTTGGGAGGGATAGATTAAACAAAGTAAATTTGTATTTGTGGTGTACAGTAAAACAGATAATACAGTAGTGCAAAATTTTACCCAACTTGGCTGACAGCTTAGGCGATACTTTTCCTAAAAAATCCAAGCTGGGATCCAGAGAAATATCACCACCATTGCTATCTGCGCAATGTCCCTGTGCAGAATAGCATGACAGTGATATTTTGAGATTCAGAGATATAATAAAGCTCTGCTGAGAATTGTCTCATTAGTGTCTTATTCTCATGTCCCTGAATCAAACAATAGTGTTGTTAGACCTAGTCATGCTAGTGTCCCTCCATCAACCTATGCAACATAGTTACATGGGCATCTACTAACAAAAACACAGACAGACAGATGCACACTTAGAGACAGCAATAATCTTGCGGTCTCAACACAAGTACAAACACACACACACACACACACACACACACACACACACACACACACACACACACACACACACACACACACACACACAGATGACTTTGCAATAGTTGCCTGCTGCACAACAGTAACAGCCGGTAATACACTTTATTCCCTCTGCTGCTCCAGTAATATTATAGAGCTATTCTTGAATCATTCTTTTATACTATCTCAATGCCAGTAAAATTTCTAGCAAAGAACATATGACTAATTTGCACTAACTGTGCTACTGACTGCCAGATTTGCATGCAGTCTTTGTCAGCGACATTGCTGTAATGTTAGGCCTGGGGTCTTTGTATTGTCATAGGCATACAGAGGTCTTTGTATTACTCGAGCATAATGCACTGTGGAGTCCTGATGAGATCAAGATTGGACAGTTTGTATGCATTTCTGAATCTCATGGATGGTGATAGTATGCTTTACTATAGTTTTACAATGCATTCAAAAGTGCCACGTCAACCTAAGTCATAACATGGACCTTCCTTGATGAGGGGGTGATGCTTAAGCACTTTTGTCTTATGCTGAGAGTCGGTAAAGTTGAATTAGAACTATGAATCATTTTCCATTAGTGAGTCATCAAAACAAATTATAGCAAGTAAAGTTTATGAATACTCCATAAGCAATTATGCATCTGATACATATAGGCATTTAGATGTGTTGTGCTCTCTGTAGGAATGTCTAAAATGATTTTGAATCAAGATTCTGTAACTTACAGTTAGCTACTAGCATTTCATAAAGATGCCATGCTGTATGTTATGTCACATCTTTAGTAAGGTGGACTTGGCTTTAATTTAGTTTATATATTTGTTAAGCAGGTAAGTGAAATGGGCTTCAGGCCTTTTTCAGCTATAAACCAAGCTACAATGGCAAGGCTGAACACAAAGCATACAGATAGTTTCTAGAGTAAAAAGTTAGTCATATTTTCATGAAAGGAAACTGGAGTATCAGGAAAACACATACACACACACACCACACACACACACACACACACACACACACACAAACACACACACACACACACACACACACACACACACACACACACACACACACACACACCAAAAAAAAAAAAAACACAGGGAGCATATCCAAACTCTATACAGACAATGGTCAGATATCAATACTGAACCCCTGCCTTGAGGCTGCTGGTAGAAGTGTTATAATCATGCAACCTTTACTAAACCTGCCCAGTTTTTATGGTTTTATATGTGTATGCATGTGTGTGTGTGTGTGTGTGTGTGTGTGTGTGTGTGTGTGTGTGTGTGTGTGTGTGTGTGTGTGTGAAATGCCAAGTTTGTCTGTACGATACTCCCAGATGATGTACCCATTCACTTTCATATTAAATACTGCCTGTGTGGAGATTTGGTCAGCCATATAGAGACCTTCAGTGATTTGTCACATTCCAAGTCTCTGTATATGACAGTCAGAGAACTGGTGATAATGAAGTGATTTCTTTTAAGTAGAAGAAAGGTACTTTATGATTGCTAAAGCAGATTTGATTGTTTTAAATGGTCACAAGTATGATTTTCTGCTGCAGAAGAAAGAACTATAGAACAAAACTACAGGTAATTCAGAACTACAAAATTCAGTGACATTTCTGATTTCTTTCACAAAAGTCTGACACTAAGAAAGCTGAGTGGCATTCCACTAGTCTAATATTGCTAGAAAAATAGGAGTGAATCTTTCTTAAGTATTTGTTTTAGCAGACAATCTCACACAATCCATGTCAATGATAAATGGCAAGCAAACAATATTGAGTTCAAATAATGTAATCCAGCAAGTTTTGATCACTTGTGAAACATAATATATCCAAAACAACTATGAATACTGTTTTACATGGAATGCCAGTTCCATCATTGTGAAATATATTCCATTTAGCATGCTTCACCTAATGGCAGAAAAGTGATAGAGTTCCGGAATACTGCAGTATCTATGATTACTAATAAGACCAGTTCAACAGAAGCCTTTATTAAGAATAATGCACCTTGAGGCAAAAACAAATGAATGCTATAGTAGCTATGTGTGGCATTCTCTTTAACGAAACTAAAGCCATTTCGGTGGCTGCTGCTAGCAGACAAGCTCCAAATGAAACTTGAAAAGCTAGATATTCTGGACATGTCAGTTAACAATACTTCATAAATGCAGGGTTTGATTAGCAAATTAAAGCAACAGCAAAGCAAGTGATCTGGTGAAATATAGCTCCTGGAATCAAACATGTAAAGTTTAAAATTAGATCTGTCCAGTTCTAAAGACCAAGCTGACATAAATAGAAATATTAAGCTTTACATGAAAACAGAATTTTAAAATAAAAAACAAAGGCAAGAAGGAAGAATTTATGAGTGGAAGCTTCTAGAAGGGGTTTAAAAGCTGAGTTTCAACTGATATGTAAACATTTACTAGCACAACAAGGTTCAACGGATTTTAATCCTATCTAGATAGGCAAATTCCATAGAAAATGTGTCAGTATTCTGTACAAGCAAGTATGTATCCTAGAAGTGATAGTTGTTGTTGTATCTTTTGGCTTTTCCTGGTTAGGGGTCACCACAATGGAACTCCGGTCCGCTAATGATTGGCAGCAGATTTTTATATACTGAGTTGCCAGCTCTGACGCACAGCCTTCAATGAAGGTACGCCCATTCACGCATGTCTCCACACAGAAGATGCTCTAGCTGAGAATCGAACAGGACAACGTCTTACTGTGAGGCGGCAATGCTACCGCAGCACCACCACTGCAGTCATCCTAGATAAACTTTGTTAAAAAATTTGATCAAATGAAGATTTGACAGCTGCTGTAAGGATAAAGTTGATTTATCTAGACAATGCTACATTTTGAGGTTTGCAGCCCTTTTAGGGAAAATTGGCAATGATGTCACTTTTTTAATAAGATCTTCGTACTGAAGAATAATATAAAGTCTACCTTTATTGATCCTGTGAAAGTAAAAATGATCTGGAAGGGAGCACCACTGGTTGTATTCCTGCAAATCTTAAGCTAAGCATGAACTATTGGTTTTTGGAGTGATGCAAATGCTCCTATGATCTTGGATGACTCTTGCAAGTCTTCTCACTAACTTCACAATGGGTGATTTTTTTTCATGAAGTAGATGATTTTCCTCTTTTTTGTTGCTCTCATTTTCCTTCTTTTTCTTCTATGCACCATTCTAATCCCTTTCAATGGCACAAAATAAGGTATAATTGGTCTTTTTTTCTACATCTGGATTATGGACTACACGTACATGCAGTTTTGATATATATTGTTTATGCCTCATTCTCAGAAATTATTAAGAATATTAAGTGTGATATTAATGGACTCTACATGTCTTCTAAAGTTATGAAAGTAGTTAGATATCTTCAAACAAGACTCAAGAATGGAACTCTGATAACAGAAACCCATTTGTTCGGCAGTTAGTATGAACAATTAAAGAGTAAATTCTATGGGTAGAACAAGTTTTGAAACACAAGTGTTTTTAAACATCAGACTGTATTCTATAGAGAAAAATAGTTTTGAAATTTCTAATGCACCTAAATAAGATAAATATCACTGTATGGTGTGTTTATGCTATACTTGTTGAAAACAACATATATTTTGGCAGTATCTTACAAAGTCTACATAATTTAGGAAATACCTTTGTTATATTAATTGGAATGCCACCCTGAATCCACCGTTAGAGCAGACCCTCCAAAGACACAGTCCTATCAAAGATACTTGAAATTTTTGTAACGGTTTATTGAATGAGAAAATTTGATTGCTGCATCACAATTTTATCGATCAATGAAGTTTCCTAAAAGATTGACTACACATATTTCTCACTTGGTTAAGTTATGCATTCATATTAATTTCTTTATTTTGACCGTGGTGGTGGTGCTGCGGTAGCGTTGTCATCTCGCAGTAAGACGCTGTCCGGTTCGATTCTGAGCTAGAGCGTCTTCTGCGTGGAGACATGCGTGAATGGGCGTACCTTCGTTGAAGGATGTGAGTCAGGGCTGGTAACTCAGCATGTAAAAATCAAATAGCAATCATTAGTGGACCAGAGTTCCACTGTGGCGACCCCTAACCGGGAAAAGCCGAAAAGACACAAATTAGATCAGCAGGTGTATTACTATTATGCACATGAGTATCGTGCATATTTAACTCATTGATTAATATATGTTGAAATTCCTTAACAGATAAAAAAAGAAATATTAAAAGAAGAGTGTGTGGTGCCTGGTTTAAATATCCTGAATTTTATTAATATTTTTATTAAAATAATTGTCCAGTTCTGGAAATGGAAAGCAAATAATCCCATTTAGAGTTAAATATAATGCATTTAAAGCTATGGTTTTGATTGTATGATTTCTTATATCATAACAAAAACAAAAATACAAAATGAGCTAATGGTAGAACAACAGAAAAAGATACTAACAAAGCTAATTATTGTAAATTATGATAAGTAAATCTACTTACCGAAAGAAAAGTGAAAATAAGTGCAAAATTAAGCAGCAAAGATGTGGCTTTATCTGCCTTTTAAAAGTTACTTTCAGCAAAACAAATAAGGCAAGTTACTGTCAAACAAATTGTAAGGATTTCAAGAACTCATCTGAAAGATGAAAATGATGAGATAGTAAAAGATCATAAAGAGATATGGACAATTTTTGTATAGTATTATAAACATATTTATAACAAAGAGTAGCGTAATTATACTAGGGCAATATTTAACTGATTTTCAAATACTCCAGAGTTATCCTTTCCTGAGACACTATAGTCTGACATTAATGGAAATTAAGGAAGCTATTTCATCTTTAAAACAGAACAGATCTTCAAGACTCGATGGGTACAAAATCAAATTCTATATAACTTTTTTCAGAGTAATTACTACTTAACAATTCCCTATTAAAAAATTGCAGAATGAATGACATTAGTTGAAATAATCTTTCTTTGTAAGATTAAAAAAATGGAACTAAACCAGAGCATTATAGAGATGTATCAGTGACACTTATTTTACAAAATTACAGCAAAAGCAGTTAGAAAAAATATTTTATTCCTTGAAAATATTCTAATTTTTAGTCAGTTTGTTTGTCTGTTTTTGCCCAATTAGGTCAATATCTGATATAAATAAATATTTAAATTCAGTTCCTTATGTGAATCCCATGCCCTGGCCCAGCAATCAAGGAGCCTCAATCTTCACCACTAACACCAGTGAGGGGTGTCTCATATAGGAGGAAAAGATAACAAATGCACACAGTAAAGTGCAATTTCCCTTAAGAGCACACAGAGATCACAGTCAGTCCGGGGCTGATTGCTCCCTTGCTCTCCAGGTCCCCAATAGCCAGCTGGGCAACCTAAATTCTCCATCACCCTCTCTGTCCAACCAGTGCTTCGTGTCCCTGCCCAAGTAGGTGACACATACACACTTTGAGATAAGAGTTTATACAACCACACAGACACTTCTGGGGAAGGCTGGCACAGGTTCTCCAGCTGTGCCCCTTTACCTAGACTATACGGTAAAAATCACTGTCACCACCCAGCTAATATTTATCAGCTACTCAAAGGCCCTTAAAAGGGTGTCCAATTATTACTGTGCAATATTATTATCCAATTGGTAGTATAACTAAACAGTCAAGGCTTATTAGAGTGACTTGGTACAGGATCCTTATATACATGTAATGTACTCTTAGAACTTAACTTATCTATACACAAAACAGCCACAGTTGAAAGGTTTTAAAATATTTAATATTAAATAATAAAAACACAAGACAATACTTCTTACTACACAGTGATAGTCAAGAATTCAGAGATCACATAGAAATACTTAAAATAATTCAGTAGTACAGTTCTGACATCACAGAAAAAACATTTAGTCTAATCTTTCTAGTTTCTAGCTATTTCTAAGAGAAAACACAAGTCTAAGATAACTTACATACAGAAACAGGCAGAGTGCTGATGAGTTGGATGGTCAAGACAAAAAATGCTTAATAATCTCTGATTCTCTCTGTTTTTAAAATCACATTCCTGGTTCCCATTACATCATTCTTCACACTTCCCTGGGTTCCCAGGCTAACAGAAACTACATTTACATTCTTAACATGTCCTTGTGTTATCTTGCAGCTGGTCAGGAAGCAGAGCAATAAAAATACATTTGCATGATTAACTCTAGCAATTTAACTCTTGGTTAAAACAATAGAAAGAATGTCTACATCTAGACAGGCTGGAGTTGACTTTAGATCAAAGGGTCACAACATGTTTTACTTGTTCAGCAGAGAGCACTGTTATGACATTTTTTGCAGTTAGACATCTAACAGCAGCTTTTCCATTTAAGACAACAAGCCTGTGGTTCACATTAATATTTACAGATGACAGAATTAACTATAAAATTCTTTTTAGCTATACTGGCAGCCTTCACATTTCTTCCCCCCTGGAGAACTCAAGCTAGTTTTTCAAGTGACCCTTGCGAAACGCTGCTTGAGAGGGTTAGGTCTATCTGAGTATACCTTACCCCATTCCCT
Source organism: Protopterus annectens (assembly GCF_019279795.1). Taxonomy (NCBI): domain Eukaryota; kingdom Metazoa; phylum Chordata; order Ceratodontiformes; family Protopteridae; genus Protopterus; species Protopterus annectens. The sequence goes on along the minus strand of NC_056745.1, from coordinate 1,070,070,244 downwards.
GTCTTGAGAGCCCATCTGCATTGGCATTTCTAATCCCACTGCGGTGCTGCACTGACATATCATATGCTTGCAACCCTAGGCTCCATCTTAGCAACTTGGCATTTTGCCGGCTGGCTCTGTTTAACCAAGTTAGGGGGTTGTGATCTGTCATAACAGTGAATTTCCTTCCATACAGATAAGACTGAAGTTTCTGCAGTGCCCACACTATGGCTAGACATTCCTTTTCCACAGCTGCATACCATTCCTCCATGGGTTGGAGCCTATGACTGAGATAAACCACTGGGTCCTCTTCTCCTTCTGAAGAAATCTGGCTAAGTACAGCCCCCACCCCATGGTTCAAAGCATCCGCCTGCACAACAAATTCTTTGCTGTAATCTGGACTGGCAAACACAGGAGTTCCTCCCAAAGCTTCTTTAAGCTTTTGAAATGCCTGCTCACATGCTGGGGTCCACACTACCTTATCTGGCCAGTTCTTCCTTGTCAGGTCTGTGAGGAAAGCAGCTATGGTACTATAACTGGGGATGAACTTTCTGTAGTACCCTGCTGTCCCTAAAAATGCCCTCACCTGCTTTTTGGTAACAGGTGCAGGCCATGCCTGAATGGCTTCCACTTTGGCAGGTTCTGGCCTTAGCTTACCACTCCCCACTCTATGTCCTAGGTAGGAGACCTCTGCCATGCCCACCTGACATTTGCTCAGCTTAATGGTCAACCCTACCCTCTATAGTCTGTCCAGCACCTCCCTTACATGCTGAAGGTGCTCTGGCCAGGAATGGCTGTAGATGGCAATATCATCTATGTAAGCAAGGGAAAATCCTCCTGCTCCTGCTAGGATATGATCTACCAACCTCTGGAAAGATGCTGGAGCATTCTTTATCCCAAAGGGCATCTTTGAGAACTCATACATGCCAAAAGGAGTCACAAAGGCTGACTTCTCTCTAGCACTGGGAGTCAGGGGCACCTGCCAGTAACCCTTGATAAGATAAATTGTTGTAAGATACTTAGCCCCACCCAACTGCTCTAGGGTCTCATCTGTCCTAGGCATGGGGTAAGCATCTGACTCTGTGTGACTATTTAAGTTCCTGTAGACCACACAGAACCTGGTGCTGCCATCCTTCTTTGGCACCAGCACCACTGGGGAGGCTGAGCGACTGTTGGACTCTTGAATCACCCCTAGTTACAATATCTCCTGTTTGACTCTCTCAGGCACTCTATAAGAGGCCTGCCTAATAGGCCTTTGGCACCCTGTATCCACCTGATGCTGCCCCAGGTGAGTGCACCCTGGTTTCCCAGTGAACATGTCCCCACATTCTTGCAACACTGCTTGGTTTTCTTGAATCTGGATAGGAGATAGCTGCTGGGACATTGCTACCCCTTCTTACTGAGGTGTCAGCCTGAGCCTCACTGAGGAGGTCAATCCCCAGATCTCCCTCATACTCCTCCTGCAATCTGCTGCAAATGCTCAGCACAAGGGCCTCCCTACCCTGGTAAGGTTTCATCATGTTAACATGGTAAAATTTGCGCCTTTGCTATCTGCCTAGCAGTTCCACCATGTAGTTAACATCACTTACCTTTCTTACCACCCTGTAGGGTTTATCCCAAGCTGCTTTCAGCTTGTTGTGTCTGACAGGAATGAGAACCATTACCTGCTGCCTAGGAGCATACTCTTTAGCTTGAGCATTCCTGTCATGCCACACCTTTTTCTGTTGTTGGGCTTCTGCCAGGTTCTCCTGGGCCAAGCCTATAAGTTCCCTAAGCCTTGTCCTGAGGTTTAGGATGTATGCCACAACAGACACCTTGTGAGACACGCACTCACCTTCCCATTCATCTCAAATTAACTCTGGAAGTCCCCTCACCCTATGCCCATACAGCAACTCAAAAGGTGAAAAACCTGTGGATTCCTAGGGAACCTCTCTGCAAGCAAACAACAAATGGGACAAATATTTGTCCCAGTCCCTCTTAAACTGATCTGCAAATGCCTGTAGCATGGACTTGATTGTAGAGTTTAAACTCTCATCAAGACCATTAGTCTGGGGATTGTAGGGGGTGGTATTCATGTGCTTCACCCCACAGGACTTCCACAGACAAGTCAGCAGGTCTGACATGAAATTGGCACCTCTGTCTGTCAGTATTTCTTGTGGGAAACTTGCAATGCTGAAAATCTCTAACAAAGCATTTGCCACCTTCTCTGCCTCACTGGAGGACAAAGCCACTGCCTCAGGGTATTGGGTAGCATAATCCACTACCACTAGGATATACTTTTTCCCTGTGGAACTTGGGGTACTCAGAGGACCCACAATATTCATAGCTATCCTCTGAAATGGCTCTTCAATCACAGGCAAAGGCATCAAAGGAATTCTCACCTTGTCTCCTGTCTTGCCTACATTTTGGCACTGCTCACAGGTCCTGCAGTACCCTGTTACATCTCTGGAAATTCCAGGCCAATAGAAGTTCTGCATAATATGCCTCTTTGTATGTTTTATGCCCATATGACTTGCAAAGGGAATATTGTGGGCTATGGCTAGAAGCACCAGATGGTAGACTCTAGGCACTACCAACTGCTGTACTCTCTTGCCTTCTAGAACTCCCTCAGGAGTCCACTCTCTGTTTATTAACTCTTTGTCCCACTATACAGATTCCCCCTTTCCTTGAGAATCAGGTGCTTCCCTAACTACCTACCTCAGGCTTTGCAATGTAGGGTCTGAGAGCTGAGCCTGTCTCAACTCTCTCCTAGTAACCCTTCCCAGCTCCCCTTCCACAGGAAGTCTGGCATCCTCTGACAGTGTGCCTCACTGTCAGCCTGGGTACTACTATTTACCTCTACCTTTGCAGTTACTCTGTCCAAGGGACCATCAGTACCCACAAGCAGCTGTGGCTTGCCTTCAGTTTCACTGCTACAGTGTAGCTCACTCCCTGAAGTAACCACCTCACCAGTCCTGGCTGCAAGTATGCAGTCTGTCTGGGTCTCTCCCAGGCTACCAGACTTACATGCTGGTCTCCAAGCCTGACTGCGTGTAACTGCAAAAGCACATGGTACTGCTTCATCCAAATCCTTCCCTATCAGGACATCTGCAAGATGGTAGTTTGGTACCCCTGTTGTCTCAAGACAACCTTCTATTGGCATTTTGTCTTTCTCACTTACTGGCTCCCTTACCTTTTGTTCCCCATCTTGCCTCCATGGACACCTGTATGCCACATGACCCCACTGGTTGCATTCAAAACATTTAACCCTAGCTCCTAGATGTGTACAATGACTAGTGGCTTCCCCTGCTACTGGTAGATCCTGTTGGGGCAATCTGTGCTGCCCACCATGGGTTGCTTTAGACCCATGAGCAGCACTGGAGGTCCCTTTCCTGTACAGGGCTGCCCTGCTTGCCAGGTATAGGTCTCCCTTCTTCCCCAACTTATCTGAAGTAGCACATTGCCTATCATCTAGGGAAGGATTTGGATCCTCATGTCCTCAAGCAAAGTGCTAAGGACTTGTTCCCTCACCAAAAGGTCTGCCAGCCCTTCAGAAGTGGTGACCTGACATCCACCCACCCACCTATGGAAATAAGTGCTCAGTTCTGCAACATATTCACACACACTTTCATCTGCCTTGCATCTATGCTCATAAAACTTTCTCCTATACGTTTCAGGTGTTAGCTTAAACAATTCTAACAAATGCTTTTTAACAGCAGTATAATAAAAACATGTAACATCAGACATTTTTGACAAAACAGTTACAGCTTTACCATGGAGTAAGGGGGCCAGGAACCGTACCTAGAGCCTTTGGTCAACACCATACTGCTTGCATACCCTTTCAAACATATGAATCAAACTATCAAAATGATCTCCCTCTTTAAACTGCGGAAGAAATTTACTGACCTGTTTTGCTTCTGGGGTCCAGTTACTCCCTTCCACATTACCTCCATGACACTAGCGAAGAGTCAGCATCTCCTTCTCATGCTGCCTCTGCCTCTCCTTCTCCTCAGTTTCCAGGCATAGCAGTTTCTCATTCTCCTCAGCCTGAAAATGTCACAGTCTCTCAGTTGCTTCTATTCTACACTCCTGGCCTCCAACTCAAGTATCTTTAGCTCCAGATGGATTTTTAAGTCTTCTGAAGAAAGGTTGAGCTGTCCATTCTCCAAGGGTATTATATCTCCACTGACAGTCTGATTGTCCTCCTGGTTGCTGTTTTCTGATGCAGCTATAAACAAGGCTGCAATCAGGTCTGCCTTAATCAGGTTTCCATGCACCAGTCCCCTAGCCTGGTACATCTCCACCAGCTGGCTCTTTGTCAGCTTTCCATACTCCTCTGCTAACATGCTGCCTGCTCATCTTGACTAACTAAGCTAACAAAAGAAATAAAACAATTCTGATCTAAACTCTGAGTATTCACTGTGTGGCTGCTTTTGAGTGCAAAACACCTTCAAAGCTCACTGTACACAAGCTACAGGAATTCACTCTACCCACACCACTACAAGCCAATCAGTATTTGCCAACCAATTAATATCTGGTGTGGATATCCCTCCAGTGCCAAACAATTAATATGTGATGCCCGTGTCCTGGCCCAGCAATCATGGAACCTCAATCCTCACCACTAACACCAGTGAGGGGTGTCTTATATAGGAGGAAAGGATAACCAATACACACAGTAAAGTGCAATTTCCCTTAAGACCACACAAAGATCACAGTCAGTCCAGGGCTGGTAGCTCCCTTGCTCTCCAGGTCCCCAATAGGACTCCCCACTGGCACAGCTATAGGGTCCAGATCTCAGCCAGCTGGGCAAGCTAAAATCTCCAGCACCCTCTCTGTCCAACTAGTGCTTCGTGTTCCTGCCCAAGTAGCTGACACACACACATTTTGAAATAAGAGTTTATACAACCACACAGATACTTCTGTGGAAGGCTGGCACAGGTTCTCCAGCTGTGCCCCTTTTACCTAGACTATACGGTAGAAATCACTGCCACCACCCAGCTAATATTTATCAGCTACTCAAAGGCCCTTAAAAGGGTGTCCAATTATTACTGTGCAATATTATTATCCAATTGGTAGTATAACTAAACAGTCAAGGCTTATCAGAGTGACTTGGTACAGGATTCTTATATACATGCAATGTACTCTTAGAGCTTAACTTATCTCTACACAAAAAAGCCACAGTTGAAAGGTTTTAAAATGTTTAATAATAAATAATAAAACACAAGACAATACTTCTTACTACACAGTGCTAGTCAAGAGTTCAGAGATCACAGAGAAATACTTAAAATAATTCAGTAGTACAGTTCTGACATCACAGAAAAACACTTAGTCTAATCTTTCTTGTTTCTAGCTATTTCTAAAAGAAAACACAAGTCTAAGATAACTTACGTGTAGAAACAGGCAGAGTGCTGATGAACTGGATGGTCATGACAAAAAATGCTTAATAATTTCTGATTCTCTCTGTTTTTAAAATCACATTCCTGGTTCCCATTACATCATTCTTCACACTTCCCTGTGTTCTCAGGCTAACAGAAACTACATTTACATTTTTAACATCTCCTTGTGTTATCTTGCAGCTGGTCAGGAAGCATGAAGCAGAGCAATAAAAATGCATTTGCATATTTAACGCTAGCAATTTAACTCTTGGTTAAAACAATAGAAAGAATGTCTTCATCTAGACAGGCTGGAGCCGATTTTAGATCAAAGAGTCACAACATGTTTTACTTGGTCAGCAGAGAGCACCGTTGTGACATTTTTTGCAGTTCCATATCTAACACCAGTTTTTACATTTACGACAACAAGCCTGTGGTTCACATTAATATTTACAGATGACAGAATTATCTATAAAATTCTATCTAGCTAGGCTGGCAGCCTTCACACCTTATTTATAAATTAAGCTGAATATTCAGTGAGTGTTAAGTATAGTCAATTTTGATGCATCTCAAGCTTTTCATTGAATAAATGGAAATTGAATTTATAAAATAATAGAATATTCTATACATCCACCTGACATTTTTTAAATAATGCAAACTATCTACTACTCAGCAATATATATTGAAAGTTAAACATTTCTGTACAGGAGTTTTTTTCTACTAATTCAGTAGTTCATTGTGTTGTCCCTTATGAGCAACACTTTTCAGTCCACCTCTTTACAAATTACAATTAGCGTTTTCAGGAATTTACAGAAATAATAGTAAACATCTATTAATAGGTTAAAATGATTTAGTTTTATTTACTGAAAATTTTAATAAAGACATGCAAAACATGTACTAAGTTTTATGTATAGCCTGGAATATTCTAGATTATATTATTAACTGTGAAAAATCACAATTGCTATTTTTAAGGTATAAGTTTGATGAAATAAACACAGACATGGTTTGCTCTTATTGTAAACAGCATTACATTTTTATGATAGATATATGTCAAACAATATGAAACTATGATAATCATGTTGCATGACATCTTTCTAGCATACTTTAAGAAGAGTTTATCAGAATTAAATCATAAATTTTCCTCACTAGTAGGGAGAGTGAACAGAGCCAATTTGTTGTTATTTTCACTACTAATTTTGTTTCCTCAACGAAATTCACATATACCTCCATGACAATTAAGGTATACCCAAGTGAAAATAACATAGCATTATTTTATGGAGAGGAGGATTTCCAATAATACATTGTAATAGTTACAGTAGGTCCCTGAAATCAATGAGGTCTGGCACACTTTGGTATTGAGAAAATTATATTAATGCAAGTGTTTAAGATAACTAGTGAAACTTCCAAAATGTATATTTTTTGCCTTGCTGATATTTAGGAAGGTATGTCCTATTAGTTTGACAATCAAAATTTATCATAAATTTGCTCAGAATTATTTGATCTGTTCAATATCTGTAGCACTTCCATATTTTAAGCAGTAAATAAACGTGCCCACTATTTTAGGAAAGAAAAGACACCTCCTTGGTATATAGTTTATCAAGAAAAATGAATGGGTGCTTGGAATTTTCTTGCAAATCTTGGATGTACGCATTTTGCCAAATGCCAGTACTTCACAAATATATTCAATGGAAAATGAATGCATGGGATACATTCTTCATAACTTAATGAAAATGTGCTTTAAGACCAATGACACAGAAGTTACCATAAAAGAGTCTTGCTTCCACTTTTTTCCATACTGGGTATTAATAATAAAGATATTTAGTAGACTATAATGAACACAGTTTTTTTTATCTTTACCAATGCTTTTACTGGATATGTTAGAAGATTTTCTTTTTGAGAAGTGTTTTTAAATTTGCATTAGCTAAAATGGTAAGAAAATAAATAATATTTGTGAATTGCAAGGTATCTCCAATGTCTTATGTTTCTGAAACCAATTGCTGGATTTTGTATTTGTAATACTTGAATTTTTGGTGGGATTAACGAAAATACATTTTCTGTATTTCCCAATGTCTCTTCCTTGTGTTCATTTTCTTTATTTCTTTTTTTTTTACTTTCTTCCTTGTTTATATATATGTTGTGTGCATTCCTAATATAATGCAAAATTGATATGAGATGCATGTGTATACAGGTTAAATGTTTAAATTCAGGAATTTTTTATAAACCTTTTAAAATGATGATAACAATGATGCTATAATGCTATTACTACTTCAACTACTACAAATAGTGATAGTAGTAGTAATAATAATAATAATAATAATAATAATAATAATAATAATAATAATAACATAGTTACCACCTATACATTTTTCCAAGATGCACAGACACTTGAATCTTGTCCCAGTAATTTGAATTCCACTGGAGTAATGTAGATCTCTTGGTTGGATCATCCGCTTCCCCAAAAGTTATTCCTATAATTATAAATTCTTACCTAAACTAGCCATACCTTTAGAAAAAAATTGAAAATGACAAATAATATCAAGTTAACAAAACATAAGGAATGTCAATCTGAGAGAACTATTCTCTGTAAAATTACATATTTAAGACACAAAGCATATATATTATAAATTATTTTGTTTAATTTTGATTTTATAGCAGTAAGATAATTATCTTGTTGACATATCTATAAGACAAATTGCCTATGATTTTTGAAATGTCTGCATCAAAATGTAAATATGTAAATAAAAAAAAGGAGATTTATATAAACATTGTCAGTGAAAATGCGAAAGGGACTTGGAATGGAATGTTATCACTCAGTGTTAATGTGGTTTCTCCCTCCTGCAACCTGTCATGATCTGTCAGTAAAGAGGCCTGCCAATATTTATTTATGTATTTATTTTATATAGTTTGCTTACTGGTAGAGAAGACTAATACTCACACCCTATTCAGCTATATCTGGTCCCTCAAGGCAATTACAAACAGAATTAAGTGCAATGGCAAAATATAAGCACAGTATTAAACTGTAACAAAAGATAATATATACAAAGCCTTTTCTGAGTTTTCCCAAAAGACAGGTAAATAGGACAAAATGTAAATATGTATCTAACATAGAAGGAAATGTAAATATAAGTAACATGATATATAATGAAATAAAATAGCTTTAAGATTAATTATGACCATCTCATTACTAGTTTCTGTATTAGAAAAAAGAGATGAAATGGGTTTATGGAGAGCAAGCAGGCAAAATATAGTTATTTTCAGCCTAACAGTTTGTGTTTCATTTCTATTACATACTGTTGAATCAAAAATGAGCCCAAGATAATATAAACAGAGTGAAAAGAAGTCAGAATGCAAATTACAGAGCAAAGTACAACACTGCAGAGCCTGCACAGCCAGCTAAGACAGGGCAACTGACTCAGATCATACTCTTATGTATGGATTGAGCACCTAGCTAAGGTACAAGAAGTTTAGAAAATAAATTATAACATGCAGATTGCTTCATGTCTTATTTGTTGCAGTATGTTAGTCTTTATTCTTTGATAAGACATTGCTAGATTTGCTAACATGATAAGTAAGTACATTTGACATTGAAATGGCTCACATTTGCACAATTACAAATTAAAACTGGCAGGGCAAGAGATGTAGCAATGCCTGGGTTTTGTTTATTTCAAAGGTGGTTATCTTATTTAAGAGATAGATAAGTGAAGGTTGTAGAATATGAAATATTAAATAATATTAAATATATTTTTATGCTAAAGAAGAATGCAGAATGTGATAGATAGATAGGTAGATAGATAGATAGATAGATAGATAGATAGATAGATAGATAGATAGAGAGTCAAAGAATATTGCACCCACATAGATGCATTACAGCAGGCTGTGGGTACTAATTAGAACCTCTAAACTAAGTAATATTAATCAAGAAATCAAGACATAGACGCAAAATATGGTCTTGTAACAGCAGAGATATAGGCAGAACTAGCCATTGGCAAGATGCTAGTCTTTGTCCATTTTTTTTTGACATACGGCATATACTCCACATGGTTGACATTTTTCAATAAATAATTAACAAATAATCAAGTGCAGTAAATTTAAATTAGAAATATAACAGATTCCTAAGAAAAACAAGCAATATGAACTTTGTACAATATTTACAAAAGCATGAGGACAGAATATTAAAATGAAAGCTCCTGAATTTTCTCAATTTTCATGAACTATTTCAATCATTAATAACATTGTCCTTCAAACACAGATCAATATGTAATATTACTTTAATCCAAGGATTGTTAATGAATGTATTAGGGTGAATTCTTAGTTCTTTTACTTTAGTCTCTTTGACTGCTGTTTCCTTTAGGAGCAAGAGAAAATCTTCAAATGATGGAGGAGTAGACAGTTTCCATTTATTTGTAATGTTTTTCCTTGCTACTGTCATGATGGACAAGAGAATATTATAATTAAAATTCAAGTCATTTTTATCAATTGCATTAAATAATATTAGAAACTTTGATAAAGAAAAAATACCAGAAAATTAGGCTTGTAATTTTTTTCTAGGTTAGACCAAACTAAAGCTGATGATGAGCATTCGTAAAATATATGAATCCAATCAGCTTTACAATTTTGTGAACATTTGCAAGATGAGAGAATGTTATTTCTATTTATTTTAACAATTATATTAGAGGTTAGAAAAGCTCTATGTAGAAATTCCCAGGTACAAATATGCCAAAATTGAGACCATGAGGTTTGTTTAATATAAGATAAAAACTGTGAGTTATGAGAATTAAACTCTGATGCATAACCAATAGATTCCTAAGAAAAACAAACAATATGAACTTTGTACAATATTTACAAAGGCATGAGGACAGAATATTAAAATTAAAGTTCCAGAATTCTCTCAATTTTCATGAACTATTTCAATCATTAATAACACTGTTCTTCAAACACAGATCAATATGTAATATCACTTTAATCCAAGGATTGTTAATGAATGTATTAGGGTGAATTCTTAGTTCTTTTACTTTAGTCTCTTTGACTGCTATTTCCTTTAGGAGCAAGAGAAAATCTTCAAATAATAGAGGAGTAGACAGTTTCTATTTCTTTGTAATGATTTTCCTTGCTACTGTCGTGATGGACCAGAGAATATTATAATTCACATTCAAGTCATTTTTATCAATTGCATTAAATAATATTAGAAACTTTGATAAAGAAAAGTTATCAGAAAATTAGGCTTGTATTTTTTTTTCTAGCTTAGACCAAAATAAAGTTGATAATGAGCATTCATAAAATATATGAATCCAATCAGCTTAGATGAGAGAGTGTTATTTCCATTTATTTTAACAATTCTATTAGGGGTTAGAAAAGCTCTATGCAGAAATTTCCAGGTACAAATATGCCAGAATTGAGACCATGAGATATGTTTAATATAAGATAAAATTTGTGAGTAATGAGAATTAAATTTTGATGCATAACCTAAAGTAATATCATCCAAAATTTTTAATTTAAAATTATTTTGCATTCAGTAAATATTTTATAAAGTTTAGAAATTAAATTATCCATTTTTATTATATATGATTTCATATATTAAATAAAAAGTTTAAGTTCTTCTTTATAATAAGAACTGGAGATGGTTATACATAATTTGTTTGCATACATTTTCAGATTATGTAGAAATTACCAATCTAGAGAATTTAAGTTAAATTATAAAATAAGATATATCTTTAGGTCTTAAATCCTTAATACAATGACACTGACATCAAACCCCCTTAGTCTCCCAAAGTTCCAGTGTATGGACATTAATTTTATTGTGAATTTTATTTTGTAATATTGAATGGAATAAGGAACTGAAGCCAAATTTTCATATCAATTTTAAAGAAAATCATATTTCTAAAATACTTTAATAAAAAAATAAGTATTCTGAATCTGTGATACTAATTTATATTGCACTATATTACAAATATAATCCCAAAATAGAGAGGTTTAATTAAATAAAATATATTTACACAAATTATTATTGTGATTATCAAGAATATTTAAATGCAAAGTTTTCCACTTTGATTTATAATTAGGGTCAATCCAAAGTAATATAATTTTAAATATTTAGGCTTTTACATAATAATCTACATCTGGGAAATTAATTACCCCTTGATTTCAAGATCTTATGTGATGTGAAAGAGTGGTTCTATGTTTATGAGGTACCAAAGGGAATTAAATAGAAGATTATGTATTTCCCTTATGTGTTATTTATGTAGAAGAGGCAAGGTGTGAGTTATGTATAATATTTTGGAGAAAATATTTTTTTTATTAATTGAAATCTATTTCAAATGAAATGAAAAGTCTATTCCATTTTACAATAAGATTTTTTATTATATTAATAATATTATCACAATTAACAGTTATTGTGTCATCTATAGAAGAAAGTAATTTGGTAACTAAATATTCTGTTGAAGTAACATGTGAGCCAATAATATGATTTATATAAGTGGAAAGTATCTTCTTTTGATTTAATATTATAAATATAGATTTTAGTTTGATTAAAATGAAGTACAGAGATAGGTTAAAAGTTTCTATCATGGACTCAAGTTTAGAAAGAGTTGTTTCTGAATTGGAAAGAGTGAATAAAATATCATCAGCAAATAACTTGATCTTAGAGGAATAAGAATTTGATGTATCTATTCCTTTACTGTTTTGATTTTATCTGATTAACATGGCAATGGCTTCAATAGCTACTGTTTAGTACATTTAGTTAAAAAAATGTATTCAGAAATTAAAGGACATATTTTACATATGCAATATTATTTTTCTAAACATTTTTAATAGTGAAATAAAACTTAAATGAAAATCAAATAATTCTAAGATTTTAAATAAGTAATCCCAATTTAGAGAATCAAACACATTTGTCAGTATCTAGGATAACTAGTAATGCTTATGTATTCTTCATATTTATAAAATCAATAAGATTTAAATATATTTAATGTTATCATATGTTTACCTTTGATATATAAAACCCATTTTGTCCAAATCTATTACTTATGGATACTTGTATTCTGTTAGCAAAGATAGACATAAATATTTTGTAATCATTTTTCAGAAGTGAAATAGGCCCATAAGATGAACAATTCAGGGAGTTTTTATTATCTTTTAATATCGATGATAGTAGACTATATTTCCATGAGGGAGGAGTCTTTTCATTAGACTGAATTTCAATAAGCTTTTTATAAAAAGATAATATATGAAGAGGAAGGAGTGTATATATTTCAGAGATTAACCCATCTATTCCTTGAGCTTTGTTATATTTTAATTGTTTAACCTTGTCTACTACTTCTTTACAAGTAATGGTTTTATTTAGATTGTCTTTTAAATTTGACTGAGTTTTCTTAATGTGGAGATTATCAAAATTAAATGCAGAAATAAATGCATGATTATTTGTATTAGTGTTTAAATTAGTGTAATGAAATCTAAAGGCATCAAAAATTTATCCATTGTATTTTTCATTTCTTTCATTTATGATTTCTGGAATATTTTTGACTTTTGATTGAATCTTGACTTTTCTAGAAATATTATGCTTATATTTAGAAGACAATGAATAAGAGTTTCGTTTTAATCTTCCTAATGTCAAATTTGTTTTATGAGTTAAACTATCAAAATATTTTTTATTTAAAGTTGCTCTTGTACATTGATTTTATTATTTTTGATGCCCTTGGATTTAGTCTCAAGCAGTCAATTTTGAAAGTTTTAAAGTTCTGAGTCCCATTCATTAATTTTACTTTTTATAGCATTTTAAAATGTTGCCATAAATACAGGCTTTTAATGAATCACATATAGTATTATCTATGTTTGGTAGTCTGAAGTCAATTCTGAAATCAACCAAGGTTTAAAATCTTTGAGTTTAGTTATATAAATAGGAATTATTGTTATTATTGACATTAATTTTATAATTAGTTTGAATATTTGGAATGAGAGCATCATGATCTGAAATAGGACAAGAAACTATAGTAAAGTATGATAGACTGGAAATTAAATCATGTAAGACTACTATACAATCTGTACTAGTCTGTGTACCATACCTAAAATCCTGATGAGAAAATAATAGAGAGCTAGACTTTTTTTCATAATAACATTTTTTAAGTTAAGAGTTTCCTTCCATTTGTTTAACATTTCAGCTGTAGAAATTAATCTTAATTTCTTTTTGTTGGTGGAATCAGAATCATGCAGTATGTAATTAAAATCCCAACCAATAATTAAACTATTGTTATATTTATAAAATATTATATCTAAATGTTTCTTAGAAAGAGTTAAGTCTAAACCTTGTAACCAGTAAAGATTAACTAAAGTCCATAACTTATTATTAAATTTGAACATTATGAAAGCTAAACAACCTTCCTAATCTTCATATTTATGTATAATTTGAGGAAATGTTGTGGCATTTTTCCATAAAATCATAACACCTCTCTTCTTAGACTTAACATTTGATTGAGCTAAAATTGTAATTTTACCTGGATTCCAAATATTTTTTCTGCATGTTTGATGTGAGTCTCTTGAAGTAAAACTACTTGAGCTTTGTTTATATTTAAATAATGTACTAAATTCATTCTTTTCCTTGGATTATTAAATCAATCAACATTCAAAGATAATATAGCTGTTTCCATGTATGTGCTTATTATTTGTTTATATGTTAATAATATAACTAGAAGTATAAAGAAACAAAGTATAATATATAATTGTAATGTGTTTTTAGCGAAATATGAAGAAAATCAGGCCATGAAAAAAAAAGAAAGTTAAAAAAATAAAATATATAATACATTTGTAAATAGCATAAATCAACAAACATGGAATTATCACAATTTCTAGTCCAACAGCCACAAAACAGGCTATTAGACTATCCAACACTACATTACAAAACAACATATATCTATGAAAGAGCTCTGTAACTATATGAAAGAGACACAGAGACGTTATCTAATTAATAGGTATGAACAATATTAATTATTTATTAATAATAAGGAAGTAAATATGCTTATATAAATTGATAAAGTGTGATAAAATAAACAAATTAAATGAATATATTACATTAAGAGCAGTACTGTAGACAAATTATTTCAAACTCAGACCTACTAAAATAAGTCATTACAAATTATATTGTGTTGCTAAGATGTTATAAGATGTCCATGTTATACAGCCAGCAGAAGAATTTGGCATAGGAAGATAGATTACTCTTGTAATTTTAGAAATAGTTGACTATCAAATTTCCTGTGGCATCCAAATATGTGATTTTATATCTCATGTTTATGTCTATATGTCTATATTACTCTATTTTAAGTTGATTGCTAATTAGATAAACACACAAGCATTGTTCTCATTCATTTTTATATGAGTTTTTTAAAGTATAAGATAGTGCCTGTAGTGCTTTTGCTCAAAATAAAATGCATATACAAAGCTTGTAGCATGTATAACATAGGCTTTCTATCCTACGATTGAGCATAAGCTCCAGTTTTACATAATGATTACCTACTATTTATATTTACTTCTCAACTGTTCATAGACAGTCCCCAGGATTCAAGAAGCTCCGTGACTATTCTTGCACAGAGTGGTCCGTGTCCATTTAGAATAGCAGCGTGCCTTGCATATGCATGAAGGCGCACTGCTATTTAATCTGCTATTTATTCTAAATGGACACAAACCAGGAGCGAGCACAGGGGGCATGTGTCAGCAGTGCTTGCACAAGTAACATGCCCCCTTTGCTCAGAAAGTGCCGTATGGCACTTTGTAATACAGATGAGCCTGGCTCTAATATTATATAGTAAACGAGTGTCCATAGACAGTGAAATGTAAGTAGGTAACATTTCAGTGTCTGCAGACACTGAAAAAAAAAACAAAAACACAAACACCTAGAAGGCAGCAACCTACAAATACACACTCCCAAATGTATGCACTCTTGCCCTACATGCATGGAAGCAATAAGGCAAGAGGAAAGCAATAAAAATTTTAAAAAAGTAAGTTTTTTTTTTCATCAAATAAATCCAAAATTTAACAGGTGTGCAGCTTGTTTGTGCAGCACGCCACTATGCTTAGCCTGGCTGAAATCCTGAAAATGATAGACAAGTGCTACTGTGATAGAAAATGTCATCAAGTTGCTGTAGCATAGTGATACTGCCATGGTATAGCATGTAGAACATGCTTGTTTCAAATCCCACCTCTGCCAAATGATTTAATAAACTTTTAAGGAATTTGAATGATAGATGTCAGTCATATGGCTCATGTATAGCACAGTAGGGTGGGAATATGTAAAATATAAATGTAAAAAATAATTTGTAAATTTAATGAAAAAAATAGATTTAAGCAATGCTTTGCTAGTGTAAGCATTGCTTACTGGCTCTGTTGATCAGTGGCAGTGAAAAACATTGAGCAGCCTGCCTGCCCCTGTGGAAGTGGTTACTGACTTGAAACTGTAGTTTTATTGGCCATTTTGGGTCAATTCCAAAACTCCTTCATCTTCCTCTCTTAAAACCTGGTTGCTTCGTGGTTTTGGCATCCTTTCAGGCTTGTTGGCTGTTGGTGAAGCACCCACCAAGAGGAGAAAACGCTGAGAGAAGAAAGGAGCCACTTTTGAGATTTTAAGTATTTTTCCTCTGTTTATTTGCTAAGTTTTTCTGCATAGCCGCCTATTTTGAGCATTTTCTGGCTTGTTAAACTTGATTTCTGCATTAGTAACTGTATTTAGAGCACAACCTAGAGCTGTTTACTGAATTTCCTGTTTGCACTTATTTTTAAAATAGTTTTTTTCTCAAAACTTACATTTTATCTGCCTTTGGCCTAGCACTCTTGTGTGGGGTCATTTACTGCACTGTTATAACTTGTTGATACTTGTGAACCTCTGCTATCTCTGAAAAACAAAAACAAAAAAAAATCTTGCTTTTTTCCCACTTTTCTGAGATTTAAAAAAGTTCAGTTACAGGCTTGCTGTTCTTGAACTGTTTGTAAGTTTCTGTGAGGCCATTTTTTGCTTGGGCTAACGGGAAGTCTCTCTGTCGATCAGTGGCAGTGAAAAACATTGAGCAGCCTGCCTGCCCCTGTGGGAGTGGTTACTGACTTGAAACTGTAGTTTTATTGGCCATTTTGGGTCAATTCCAAAACTCCTTCATCTTCCTCTCTTAAAACCCTCTTTTGCACGGTTTTGCGCTTTTTTGAGCATAGCGCAACAGCGGGCAGCACCGCCTAATTGGGTTTAAACTATTCCTGGCTCCACAAAGTCTGCTCTTCACTTTTTCCCTTAGAACTACTCTATCTCTCAATTTAAACACCATATTCTCATTCTAAGGCCCTTCACTGGTCCAGTTAAGTAATCCTACAAGTTAGCACTATTAAACCATAAGCACTACTTACTCTTATACTCTCTACGATTACCCTGTCCTCTATTGGTCCGTCTTAAATTCAGTATCCCTATATTACTCTAGCATATCCAAAGGTCAGTCAATGGTTTCCTCTCCAGTCCAGCTGGTGAATCTGGGAATTATGAGGCAATGTTACAACTGTCTCATGTACACGGACAACCCTCTCTTCCTCCAAACAGGTTCAAATATATGTGAGAGATGCAACTATTTAGCCAAACTGGAGGCTGAGCTCTCTCATCTCAAAACTGGTGTAACCAGTCAGGAGGAGAAGGTAACCTCACACAACACAATTCCAGTATCACATAGTCCCACCACATCAGTGAACCAAACACATAAATACACAAAAACATACTCGGAGGCTCTAAATAAAAATCTACCTAAGCAGCAGAGACCTCCAAAGCAGACATCCAAGCAAACGCTACCTCAAAACAAAACACGCACAACACATAACCCACAAAGTCAGTGTGCCAAGCAGCCACAGCCCTTAAGGCTGAATAACACACCTGATACTCTTGTAATAGGTGACTCTATTGTCAGACACACTGACGTCCCACTCACCAGGCTGAATAAAGAGAAGGTCACGGTGAGCTGTCTGTTGGGTGCTAGGATCCGCCACATAACGCAAGCACTCAGGTCACTCCAAAGCAAATACAAATATGACTCAGTCATTGTACATGCTGGTGTGAATGACCTGAGACATACCTCCCTGGACTACATGAAAAGAGACATAGAGGAGCTCTCTGAGCATGTAGCCCAGGCTGGTATGACCCTGACCTTGAGCAGCATCTTACCCTCACCTAGAATTATGCCACAGTACAAAGACAAAATGAACGATTTTAACAATTGGCTAAAATTTTAGTGTCATTCAAAGGGGATCCAGTGTCTGTCAGCCTGGGATGACATGCTCGACAAGCCACGTTGCTTCGCTAGGGACGGCTTGCACCTGTCACCACTGGGCTTTCGGATATTGGCAAAGGCTCTTGCCACCCCCATAGTGCCTTTTTCAAGCAAGGCTCAAAAGTCAAACCCACCCCCATAGACAGCATAAGGAACAAGAAACTAAGTGTAATGCTGCTAAACGCCAGAAGTCTTAACCTCAACATGCATGCACTCAAAGCTCTCCTCAGTATGGAGAACATCGATATCTGTGCAGTGACAGAAACCTGGTTCAAGGCTCCAGAGAACACCCCAGCACTACCAGGCTATACCTCATATCATGCTTTTCGGCCCCAAAACCCGGACCGAACCACAAAAGGAGGGGGAGTTTCTTTATTTATCAAGGATATCCACACCTCCAGGTTAGTGGCATTGCACGAAGTATCGGAGACCATCCATGTGCAACTAACAGTGGGCAGGACTGCTTTTCAGTTTATAGCATCCTACAGACCACCCTCTCAAAGTCAGGAATCCCACTCGGCTTTCCTGAAAACATTGGAGAACATGAAGATCTCTCTGAACACCATTATATTGGGCGACTTCAACTACCCAAACATTGACTGGGAGCACTACTCAAGCCCCAGCACCTTAGCGCAAAGGTTCCTGGAAATTATAAACTCAAATGCTATGGAACAACTAGTCACCACTCCCACAAGAGGGGACAACATACTAGACCTGATCATTACCAACATGGGGACTCTATGCTCCACACCAGAAGTATATCCCTCATTGGTAAGATCAGACCATAAATTAATTTCACTGGATGTCTACATCCCGACTCCACCCCCAGCCCAGAGAACCACAGTGAAAAACTTCTCAAAAGTGAACTTCTCACTTCTCAAAACCGAAGTGGAATCCTTCAAGGCCCCAGGGCCAGTAGAAACTATGGCCCAAACTCCAGAATCCTATATAAACGCATTCTACGGACATCTCCAGGAATGCATGGATCATGCTATCCCAAACAAAGCCAAGACCCAATCATCCAAAGGCAGGCGTCCAGTCTGGTGGACCCCTGCCATAAATAAACTGTACAACAGAAGGAGGAAGCTACTACATGATAGAGCAAAATCCCTAATAGGGAAGGCATCTCTGATCAGTACTAGCAAAAAATTACGATCCCTCATAAAATCCTCCAAGGCCAGCTTCGAGAGAAAAATTGCACAGGACACCAAAGACAATCATAAGGCTTTTTTCAGTTATGTTAGAAACCTGGGATGCAACTCCCAGGCTTGTTCTGAGTTGATTCTAAATGACAAAAAATACACTGAACCCACAGACATCGCCAATATCCTGGCAGACAGGTTCAGTGCAACCCCCCCCCCTCCCCCCCAAAAGAGCAAGTATCTATCCTGGCAGAGGGCTGCCTCCCAAACATCTCTGATGCTCAGGTGAAGGCTGCCCTCTCCAAAGCAAAAAACACTGCTTCCATGGGACCAGATGGCATCCCAGGTTGCATCCTACATGAACTCCAAGAGGAACTAATCCCTCAAATAAAACAGCTATACAATCTCAGCCTCACTACAGGATATGTGCCCACAGATTGGCGTACAGCAACAGTGGTCCCACTCCACAAAGGTGGAGCCTCTGCGGACCCTGGAAACTATCGCCCCATAAGCCTGACTAGCTTAGTCTGCAAGGCTATGGAGAGGATCATCATGGAGCTCATAAACAAAGACATTGGGGACCTACAGACACTAGATCCTACCCAGTTCGGCTTTGTTAAGGGCAGATCCTGCTTTTTGAACCTGGTTGACTTCTTTGAAACAGTCACCAAAGCCATAGATGAAGGAAAGGTAGTCCACACAGCCTATCTGGACCTTGCAAAGGCATTTGACACAATACCCCACTCGGGCATCATAGATAAGCTATCCAGCTTAAATATAAACCCCTATGTCACAAGATGGATCGCAAACTGGCTCAAAGACAGAACCCACAGAGTGAGAGTTGCTGGACCCATGTCAGACTCGAAACCGGTCACAAGTGGCGTCCCACAGGGTTCTGTCATGGGACCACTCTTGTTCGGTATATACTTTTCCGAGGTACAGGCAAACGTGGGAGGACTATGGCTCACCAAGTTCGCAGACGACTGCAAACTGGGTGCCATAATCAACTCTCCAGCTGACACAAACATCCTTCAAAAAGGTCTCACAGAGACAGGTAACTGGTGCCAGCGCCATGGTTTAAAGCTAAATGCCAAAAAATGTATAGTCATATCCTTTGGCAAAAACAATGTGCCCACAAATTACCACATAGGCGGAAACCCATTAAGTACAGAGAAAGTTATTAGGGACCTGGGTCCCAAGTTGATAGCAATCTCTCCTTTGAAAACCACATTGCCAAAGTGGTTAGAAAGACCTTCTACATAGCCCACCTCATCACAAAGGGTTTCACATCTAGATCAAGAGAGGTAATCGTGCCCCCTTATTCATCCCTCATCAGGCCCATCATAGAATACAATGCCCCTTTTGGGATGTACCTTGCCCGACACCTGCAGCAATTAGAAAGACCCCAAAAGTATCTCACCAAGAGGATCAAGGGTCTCAAACAGATGCCATATGCTGCTCGGTTAAAAAAACTCCAGCTCTACTCAGTTGCATACCGCCTACTTCGAGGCGATCTATGCCTGACATACAAAGCTATGTCAAATCCAGAATTAATGGACATGCTCCACCTTAGTAAATCTAAATCCCTTAGAACCACACGCTCGAGGGACTTGAACCTCAGCACAGAAATAAATAGAACTTGTTGGAGGGACAGGTTCATAACCCAGAGGCTCCCTTCACTCTGGAATAGAATTCCAGTTCATGTGAGGCAGAGCACCTCACTGAATCTCTTCAAGAAGAATCTCGATAGGTAGATGGGGGATCGTAGGTTTGTCCCAGGGATTACTCCCATGTCACTATTAGACAGAGGCACAGTAAACTATACCTTAAAAAGGGCACAGTATACTCAAATCAAGGGGTGGCGTAAGCCATACAGAATCGGGCTAGGCTTATAATTGCCCCAGGGCAGATAGACTAGTATGAACCTATGAACCTATGAACCTATTAGCAGTAAGAAATCAAAATTATAGTAATGGTAGTACCACCTGTATATATAATTGTGCTGTAAATGTCAGAAATAAATGCCTGTGTTAGGCTGCCAGTGTTACAATGGAGTATTCCCAGCTGCTTTGTAATACAGATGTCAGTAGCAAACACGGTACAATATGCAGGAGAAGAATATTAGAATATGTATGAGTGTGTCTGAGTGAACCTGCCAAGAAAGTGCCATGTCAGGGCTACTGTAACAGTTAGAAATGAAAAGCATTCCCCTGTGCACATCATGCAGGAATAGTAATTGCAGATTTCTGAGTTGTATACAGATATGTATGTCAAAACTAATACAAGTAATCCGAAACAATGGTGTGTGTCATCTCACTTGTACCTGAAAAATAGAAATGTGTATGTCCTGCAGAATGCATTAACCAAGGTGAACTGAGTTAGCACTGCTTGTCTGCATACTTTAGAATGGGCTTGTCAAATAACTGAAAAAAAGCAACAGTACATACTGGCATCAGAATGTGTTTTACTTGTTTGCCTGCCAGCAGTGTCTTGTGTTAACCTTTCAATTTCAACTGTATGTAGCTGTGAATGTACTGAAAATGTATAAGGCTAACAGGTGCAAACTTAAAACCTACACTGTGTACTCAGGACTCTAAATTGCAGTATGTAGCTGTAAAACAGTCAAATGTGCAATCCAGCTAATGTGTACATGTTTCTCAAACAGTGACACCAATGTCTGTTGTGTATGCATAATTTGTACTGAAAATAGGAAACAAATAATGCAACATGTCATAATAAAAGTACTGTGCACAAAAATATGTACTAGACAGAAATGTCACAAAGAATACATACTTCCCCAGTAGCTCAGTCTGATAAGAACTAGGCCTGTAGTTTAATTTTGCACACACATCACGGTTCAACTCCAGGGACCATCACTAACATCTCAGTCTCGTTCTACAGTTGTAAACTGCAATATGAATAGAAAAAGTAATGTACTGCAACACATAACATTTTCCATACATGGCACACAGATAAAGAAATCTGAATAGAAATACTAGTATGATGAGTATAACCATGAAAGGTGTACAACTGCTGTGTTGATCAGCCCCAGTCCTACAAATAGATGCAAGCTAGACATCCACAGTCTGCAGTCTGGCCCAAACAAGCCCCTTAAGTGTCACGCTGTCACAGATAGTTTCCCTAGTCACCAAGAAACCTGCACACAGAGAATGACACAGTAGATGTATGTGAAAGGCGCAACACATACTCCAGGGCCTGCAACTAATATGTGACTATGAAATATATATAGAAACAGCAATGTAATGTGCACACAGTTCATCTGCACAGGGCCCACAGGTAAAGAAATTGGTATAGAACAGGTCTGATGTGTATAACTAAAATAAAGGTACAACTGCTCTGTTGATAGCTACAGCTGTTGGCGTGCTGTAGCATCCCCATGGCCCAGGTAGAGTGTAAGTGTGGTCAGAATGTAGAGTAGTGAATAGTAGTGTACTGACAAATATACTTGATAGCAGTTGTTAATTGAATTTGTTCGCTTGCTCCACCACTCATCTGATCCAACCATCACACTGAAACCAACATGGGTATGTTCCTAAACAAACCTCTACTGTTGGGACTGTTGTTCCATTTGGTTTACCATTGTTTAAACTGTGTGCATACTACTAATATTTCCTGTTGAATAATCATTTTATTGCTTGCCTAATATACCACTAACTGGCATGCTGTTGCAACCCTGGATGCCATTCCATATATGCATGGCTTCTGTTTGCTATGGCACTGTTATAATTGTACTATGTTGGGTAAATGGGACTATCCATGCATGCTATTTTGACTACTGTTGTAACGTGTAGTGCGTGACTAACCAATATTCATTGTTAATTTTCACACCATAGCACATATGGGAAAGCAGATCCCAGCAGATCCGCCTCTCCCACCCCACCTGGCCAAAGCACTGGGTCCCAGCAGGTCTGGGACCCAACCCAGACCTCCCTCTGCAAGTGGGCACGATGAGGATGTTGTCATCTGAGATGAGGTCTGTGGCATGGTGTGCAGTGTCCTCCAGACAGAGCTCGATGACAGCCTGTGCCAAGTGGAGGGCAGGCTGGTGCAGCTAGAGGGACAGGTGGCCCGTCCAGCCCAACCCCCAGCACAGCGACCTTCAGGTCTGTGAAGGTGTAGTGGTGACTGCCATCGGATGGGGACATCAGTGCCACTACTACTTCACTGCCCCAAAGTGGGCTCATGAGCCTCAGATTCCCAATCACCCTCCTTGTCAAGGTGTTTACCCCCATGTACCATACACTGCCCCTGTCTGCTGTCTTGTCTGTCTTCAAATGCAACCTCTCCTACCAAACCTCCCTCACCACACTTACCTATAATCCTTCCTCAACATCCCGCTCTCACCTTAAAAAAAGGGTATCTGTCTCACCAAAAAATCACCTCCCATACATAGCTTTGCATTTCACCCAGAGACATGTACCCATCACACAATCTAACCCTACCAAACATATGTATCGTATGATGGCCACACACCTACCTGTAAGGTGTGAGGCTCCAAATTCTAAATTCCCCACATTGAAAGAAGCTGTTTCTGCCAAAGAAATGCAGAGCTGTGGTGCTTTCCTACAGCCGTTCTGCACATCCCTACCAGATTCTCCTCTTGTTTGTCTCCCTGCTTGCCCCAATTTCACCACTTTCCTATCTCCCTTTTTTTCATTTCTTTATTTGAAATTAGCATGGATTTAAGCATGCGTAAGCTAAGCTATGTTCATGTAAGCATCGTTTAGCTCTGCACAAACCTGTGCAAACCCACTTACAACTGCTATGAAGTGCCTTAATCACTCTGTCTCCTACAGCCCCTGTTCTGCCCAGCAACACAATAATCAGTCATTGCAAGTCTCAAACTGAAGACCCTGTGCACTATAGCCAAAGTGATTTACTACTAAGCCATTTCAGAATTAAAAAAAAATGTGAGGTTTTCTCAAACATATCATCCAGCACAGTCATTCAGCAGTAGGGGAAATGTATTTATATATGTAGATGTGTATATATATATATATATATATATATATATATATATATATATATATATATATATATATTTATATATATATATATATATATATATATATATATATATATATATATATATATATATATATATATATATATATATATATATATATATATATATATATATAGATATAAAACATATATATCTGCATATATATATATATATATATATATATATATATATATATATATATATATATATATATATATATATATATATATATATATATATATATAAATGTGTATTGCATTTGCACATTGGATACACACTCCGAACCTCTCACTGCAAAACATCTTACCAAAGGCACTGTTAATGGGGGTGAAGGGGCCCAAAATAAGTACCTCTTGTAATTATTGATATCATCCCCTCCTCCACAGCTGAACAGATCTGCCTTGCAGCACAATAACCAACATTTGCAAGTCTCATACCCAGGACCCTACGCAACATAGCCACAACAAGTTAACAGTAATTAATCTCAGCTGTATGATGTCAGGATGATATCAATAACATATCATGCGGAACAGTCTGTATACCATAGGGAATGTACAATGTGGAAGCAGTAAACATTCCAGTGATACACACACACACACACACACACACACACACACACACACACACACACACACACACACACACACACACACACATACACACACACACACACACACACACACACACACACATATATATATATATATATATATATATATATATATATATATATATATATATATATATATATATATATATGTATATATATATATATATATATATATATATATATATATATATATATATATATATATATATATATATATATATATATATATATATATATATATATATATATATATGTATATACACATACATACCCATATACATATATTACTACTTATAGATATGTATAAGAAGATATATATTTAGAGGGAGCACAGCATATCAAACAGCCAGTATTCCTACAGTTGCCACCTTTTAAAATGGCCAGTGTTTGATTCTTTCATACAAACGACAATTATTGTATGAAACATGTACTCACAGACAAGTCAAAGGATATGACACCACACACAAGTTTGCATACATAGAAATGTTTATCTGTGTACTATTTCAGTTGTATATGCCATTTCATATAGCAGTTAGGTGTTTGAAATACATAATAACTGAGTAATGCAACTCTCAAACAAAACATTTGATACAGTAACCTGAAAACATAACATATGTTGCTGTCCAGGCTAAGGCCTTCAAGTAGTACAACAGTACAAAAACACTTGCCTTGAAGATAAGAATCAATCAACGCTTATTAATTACAGTTGTAGCTCAGCAGCCTCCAATTATACTCTGTAAACAACCCCTAGGAGGAAAAGAATTAAGTTGTCACAATGAACATGTATCTGCTACATAACAATGCTTAACTTAAAACATCACTATCACACTGACAAACAGAACTGTCTGTAAGACAGTAAGCTGTAACCCACCACTGTTCCCATGGTAAAATGTATGAAAATGTACAGCCATATACCTTCATGTGTCTTACTACTGATATCCCTCACATGTTGTAACAGCCTAGGTTAAAAACGGTGCATACACCTCCCTCATAAAATGACTTACAAGGGCATATAGCAGTGTTTTACATACACTGATCTCTGGACTGTACAAGGTCACAAACATTTTGTCCAGCTGTAGCCCTCATATATATGGACCCTACCCCACAATTTATGTTGGAGTCCACAACATCACTGGACTGATAGCAGGAATGTTAGCACTAAATAATGATAGGCCACTACTTAACAACCTCTTACTGCATGACATATGGACAAAGCCTGGTATACAGGTGGAGAACAGAGGCTGGAACACAGAGTCATATTTGCAATATTGCTGTTCTACACTGTGAAAGTTGCTGGTGTTACATGATTGGTTGTAACATACCCTTACTCAGGAATATGAAGTCAGAAATACAACAGATGTAGCCATGTACTGATATCACTCAACAGAGAGAATGCCACTGATATATCAGGGACAAGACCTGTGTGGGAAATAGACAAAACATAACAGCCAATCCTCTGGCCATCATGTGGATAGGCCCACCGTTGACAGCTATGTAGACAGACTGCATTCCATGAAAAACTAGCATGTACACAAACACCCTGTAAAACTAGCGGTATTCAATGCATATAACAACAATACTCACACTGTCCATAAGTCTGGAACCTTATACAAATATGTAGTTGGCCTGTGTCTGCAAGTCCTGTTCTCAGATGTATTGCTACCTGATGTCTGTAACACTGCTGCCCACACACAGGAAGGATGTCTTCCACACAGGAAAAGTAAAGGTACAATGCCCACATGATGTAGTAATTTATAGAAGTGGGTTGCCATGACAGTGGTAATTGGAAGTACTACACAGCTGGCTACATGCAATTAGCAAGTGGAGAACACGGATTAGTGCAGAGGCCATCACCTGATCATGAGCATCTCCTACAAAATCCATGCTGCAACCTATTCAAAGCAGCTCAATCCCTGTAGTGGAAAGAGAGAGAGAGAATAAAACTACAAATCAAACCAGAACAAAATTATATAAAACAAAGGACACCTAAAGTTTACATAGAAGTGAGGACAATACTACAACAAGAATGTGAAACATATATGCAAGTAATTGAATGTAGTACTTTGTCTGTAACAATGAGAAAGATGATGTGGAAAGACATATATGTGCCATCAAGACTTGTTGTAATGATGTCCCGCTGAACAACTTCTATGGACATAGCATCTGGCCATGTGGGCAGTGGGCCATACCTGTCAACTGTGCAAATCAGCACTGAATGACAAGATGTAAGAAATCATAGTGTGCATTCTGTACCTCAAGACATGATTATTAGTGTAGGAAATAACTGGAGGTGGAAGTAATGAAGTTATGATAGACACATGAGTTTCAGACCCCACCACCTTCAGGACAGTCATGTTAATGTGAAATGTATCATGCACAAACTTCATAGGTTTGTAATAGACTTACCTGCAATCTGTCCCTATATATACCCCCTAATGTTAGGCTGCGTCTACATGTGACACTCTTCTGTTTTGTAGCAAAACAGAACAGTGCAGCTCTGGAAAAGGTGATTTAGAGCGTGAGGACCTGATGCTTGAATGCACTCCATATATATATATATATATATATATATATCCATATATATATATATATATATATATATATATATATATATATATATATATATACATTTATGTCTACAGATATACAGACACACACACACACACACACACACACACACACACACACACACACACACACACACACACACACACACACACACACACACACACACACACACACACACACACACACACACACACACACATATATATATATATATATACACACATGTATGTCTACATACACACACACATACACACACACACACACAAACACATATGTATATATATATATATTAATACATTTCCCCTACTGTTGAATGACTGTGCTGCAAGATATGTTTGAGAAAATATCACACATATCTATATACACATATATACAGTTGTAAGCGGGTGCAAAATGGACAGTTATGTCTGGTGTGAAACCCATGTTGGGAACACATTGCCCTTGTTTGTGAAGGTGAGATTGGTATGTTGGGGAAGGATAGTAAGTATATTTGGGGAGGTAGGTTGGGTTGGAAGACAGACAATACAGCATACAGAGATGGTATATGATATGTGGTGATCTATATTCCATACCATGGACAGTGTCTGGGTTGTGCACATGTCCCTTATGCATGTTCTGTGATGTGTGGAAGTGTACTTGGGGTCTCTGGAGTATGTTGTGTGGACAGATTGCTATCATCTAATGTGGCATTCCTGACCTCATGTGGTGAAACCTGGCTATGGAACTGAGGATGTGCCTGCACCTACATTGACAGCATGATACAGGTATTCAGTGGAGTTAGTGGCATCTGTCCATGCAGGGCATGCGCATAAGGCATGGTATTCTCTTTGTGGGTTGCATTTGCAGACTCTACAGTTGTTGCAGGCATCCAGTGGAGAACATAGCAAAGGACCACTGTAAGCATTTATTTGTTTATTGTAGGGATGAGACAGGGTACCATGTCTTTTTACTTGCTGGATAACACACAGTCAGGAGATGTTACACATCACAGTACATTCTGATGTCAGTAGGAGTATTGTTTTCAACAGATATGTAGTTCACTGCAATTACACCATGGTTACTATCTTTGGGCAATACGCAGATAACTATCAATATAGTGGTTGTTGCCTAGCCAAGTGTATTTGTGCATGAGACATGGGTGGAGAGTGTTCACAAAGTGCTGCCTATATTGTTCACCAATCCATAATGTCACATGTAAGGCAATGGATTGTCTACACCAGCCTCTCTGCTGTTTAACATTGGTTGTCCTTGTAAGGTGGACATTGTGACTTATAGTAGGCCCTCAATATAATAATTTAGCAAAACCCACCCCACAATGAATCCTGTCATTACACAATCACAGCAACCTCCACACAGGATACTGCTGACAGCCACCCACACACACACACACACACACACACACACACACACACACACACACACACACACACACAGTTGCCATGTCTGGGATTAGAACTCTTACCTACCTAGTAAATCACACTATAGCATTACACAGTTATTGTATGCAGCACGGAGCTTACATGGCTGAATCTTGTCAAAGGAGGTATTTCAAGTTGCATAACATCAGCAGGCTTGCTAAAGTAGGGCAATGGAGGTGTAATGACTGTGAATGGCCTCAAAAGCATTACTCTGTACACACACATACACACAAAGTTTCAAAGTTGCCATGTCTGAGATTAGAACTCCCACCTAACTAGTATGTTGCACTATAGCATTATGCAGTTATCACACACACCACGAAACTTATATGGCTAGCCCTTCTCCAAAGGGTTATTTTAAGGTGAATTACATCAGCAGGCTTGCTAAAGTAGGGCAATGGGAGGTGTAGTGTCTGTGAATGGCCTCAAAACCATTGATCCCTACACACACAAACACACACACATACACACACACACACACACACACACACACACACACACACACACACACACACACACACTCACACACACACACACACACACACACATTTTCACATTTGCCATGTCTGGAATTAGAACTCCTACCTTACTAGTGTGTCATGCTATAGCATTACCCAGTTATTGTGCATGCGACAGCACTTATAGGGATGATTCTTGCCCAAACGGGTATTTCAAGGTGACTGACATCAGCAGGCTAGCTAAACTAGGGCAATGGGGAGTGCAGTGTGTGTGAATGGGCCATAAACCATTCCTCTGGAAACACACACACAACACTCAGTCACACACACCTTTACATTTGACAGCACTGTGTATATGACTGCTAGATGAATAATGACTTGTACTGTCATGTTACACTGTTATCACAAGCACCACAAATACTATAGTGCTGAGGACTACCAGAAGTAAATGTCTACAATGATAGACATTGGCACATCATGTGATATTGGTCAATTGGATGTGTAGTGGGTGGGACAGGCCTCATGACGGGAAGCTCTTTGTCACTGTCTCTCTCTCTTCCCCACATCTCTGTTTGTGTATGTTTGACCTATTATAATGTGTTGTCCTTGGATATAATGTGAGTCTAAAGCATGCCTGGTGTGCAATGTGGTGTGTGTGCACAGAAATCTGCGACTGACAGATATGTATAGTCCACTGTTGTTGTCAGACATGGGCTTAATTTCTGTAAGTGTATGAGCATGCCCAGTATGACCCTTCTGTATTTTGTTGTCAGACATGGGCTCCGTTTCCTCCAATGCAGGCATTTGTGTTCTGCACCTACATCTAGCAACCTGTTTCTGCAGGATATCTGTAGATAGGTTGACAATATGGAGTCACAATGGGCAAAGGATAGTGGGACACTGTAACTAATTGTGTCAGTGCTGCTTGTGCTGCATGGCTTTGGTGTTGGCAGACATATTCAGACATATGTACTGTTTTACACTGTGATGTATTATGTTGTCAACTACTGACAGATGTACTTATTTGCTCAAAGTAATTTCCTGGAGAATACAAGATGAATGAATCTGTGACCAGTATTGTGGTCTGCAGTCTACATATTCTTGCACACTCATGCCATTCTGGAGGGGTAGCTGCAGACACTTGCTGATGGGTCTGTGTAAATGGTCCAGCACCTTGGTACTGTGGTGGCTGAGGATCCCCTGCTTGTACATCTATCAACATGACAGAATGGTCATATCCTGCTGTGGCCATACCTCTCAGCCGTACATATTCACTCAGGTTACCCAGAGGCGGGGCTCATATATCTGGTGAGTTCCCCTTCACATTGTGGTTTATGAGCAGGTTTGTAGCCGCCCATTCCAGGGTTTGCAGGCAGGGATAATATGGGCATACATCAGAGTTTTAGACTTCACACACACCCCATGGCATCCATGCTTCTACCCCCCCCCCCTCTGTTATTCTATCGTCTTCCTAACATTATGCAAGCGATATCTGATAAGTATCCCTATAGTTATCCCTTCATCCCAGTGGTATTTAGGGGTTGGTCCACAGTTCATGCAGTAGGATATGGCAGGCATGCCACTGGGATTTGTCAACATGGCCTTGCATTTGTGTTCTGTGGACTGTGTTATGTCATTATTTGGGACTCCATGAGATAACATACATTGGCAGTATGGGTGAGGAGCAGGCCTTTGACAGAGGAATGTAGGGCATTTGATAGTGATGCAGAACATCTGTAGCAATCCAGTGCATTCTGTCACTCCTACAGTCCCAGGTTGCAAGCCACTGGATTCCCCTGGGATGACAGGGTAGGTGTGCAAGGTGTTAATGGCAATAGTTTCTGTCCTTATTAATCCATTGGTGTGGATGCTGGCAGGGTGCTGCTTACAGCTAGGGACACACCTGCATGGGACACCTCTTCAGCATGCTGCATTCTGTGGGTATTCCCATACAGAAGTGGGGGTCATACTGTACTCATTCCCAACAGCAGGGATATGACCTGTGATGAACCTGTGGCTGATGGTGGGGTGAGCTGAGTGCATGTGTACTATGGAAGATTCTTGCAGCTGACTCACAGATATACATGGGGCATTCTCCTTATGCTGGCTTGTGCGGGGACATCAGCAGTTTCTCAATACTTCATAACTGTGCCTTTTGTAGTCTGCCAGTGTTTGGCCACACTACATCAGTATTCCATACTACACAGACAATTAATCTGCTGCTAACCTGTATGTACAATTCCAAAGGTGTGTCCATTTGACAGTTACATTTTATATACTCTGTCTAGGGTACTTCCACCTGCATACTGTGTGCATGTCTGGGCCCACATTCATACCATGTCCAGCTTTCAGATGGTGACAGATATTACATCTGAACAATTAGTATGGAATACTGCTGGACTGGGTCTTGCTGGTATGCATTGAGTTTGGCACTACAGTTTTCAGAACATGGCCCTATCATCAACAGTACTGGCCATAGGCCCCTGGTACACAACCCTCCATGCCTACATGCTGTCCAATTCCACACAATATACAACACACAACAACCTAACAGACAGAGCCCTGCATATTGTACATGTGCAATAACCTATTCTGCTAATTTGGCCAGCTCAGGTAATCTGTGCTCCACTGTTATTTTACCCACACGTACATGTTACTGCATTTCTACGTAGGATTGACGAGGGGGCACACCTGACAGCTGTAAAAATTCACTATGACAGTACTGGTATTTCAGGTACTCTGTTGGCTTCCATTTCATTCTGTATTCAGACCTATCATGCAGACTAGAAGCATATCAGTGGAGTACAGATCTTAGGTTTTATTGAACCACATTTCAGTTTCAGACTTCTTACCCTTCAGAACTAACATCCAACTGCCTGACCTGTTGTAGTATGTCTGTGTAGGTCTGGAGGGGGGCTGTTCTCCATTGCCATCAATTTGAGGCCTTAGCACAGCCTTTCTTTGTGGTCTTCTACCTGCCTGCACTTATTTTTAAAATTGTTTTTTTTTTTCTTAAAACGTGCATTTTATCTGTCTCTGGCCTAGCACTCAAGTGTGGGGTCATTTACTGCACTGTTCTAACTTGTTGATACTTGTGAACCTCTGCTTTCCTTAAAAAAACAAAAAAAACAAAAAAATCTTGCTTTTTTCCCACTTTTCTGAGATTTAAAAAAGTTCAGTTACAGATTTGCTGTTCTGAACTGTTTGTAAGTTTCTCGGAGGCCATTGTTTGCTTGGGCTAAAGGAAAGTCTCTGTGTTCATCAGTGGCAGTGATAAACATTGAGCAGCCTGCCTGCCCCTGTGGGAGTGGTTACTGCCTTGAAACTGTAGTTTTATTGGCCAATTTGGGTCAATTCCAAACTCCTTGATCTCCCTCTCTTAAAACCCAATTGCCTCGTGGATTTGGTGTCTTTTTGGACTTGTTGGCTGTTGGTGAAGTACCCACCAAGAGGAGAAAACGCTGAGAGAAGAAAGGAGCCACTTTTGAGATTTTAAGTATTTTGCTTCAGATTATTTAAGTTTTTCTGCATTGCCGCCTACTTTTGAGCATTTTCTGGATTGTTAAACTTGATTTCTGTGTTGGTAACTGTATTTAGAACACAACCTAGAGCTAATTACTGAATTTCCTGCTTGCACTTATTTTTAAAATCGTTTTTTTTCTTAAAACTTGCATTTTATCTGCCTCTGGCCTAGCACTCAAGTGTGGGGTCATTTACTGCACTGTTCTAACTTGTTGATACTTGTGAAGCTCTGCTTTCCTTAAAAAAACAAAAAAATCTTGCTTTTTTCCCACTTTTCTGAGATTTAAAAAAGTTCAGTTACAGATTTGCTGTTCTGGTTTGTAAGTTTCTTGGAGGCCATTGTTTGCTTGGGCTAAAGGGAAGTCTCTGTGTTCATCAGTGGCAGTGATAAACATTGAGCAGCCTGCCTGCCCCTGTGGGAATGGTTACTGCCTTGAAACTGTAGTTTTACTGGCCATTTTGGGTCAATTCCAAACTCCTTGATCTCCCTCTCTTAAAACCCGATTGCCTCGTGGTTTTGGCATCTTTTTGGACTTGTTGGCTGTTGGCGAAGCACCCACCAAGAGTAGAAAACGCTGAGAGAAGAAAGGAGCCACTTTCGAGATTTTATGTATTTTGCTTCAGATTATTTAAGTTTTTCTGCATTGCCGCCTACTTTTGAGCATTTTCTGGATTGTTAAACTTGATTTCTGTGTTGGTAACTGTATTTAGAACACAACCTAGAGCTAATTACTGAATTTCCTGCCTGCACTTATTTTTAAAATCGTTTTTTTTCTTAAAACTTGCATTTTATCTGCCTCTGGCCTAGCACTCAAGTGTGGGGTCATTTACTGCACTGTTCTAACTTGTTGATACTTGTGAAGCTCTGCTTTCCTTAAAAAAACAAAAAACAAAAAAATCTTGCTTTTTTCCCACTTTTCTGAGATTTAAAAAAGTTCAGTTACAGATTTGCTGTTCTGGTTTGTAAGTTTCTTGGAGGCCATTGTTTGCTTGGGCTAAAGGGAAGTCTCTGTGTTCATCAGTGGCAGTGATAAACATTGAGCAGCCTGCCTGCCCCTGTGGGAGTGGTTACTGCCTTGAAACTGTAGTTTTACTGGCCATTTTGGGTCAATTCCAAACTCCTTGATCTCCCTCTCTTAAAACCCGATTGCCTCGTGGTTTTGGCATCTTTTTGGACTTGTTGGCTGTTGGCGAAGCACCCACCAAGAGTAGAAAACGCTGAGAGAAGAAAGGAGCCACTTTCGAGATTTTATGTATTTTGCTTCAGATTATTTAAGTTTTTCTGCATTGCCGCCTACTTTTGAGCATTTTCTGGATTGTTAAACTTGATTTCTGTGTTGGTAACTGTATTTAGAACACAACCTAGAGCTAATTACTGAATTTCCTGCCTGCACTTATTTTTAAAATCGTTTTTTTTCTTAAAACTTGCATTTTATCTGCCTCTGGCCTAGCACTCAAGTGTGGGGTCATTTACTGCACTGTTCTAACTTGTTGATACTTGTGAAGCTCTGCTTTCCTTAAAAAAAAGAAACACAAGAAAATCTTGCTTTTTCCCACTTTTCTGAGATTTAAAAAAGTTCAGTTACAGATTTGCTGTTCTGGTTTGTAAGTTTCTTGGAGGCCATTGTTTGCTTGGGCTAAAGGGAAGTCTCTGTGTTCATCAGTGGCAGTGATAAACATTGAGCAGCCTGCCTGCCCCTGTGGGAGTGGTTACTGCCTTGAAACTGTAGTTTTACTGGCCATTTTGGGTCAATTCCAAACTCCTTGATCTCCCTCTCTTAAAACCCGATTGCCTCGTGGTTTTGGCATCTTTTTGGACTTGTTGGCTGTTGGTGAAGCACCCACCAAGAGGAGAAAACGCTGAAAGAAGAAAGGAGCCACTTTTGAGATTTTAAGTATTTTGCTTCAGATTATTTGTTAAGTTTTTCTGCATTGCCACCTACTTTTGAGCATTTTCTGGATTGTTAAACTTGATTTCTGTGTTGGTAACTGTATTTAGAACACAACCTAGAGCTAATTACTGAATTTCCTGCCTGCACTTATTTTTAAAATCATTTTTTTTTTCTTAAAACTTGCATTTTATCTGCCTCTGGCCTAGCACTCAAGTGTGGGGTCATTTACTGCACTGTTCTAACTTGTTGATACTTGTGAAGCTCTGCTTTCCTTAAAAAAACAAAAAACAAAAAAAATCTTGCTTTTTTTCCCACTTTTCTGAGATTTAAAAAAGTTCAGTTACAGATTTGCTGTTCTGGTTTGTAAGTTTCTTGGAGGCCATTGTTTGCTTGGGCTAAAGGGAAGTCTCTGTGTTCATCAGTGGCAGTGATAAACATTGAGCAGCCTGCCTGCCCCTGTGGGAGTGGTTACTGCCTTGAAACTGTAGTTTTATTGGCCATTTTGGGTCAATTCCAAACTCCTTGATCTCCCTCTCTTAAAACCCTCTTTTGCGCGTTTTTGCGCGTTTTTGCGCATAGTGCAACATCGGGCAGCGCCACCTAATTGAGTTTAAACTATTCCTGGCTCCACAAAGTCTGTTCTTTACTTTTTCCCTTAGAACTGCTCTATCTCTCAAATTAAACACAATGTTCTCATTCTAAGGCCCCTCACTGGTCCAAATAAGTAATCTTACAAGTTAGCACTAATAAACCATAAGCACTACTTACTCTTATACTCTCTACGATTACCTTGTCCCCTATTGGTCCATTTTAATTCAGTTCCCTATATTACTCTAGCATGTCCAAAGGTCAGTCAATGATTTCCTCTCCAGTCCAGCTGGTGAATCTGGGAATTTTGAGGCAATGTTACAACTGTCTCATGTACACGGACAACCCTCTCCTCCTCCAAACAGGTTCAAATATATGTGAGAGATGCAACCATATAGCCAAACTGGAGGCTGAGCTCTCTCATCTCAAAACTGGTGTAACCAGTCAGAAGGAGAAGGTAACCTCACACAACACAATTCCAGTATCACATAGTCCCACCACAACAGCGAACCAAACACATAAAAACATAAAAACATACTCGGAGGCTCTAAATAAAAATCTACCTAAGCAACAGAGACCTCCAAAGCAGACATCCAAGCAAATGCTACCCCAAAGCAAAACACGTACAACACATAGCACACAAAGTCAGTGTGCCAAGCAGTCACAGCCCTTAAGGCTGAATAACACACCTGATACCCTTGTAATAGGTGACTCTATTGTCAGATACACTGACGTCCCGCTCACCAGGCTGAATAAAGAGAAGGTCACAGTGAGCAGCCTGTCAGGTGCTAGGATCCACCACATAACGCAAGCACTCAGGTCACTCCAAAGCAAATACAAATATGACTCAGTCATTGTACATGCTGGCGTGAATGACCTGAGACGTACCTCCCTCAACTACATGAAAAGAGACATAGAGGAGCTCTCTGATCATGTAGCCCAGGCTGGTATGACCCTTACCTTGAGCAGCATCTTACCCTCACCTAGAATGATGCCGCAGTATAAAGACAAAATGATCGATTTTAACAATTGGCTAAAATTTTGGTGTCATCCAAAGGGGATCCAGTGTCTGTCAGCCTGGGATGACATGCTTGACAAGCCACGTTGCTTCGCTAGGGACAGCTTGCACCTGTCACCCCTGGGCTTTTGGATATTGGCAAAGGCTCTTGCCACCCCCATAGTGCCTTTTTTAGGCAAGGCTCAAAAGTCAAACCCACCTCCATAGACAGCACAAGGAACAAGAAACTAAGGGTAATGTTGCTAAACGCCAGAAGTCTTAACCTCAAGATGCATGCACTCGAAGCTCTCCTCAGTATGGAGAACATCGATAGCTGTGCAGTGACAGAAACCTGGTTCAAGACTCCAGAGAGCACCCCAGCACTACCAGGTTATACCTCATATCATGCTTTTCGGCCCCAAAACCCAGACCGAACCACAAAAGGAGGGAGAGTTTCCATATTTATCAAGGATATCCATACCTCCAGGTTAGTGGCAGTGCACGAAGTATCGGAGACCATCCATGTGCAACTGACAGTGGGCAAGACTGCTTTTCAGTTTATAGCATCCTACAGACCACCCTCTCAAAGTCAGGAATCCCACTTGGCTTTCCTGAAAACATTGGAAAACACTAAGATATCTCCGAACACCATTATATTGGGCGACTTCAACTACCCAAACATAGACTGGGAGCATTACTCAAGTCCCAGCACCTTAGCCCAAAGGTTCCTGGAGTTTATAAACTCAAATGCTATGGAACAACTAGTCACCACTCCCACAAGAGGGGACAACATACTAGACCTGATCATTACCAACATGGGGACTCTATGCTCCATACCAGAAGTATATCCCTCATTGGTAAGATCAGACCATAAATTAATTTCACTGGATATCCACATCCCGACCCCACGGCAGCCCAGAAAACCACAGTGAGAAACTTCTCAAAAGCGAACTTCACACTTCTCAAAACTGAAGTGGAATCCTTCAAGGCCCCAGGGCCAGTGAAACTATGGCCCAAACTGCAGAATCCTATATAAACGCATTCTACGGACATCTCCAGGAATGCATGGATCATGCTATCCCAAACAAAATCAAGACCCAATCGTCCAAAGGCAGGCATCCAGTCTGGTGGAGCCCAGCCATAAATAAACTGTACAACAGAAGGAGGAAGCTACTACATGATAGAGCAAAATCCCTAAAAGGGAAGGCATCTCTGATCAGTACTAGCAAAAAATTACGATCCCTCATAAAATCCTCCAAGGCCAACTTCGAGAGAAAAATTGCACAGGACACTAAAGACAATCATAAGGCTTTTTTCAGTTATGTTAGGAACCTGGGATGCAACTCCCAGACTTGTTCTGAGTTGATTCTAAACGACAAAAAATACACTGAACCCATAGACATCGCCAATATCCTGGCAGACAGGTTTAGTGCAAACTTCTCCACCCCCTCCCCCCCAAAAGAGCAAGTATCTATCCCGGCAGAGTGCAGCCTCCCAAACATCTCTGATGCTCAGGTGAAGGCCGCCCTCTCCAAAGCAAAAAACATTGCTTCCATGGGACCAGATGGCGTCCTGGGTTGCGTCCTACATGAACTCCAAGAAGAACTAATCCCTCAAGTAAAACTGCTGTACAATCTCAACCTCACTACAGGATATGTGCCCAAAGAATGGCGTACAGCAACAGTGGTCCCACTCCACAAAGGTGGCCCCCCTGCAGACCCTGGAAACTAATGCTCCATAGGCCTGACTAGCCTAGTATGCAAGGATATGGAGAGGATCATCATGGAACTCATAAACAAAGACATTGGGGACCTACAGACACTAGAGCCTACCCAATTTGGCTTCGTCAAGGGCAGATCCTGCCTTTTGAACCTGGTCGACTTCTTCAAAACAGTCACCAAGGCCATAGATGAAGGGAAGGTAGTCCACACAGCCTTTCTGGACCTCGCAAAGGCATAGATAAGCTATCCAGCCTAAATATAAACCCCTGTGTCACAAGATGGGTCACAAACTGGCTCAAAGACAGAACCCACAGAGTTAGAGTTGCTGGAGCCATGTCAGACTCGAAACTGGTCACAAGTGGTGTCCCACAAGGTTCTGTCCTGGGACCTAATCTTGTTTGGTATTTACTTTTCTGAGGTACAGGCCAACGTGGGAGGACTATGGCTCACCAAGTTCACTGATGACTGCAAACTGGGTGCCATAATCGACTCTCCAGCTGACACAAACATCCTTCTAAAAGGTCTCACAGAGACGGATAACTGGTGCCAGAGCCATGGTCTAAAGCTAAATGCCAAGAAGTGTATAGTCATACCCTTTGGCAAAAACAATGTGCCCACAAATTACCACATAGGTGGTAACCCATTAAGTACAGAGAAAGTAATTAGGGATCTTGGGACCCAAGTTGATAGCAATCTCTCCTTTGACAACCACATTGCCAAAGTGGTTAGAAAGACCTTCTACATAGCCCACCTTATCATGAAAGGATTCACATCTAGATCAAGAGAGGTAATCGTGCCCCTTTATTCATCCCTCATCAGGCCCATCATAGAATACAATGCCCCCTTTGGGATGTACCGTACCCGACACCTGCAGCAATTAGAAAGACCCCAAAAGTACCTCACCAAGAGGATCAAGGGACTCAAACAGATGCCATATGCTGCTCGGTTAAAAAAACTCCAGCTCTACTCAGTTGCATACCGCCTACTTCGAGGCGATCTATGCCTGACATATAAAGCTATGTCCAACCCAGAATTAATGGACATGCTCCACCTCAGTAAATCTAAATCCCTTAGAGCCACACGCTCGAGGGACTTGAACCTCAGCACAGAAATAAATAGAACATGCTGGAGGGACAGATTCATAACCCAGAGGCTCCCTTCGCTCTGGAATAGAATTCCAATTCATGTTAGGCAGAGCCCCTCACTGACTCTCTTCAAGAAGAATCTTGATGAGTGGATGGGGGATCATAGGTTTTTCCCGGGGATTACTTCCGTGTCACTATTAGACTGACTCACAGTAAACTAAACTTTAAAAAGGGCACAGTATACTCAAATCAAGGGGTGGCGTAAGCCAAACACAATCGGGCTAGGCTTATAAATGCCCCAGGGCAGATAGCCTAGTATGAACCTATGAACCTATGAACCTATGTCCTGCTGGCTGAGACTGTTGTTGGGTATGTGAGCCTCACTGACATGCATGTGTGTGTCCTATGGATACACATGTGGCCCACCACATCTCCTACAGTGGGATTTTTCACCTTGTCTAGTACTGCCTACTATGTTGACACTGGTATTTGTTATGGATTTCATGCTGCCCATATAGGTGTCTACTATCTGCTGCCATCCCATTCAGCCACCCAATTCCCTTGCATGCTCACAGCCTTACCATAGCTATAAGTAGCAGAACATACTACTCCATTCAGCAATTGATAGGGAGAGTGACTTACCTTGTGGCTGTACCGGATTGAGGATGGTGCTGGAGGGCTGACTATGTTGGATGCACATACTACACTCCCTATACATGGTTAAGCACAGGTAGTGTCATGTTTGGCATCCCTTTTACTGTATGTGTGAGTCAGAGAGAGGTGCCATTCCCTGGGTTCCTACAGTATCAGTGTATGTGCTATGCATTGTCTCTTTGCCAAAGCCTGGGCATACTGGGGATGCCTCCTTCAGTCTACAGGGGCAGGCTCAGGTTGTTCCTCCTCTGAGTCAGTCTGTGCCTGTGCTGGCCTTGGCAATGGTCGGGGGAGGTTGTGTGGCCCTGCCTCATGCTGTTTCGGCTGCAGCTGTTTCTGCAGGACCATATTGTGCAGCATGGCACATACAATGAAAATTTGGGTACCTGCAGCTGGAGAGTACTGCAAGGTTCCATCGGATATGCCCAGGCACTGGAACCATGACTTGAGCATCCCAAACACATGCTCTATTATGATTCTGGTTTGTGTGTGTGCGTTTCTTATGGGTGTCATCAGCCATGGCTCCAGTGTGTAACCAGCATCCTCCACTAGGTGGCCATATGGAATGGCCCCACTGGCAAATCTCTGGAACATCTGCGTCATATGCCAGATGTGGGAGTCGTGATAGCTTCCAGGGCTGCCAGCACACACATTCATTATAATGCCCTGGGCATTGCTCATGACCTGGCAGTTGATGGAGGGGAAGCCCTTGCAGTTTATGTAGACCCTACTCTGTTCACTGGGTGGTGCTTTGATGTGTATGTGCATGCAGTCTATAGCACCCACTACCTCGGAGTATCCTGCTATTTGGTGGAAGAGATGCATATTGCTGGTCAATGCCTAATGGGTGTTGTGGAAATATATGTGCTCACCGGCATGTGCTGACATGGCATCCAGGAACTGATGGAGTACCCTGGATGCTGATGCCTGTGAGATCCCCATGATATCCCCAGTTGGCCTTTGGAAGATACCTGTGGCTAGTATTCTTAAGCCTACACATACCTTGTTATCCACTGGGATGGGTTCCCCTCTGTTGGTTCTGTGTGTGAAGTGTGGCTGGCACAGCTCAACAAGATGCTGTAGGAGGTCCCTGTACACCCTATAGTGCTCCACTATCTCCAGATCATGTAGCCCCTGGTAGGTTACCCTGGGTCTGCACACTTTTCTCCTTCTCCTCACTGTGGGTTAGTCATTAGCATTCTCATCCTCACCAACCTCAGTCTCTTCCACATATTGATTTATGAGAGTGACAGCAGCCCCTATCATTTTGTTAGTTTTGTCAGGTAAAAATTCCCCGTCTGTGTACACCGGTGATGTAGAGTTTGTGGGAAAAACCAGAGTGAAAGGTGATTGCATAGTTTATAGTAGTGTCCTGTGGTGGGCTGGGCTGCTGCCTGTGTAATTGACTGATTTTGAAACTTTTCACCTGCCAGCTAAGCTAGTTCTCCTTGATTACCTTCCTACTGCTGTTTTCCCTTCCCGTTGCCTTCACATTTAAGCCAGAGGTGCACCACACCTACACTCTGCTCAGATGTGAATGGAGCTGCTTTTTCCTGGTTTTATTTATTTTTTGGAACGTACAAACAAAGTGAAAAACGCAAACCAAACGAAAAAAGCAGGAAAGCCAGCAACCGCAAGTGTATTCTGTACAACAACCACGGACAGGATACTTTTAACGTAAAACCAGTTTAATTTAAAAACGTACACGTTTTCATCACTCTAAATAGTGCAACGTCTTCAGAAAACAAACAGCAGACACAGTGTAACCGCTCAATTTAAAAATTGTTACATAAAGTCATGTGATAAAGAACGGCATTGACTTAAAGGCAAAGCGATCCAAACAGTCTATACAGTACAAATGAAATCCCTATTATAAATTAATTATTCTACATTGTTATATTAATTACATCTTAGCTCAACATCACCAGCTCATAACAAGTAAAGCAGTAAAACATCCATTCAAAACCACTGTTTAAGTCATAAACTTGGAGTATACAGTATGTGAATGCTCAAGAATAAGTACTTCCTCTAACATCCAATGTGATCCTATAAAGTTCAAGATCCTACACTCAAACCAATAAGGGGGCCCTAAGATGTACCTTAATGTCACAAACCTGTTAAGGGGGAGAATTCAGTGAATTGAATTCTGTCACAAATTGGGTCATGAAGTCTGTAAACAACATAAGTCATTGTTCACTTATAGTTATAATTGCAGGTTTGACCACAAACTGGTAACAGTGGTTCATCTCATGAGATTTTTCAGTTTAAGTAAACATGAGATGTTACAATTCTCATTGAGACCAGGAGGTGAAAACGCATTCAAAGCTAGTTGCCATTCAAGTTTCCGCACTTCAAGTAATGTTGAATGAGGGCCACCCCTAATATCTGGTACTAGCTGACCTATAGCTTGAAATCCAAAAGAATGACCTTCATTCAATGAAATGTGCTTAGCTAGAGCATTTTCCTTTCTATTTGTATTGATTGCATACATATGTTCATAAATTCTCTCGCAAAACTACCTGTCCGTTTTTCCTATGTAAAATATCGGACAGGAATTGCAACTTGCTAAATAAATGATACCTTTTGATTCACAATTCAGTTTGTGATTGATGTAAAACTTACCAAAGTCATTTACCCTGAATGAGTTACCAGTTTTTATATACCTGCACATTCTACAAGCCCCACATGCAAATGTACCATTTAATCTTAAGTTATACTTAGTGTTCTTAACTTCCAAAAAACTTTTTAAGTTAACTCCTCTTCTGTAAACAATTTTAGGAATATG
This sequence comes from Protopterus annectens, assembly GCF_019279795.1. Taxonomy (NCBI): domain Eukaryota; kingdom Metazoa; phylum Chordata; order Ceratodontiformes; family Protopteridae; genus Protopterus; species Protopterus annectens. Next base: position 1,070,028,170 of record NC_056745.1, on the reverse strand, counting down.
TCCTATATTTATAATAGGGATTTTATTTGTACTGTATAGACTGTTTCGATTGCTTTGCCTTTAAGTCAACGCCGTTCTTTATCACATGACTTTATGTAACAATTTTTAAATTGAGCGGTTACACTGTGTCCGCTGTTTGTTTGTTGTCTGAAGAAGTTGCGCTATTTAGAGTGACAAAAACGTGTACGTTTTTAAATTAAACTGGTTTTACTTTAAAAGTATCCTGTCCGTGGTTGTTGTACAGAATACACTTGCGGCTGCTGGCTTTCCTGCTTTTTTTGTTTGGTTTGCGCTTTTCACTTTGTTTGTACATTCCAGTTTTATGGCTACCAGATTTCCTAGCAGCCCAGCCAGTCTGAACTTGTTCAGACGTGCACAACCTATGAAACCATCAGATTTATCCAACTTACTCAATTCGCTTTCACAGCGTATTAACAACATTTCTCTTCAGCTTGATCTAGTCGACAAGCGATGCAACAATGAACATGTGAACAATGAACATGTGAACAACAATTGCACTAACAAATTGAACCATCAAAACGCACACTCTCAAAACCACTTTAATTTGACATCTGGTCATGGATTGGATCTCAGGCTACTGTGAGTTCGATACCACCAGGTCAACTACCTCGCTTGAGTGACAACCACCCAGTACCCTCTGAACCAGGCAACTCAGGCATTCATGAGTCTACTGGAGTTCCATCATTTCTCAGTTGGGTGAATGATACAACAAAGTTGGCTTTTAACTTTAGCAATAACCAGGAACATGGTTCCAAATACTACTGGTTCACTTGTGAGGACACACACTATTGGTGATAAACTGAAACTTTTCGACACAAAACTTCTAAAACTAAAAAAAACTTCAATTAGAGGTTGTGTACTTTAGCCAATGTCTTTCTGAAAAACTGGTGCCTAAGGGGTTACGATTTCATCAATTTACTACTGGTTTGACACCGGACTCCCTTTTTCATAAAGAACTAATAGAGTTATTTGACCAGCAAGGATTCCAGCTTATGGAACTAATGGCCAAACACTATCTATCACAGATCGATAACATTGCAAAAGAAGTTGATGAATTGGATAAGGACATCAAAGCAGACCTTGACTTTGCCAGGTATAGATACGATTACGGTAGAGTTTTTACCAGTATTGAACAACTACTGGATAGACTCAAAAATAATAAAATTAAACAAGTAAACCGCGATCGTTTGGCGTATAGTAATGGATCAGCATACCCTAAACCACAGACAGCACAAGTCTGGCGGGACGCCAACACAGTAGTATCTACTACTGGCCCGGGTCCACTTAATAACTGTGTAGACACTTCACCACCTTTTGACAATATGGATAACAACCTTGAGACTGTAGACACAGTAAGATGAAGTGAAAGACTTTGGTCTAACAACAACCAAAGCAATGAGCAGGTCAACAACAACAATCGACTTATTACAAATTTTCAACAGGAACTGAACAACAGACCTAAGCCTGGTCCACGTTGTCCTCAGAACCAGGGGAACAAAATGTGGAACAACCGCAGGAAGAAATAGTTTCTAATAACAAACCTGTCATCCTTACTAATTCTAAAGGGGACTTTGATGTTTATAATTTTTCATCGATTACGATCGAACCTCTTTTGATAGATGTACTAGCTAAAGATAATACATATGTTTTGAGCAAAAATATTAACATAGCCAAAACACTAATGGATTTAAAGTGTTATGTAAGGAAATTGAATTTAGCTTTCTTGTTAGGCAACATGGAAAATTCTAACAATACACTAAAACCAACTAGCATGTTCAATCCTCCCCTTCATCCACTTTTAAACTTATTTGAGAATGTATGCGAACTAGACTTTAGGCACATACCAACAAAAAAATCTTGCAACTATACTAACAGACAAAATAATATCACTACGGAACAATTGCAAGCATTGAAATTGCTTAGATCTGCTCCAGTTCGTATAGTCAAACCAGATAAAGGTGGCGGGCTAGTTGTGTCAGATATTTCTGATTACAATGAAAAAATGGACATAGTATTAAATAATACAGCCTACAGCTTGTCCTCAATAAATGAAATGAACATTGCACAATCAAGGATCAGGGGCTATTTTGGTGACCTATTTATAGAGGCTAAAATTTACTTGGACACATTTAATTATATTAACACTCTCTACCCTAAAACACCAATTATGTTCAGAATTCCAAAAATTCATAAAGACAGATACAGTCCACCAATGAGGGCCCTTATAGATGGTAGAGGCTCTTTGACATACCCATGTGCAAAGTTAGTTGATTCGATACTACAAAAATATCTTAAACTTGAACCATAGGTCTGTAAAGATTCATGGACTTTTTTACAGAATCTGAATGATCTAGAAGTCAACCAAGACAACAACTTTTTAACCACTGACATCGTCGACTTATATACCTCTATCCCACACTTAGAAGCAGTAGAGTGGACAGCATTACTCCTCAAAAACAAGAAGGCACCTCAAAGGGAGATTGATTTAGTGACAGAACTTATGGATATTATATTCACTAACAACTTTATTATGTTTAATGGCAAGATTTTTCTACAAAAACAGGGAGTAGCCATGGGCTCTCCCTGTGGGGCCAGTTTAGCAAATCTATTTATGGCACAGTGGGAAAAGTTTTTTATCTTTGACAAACTTGAAATCAAAAAACTTTTGGTGTACTACACCAGATTTTTGGATGACATTTTTGTCATCTTTAAAGGGAATGAGTCTGATGCTCAACATCTTGTTGACTATTTCAACTCTACTACATCATTTTTGAAGTTCACTTACAAATTTCATCCAGTCAGCATTGACTACCTGGATGTTAACTTGAAGAAAGATATAATAAATAGGAGGTACCTTTCTAAGATTTATAGGAAATCATCATACTGCAACACTTTCCTGCATTACTCTAGTGCACACCCTCACACGCAAAAACATTCTATAGTTAAAGGACAACTTATTAGAGCAAACTAAATAAGAAAGAAAAACAACCAGGATAACACCGAACACGAGACCCTTGTCGGCAATAACACAGCTCCAAGTAAATCCTGAATGCAGTTTTATTGATAAAAGCAACAAAGCGTTTTCACCACAGTATACTATGGCTTCATCAGAGAAGTAAAACAACAAGAAAAAACACTCCACAGAAATATTTAAAAATCAGGAAGTGACATCTTGCAATTTCCTGAAACCAGGTGATGTTACATATTGTTGTCAAATATAATGGCGCAGGTGCACATGCACCCAAACCAGCCACACAACTGTATGCAATAAACAATCTAACAACTAACAAGATGTACACAATCGATCTATTAAAACCAATAACCTAAACTTTTTAAAAGTTTTTAAAAGTTAAAAGATTAATAGATTAATCAAAAGGCCAACACTCTCTCAGATTAATGCATATCAACAAATGCAACAATACATTTTTTTTGAAACAGTGCATTTTTTTGAAGCAGTGCATTCTTTTGAAACATGCAGCACGTAAAATGAAAAAGCACAAGTATTATGTGTATAAAATACAATCACACCAAAGTACTACAATACAATGCCAATTGCTGGCATTGTAAAAGGATGTATATCCAAAGGGGTATAAATTCTTTATAGATAAACTCCTTATTACCTAAATATACCTATCTGAGGTAACTCCTTAATTTCAACACAGGGGTGATGTTGCAATTATTATTGAGACCAGGGTGCCTAAAGGCGTCCAAACGCAACTGCCATTCTAATTCTCGATTCTCCAATATTAATGAAAATGGGCCACCCCTGATTTTCAGTGGTACATGATCTATAGCCATGAAATGGAAGCCATGACCCAGATTCAAACCAATGTGCTTCGCCAATGCATTATCACTCTTGCCGTTCTTAATGGCATATATATGTTCATACACTCGGTCACGGACCCTACGGTCCATCTTACCGATGTAGAATGCTTGGCAACAATCACACATGGCTATGTATATGATGGATTTACTCTCACAGTTCAATGGGAAACGAATAAGATATTTTTTGTCCCTAACCGTGAATGTTTCACCTGATCTAACCTTGTTGCAAAATTTACAAAAACCACATGGGTACATCCCTCTCTTTTTATTAAAAATATATTGAGACATGTCCCTTTGTAGCATTTCCTTAAGGTTATTGGCTCTTCTGAAGACAAACCTAGGTTCCCTACCAAGTTTTTCAGCCAAAAAGGTGTTAGTGGCTATAAAATGCCAGTTCTTACGTATTATGGCTAAAATTCTTTTAGAATTTTTACTAAAGGTGGTGATGAAGCTCAATGAAAAATCACATTCTTCACCCACGGAAGTTATTTTCACTGTATCACAAAAGCTGGAGTTCAAACCAGCAATGTCTACATTATCAGTGGGCCCAGACTGTGTGAATACTCGCTGAGCTAATAAAGGTTTGTAAAAACCATTAAGCCTTTTACTAGCAACTTCCTCAATCAGGTCAGATAACATTCGGTCAGGGTACCCTCGATTTTTAAACATTTCCCTCAATAATTCACATTCTTTACTGAAGTCAGTCATAGTACTGCACATTCTCCCTGCCCTCACCAGTTGTCCCTTTACAATAGACCGTTTCTGTTGGTACGGATGGAAACTGGAAAAGTGCAGGAAAGAATTGCAGTACGTAGATTTTCTAAACACCGACGATGTCAGGATGTTACTTCTGGCGTCCTTCACTAACTTAACGTCAAGATAGTCTATCTCAGAAACTGAGAAATTGAACGTGAATTTTAAAAACTCTGTTGTTGAGTTCAGAACTTCGACAAAAGCTACAGCATCAGATTTAGAGCCCCTGAACAATATAAAAATATCGTCGAGGAACCTGGTGTAATACTTAACAGGACCCATCAAACCAGGTATCTTCCTTAAAACATTGGCCTCCCAGTAGCCCATAAAGTAATTAGCGACGCCTGCCCCACAGGGCGAGCCCATCGCTACACCACATTTTTGGAGAAAAAATTCACCATTAAAGGTGAAATAATTGGAAGAAAGGACAATGTCAAGTAATTCTGTGACTAAATCTACCTCCAATCTGGAGGCTCCAAAGTCCTGAAGCAGTAGGCCTATCCACTCTACAGCCTCCTGATGTGGTATGGAGGTGTATAGGTCTACCATGTCAATGGTTAAAAAGTTATTCTCACCGTCAAACGGGATACCACTGATACTGTCCAAAAAGGACCAAGAGTCTTTACAAATGCTAGTGATAGATTTAATGTATTTGTCCAAAATATTGTTGATGAGCTTAGAACAAGGATACGTAATAGACGACCTCCCGTCAATCAAAGCCCTCATAGGGGGATTGTTAATGTCCTTATGAATCTTAGGGATTCCAAACATGACAGGTATTTTTGGTAAATTTATATCAATATAATTATACAAGTCAATGTCTATTTTCCCTTCGAGAAACAAATCACGAAAGTAACCACTAATTCTGTGGTACTGTCCATTAACTTCGCTCTTCGAAGACTTAATGTAAGCGCTAGAGTTCAGTACCCTGGACATTTTCTCATTATAGGTGAGATCGTCAAGTAACACCAAACCACCACCTTTGTCAGGTTTGATGAGACGTACAGGTAAACGACAAAACTCGTCTAACAATGTGAGTTGTTCCCTAGTGATGTTAAAATCACCACTATTTTCTACATTTTTGGTGTTACTAGCAAGATGCCTAAAATCCACTTCACAAATGTTCTCAAATAATTGTAAGAGAGCGTGCAACGGTGGATTAAACACACTAGGCAATTTCAAAACTGGCAAGTTGCCATAACCACCGATGACACCTAAGTTAGTTACGTCATATTGTTGGTTAAACACTAATTTTAAGTTCAACTTTCTCACAAAGCATTTCAATTCTATGATTTCCTTGGAAATGCTTCCAAATCTGCTTGGGACGAATGAGTTACCAAAAGCTAGTAATTCAATTAATTGTTCGTCCAAGATAATGTCAGAAAAGTTGTAAATCTTAAAATCGCCCTTCCTGTTAGTAAGGATAACAGGTCCAACATTTACAACAGGTGAGGACAGTGGACTAGGTATAGGGGACCCAGTAACACCCAAGTCAAGGGCTAATTGGTCCGATTCTTCCTCTTGTTCGTGTGAGGCCTGTTGTTGCGTTGGCCTAAAAAATTACTATTACTATGGTTGGCTTTTTTGTTTAAACCTTGATTATAATGGTTGTTACTAGGTCCTCCATTGTCTCTGGCAAAGCCTTTAATTCTATTACTACGTCTAAGACCTGTGCTGACTTCGCCCTCATTATTCTCCTCAACTATATCACCCAAACCACCATTGTCATCATCAGTTTCAGACGTCTGAATGTTACTAGCAGGGTTAAGCAACACACCATTAGACACCACTAGTCTAGGATATGCACTGTTGTTAAGGTAGGCCGACCTATCTCTTGTCAATTTTTTAATTTTATTGGCCTTTAATTTCAATAACAAGGTATTAATGCTAGACAATATCCGACCATAGTCAAATTTGTACCTAGTAAAGTCCAGGTCTGCTTTTATGTCATTGTCCAAACTACTAATTTCACCTACTAACAAGTCAATATGTAAGGCATAATGCTTGATGATTATTTCCAAAAGTTGGACACCTTGCTGTTGGAAAAGTGTCTCTAAGTCTGAAAAAAACACCTGGTCAACGAGTAACTCAGATGGTGCAAAGTTGTTTCGTAACCCCTTAGGTATAAGATTCTCAGTAATACATTGCCTGAAGTAGGCCGACTCAAGTTGTAATTTTTTCAGTTTAAGTAATTTAATGTCAAACAATTTTAGCTTATCAGCTAAACACTCGTTATTAGCATTCAGCTCGTCATTGCTTAATGACGTACCTTGCTGACCAAAAGAAAGGTGAGCAGTGTTCAAAAGCCAGTCACCCAAATTCGGTAAGCCGGTATTCACAACTTCAAGTCTGTTATTTATGCATTATAATTGCAAGATGTCACTTCCTGATTTTTAAATATTTCTGTGGAGTGTTTTTTCTTGTTGTTTTACTTCTCTGATGAAGCCACAGTATACTGTGGTGAAAACGCTTTGTTACTTTTATCAATAAAACTGCGTTCAGGATTTACTTGGAGCTGTGTTATTGCCGACAAGGGTCTCGTGTTCGGTGTTATCCTGGTTGTTTTTCTTTCTTATTTAGTTTGTTAGTTTTTTATGGCTACGAGGAGCCCTGTTAGTCCTGGCAGTCCGCAGCTCTTTAACCAAATGGCAGGTGGTAAAGAGGATATCAACATTGATGTTGCTGGTTTGCTTGCCGGCCTCTCTCGCAGATTGGACCAGCTTAATTCTCGGATGGATGCTATGCAGCACGCTATACATCCACCAACAGTGTTGCCATCCGGTTCCGCCAATTTCAACGGACTGAGTCAAGTCAGTCTTGAAGATGTCATCCCCGCTGGCCAACCGAATGGGCAACGTTTGTCCGGTAATTTTAATACGGGGTCATTGAACACCTTGAATGGTGAACTTCCACTGTTCAACAATGAGACTAGACATGGGGGCGCTTCTGTGCGACCCCCCAGTTATGCTACAGCTGCAAGGAATAATGGCTTTGATGGAGTTCCTAACTTGCGAATGGATGTTCCAGGAACAGCAACCCCAGGTATAAATAACAGACTTGAAGTTGTGAATACCGGCTTACCGAATTTGGGTGACTGGCTTTTGAACACTGCTCACCTTTCTTTTGGTCAGCAAGGTACGTCATTAAGCAATGACGAGCTGAATGCTAATAACGAGTGTTTAGCTGATAAGCTAAAATTGTTTGACATTAAATTACTTAAACTGAAAAAATTACAACTTGAGTCGGCCTACTTCAGGCAATGTATTACTGAGAATCTTATACCTAAGGGGTTACGAAACAACTTTGCACCATCTGGGTTACTCGTTGACCTGGTGTTTTTTTCAGACTTAGAGACACTTTTCCAACAGCAAGGTGTCCAACTTTTGGAACTAATCATCAAGCATTATGCCTTACATATTGACTTGTTAGTAGGTGAAATTATTAGTTTGGACAATGACATAAAAGCAGACCTGGACTTTACTAGGTACAAATTTGGCTATGGTCGGATATTGTCTAGCATTGATACCTTGTTATTGAAATTAAAGGCCAATAAAATTAAAAAATTGACAAGAGATAGGTCGGCCTACCTTAACAACAGTGCATATCCTAGACTAGTGGTGTCTAATGGTGTGTTGCTTAACCCTGCTAGTAACATTCAGACGTCTGAAACTGATGATGACAATGGTGGTTTGGGTGATATAGTTGAGGAGAATAATGAGGGCGAAGTCAGCACAGGTCTTAGACGTAGTAATAGAATTAAAGGCTTTGCCAGAGACAATGGAGGACCTAGTAACAACCATTATAATCAAGGTTTAAACAAAAAAGCCAACCATAGTAATAGTAATTTTTTAGGCCAACGCAACAACAGGCCTCACACGAACAGGAGGAAGAATCGGACCAATTAGCCCTTGACTTGGGTGTTACTGGGTCCCCTATACCTAGTCCACTGTCCTCACCTGTTGTAAATGTTGGACCTGTTATCCTTACTAACAGGAAGGGCGATTTTAAGATTTACAACTTTTCTGACATTATCTTGACCTAACAATTAATTGAATTACTAGCTTTTGGTAACTCATTCGTCCCAAGCAGATTTGGAAGCATTTCCAAGGAAATCATAGAATTGAAATGCTTTGTGAGAAAGTTGAACTTAAAATTAGTGTTTAACCAACAATATGACGTAACTAACTTAGGTGTCATCGGTGGTTATGGCAACTTGCCAGTTTTGAAATTGCCTAGTGTGTTTAATCCACCGTTGCACGCTCTCTTACAATTATTTGAGAACATTTGTGAAGTGGATTTTAGGCATCTTGCTAGTAACACCAAAAGTGTAGAAAATAGTGGTGATTTTAACATCACTAGGAACAACTCACATTGTTAGACGAGTTTTGTCGTTTACCTGCACGCCTCATCAAACCTGACAAAGGTGGTGGTTTGGTGTTACTTGACGATCTCACCTATAATGAGAAAATGTCCAGGGTACTGAACTCTAGCTTACATTAAGTCTTCAAGAGCGGTTAATGGACAGTACCACAGAATTAGTGGTTACTTTCGTGATTTGTTTCTCAAGGAAAATAGACATTGACTTGTATAATTATATTGATATAAATTTACCAAAAATACCTGTCATGTTTGGAATCCCTAAGATTCATAAGGACATTAACAATCCCCCTATGAGGGCTTTGATTGACGGGAGGTCGTCTATTACGTATCCTTGTTCTAAGCTCATCAACAATATTTTGGACAAATACATTAAATCTATCACTAGCATTTGTAAAGACTCTTGGTCCTTTTTGGACAGTATCAGTGGTATCCCGTTTGACGGTGAGAATAACTTTTTAACCATTGACGTGGTAGACCTATACACCTCCATACCACATCAGGAGGCTGTAGAGTGGATAGGCCTACTGCTTCAGGACTTTGGAGCCTCCAGATTGGAGGTAGATTTAGTCACCGAATTACTTGACTTTGTCCTTTCTTCCAATTATTTCACCTTTAATGGTGAATTTTTTCTCCAAAAATGTGGTGTAGCGATGGGCTCGCCCTGTGGGGCAGGCGTCGCTAATTACTTTATGGGCTACTGGGAGGCCAATGTTTTAAGGAAGATACCTGGTTTGATGGGTCCTGTTAAGTATTACACCAGGTTCCTCGACGATATTTTTATATTGTTCAGGGGCTCTAAATCTGATGCTGTAGCTTTTGTCGAAGTTCTGAACTCAACAACAGAATTTTTAAAATTCACGTTCAATTTCTCAGTTTCTGAGATAGACTATCTTGACGTTAAGTTAGTGAAGGACGCCAGAAGTAACATCCTGACGTCGTCGGTGTTTAGAAAATCTACGTACTGCAATTCTTTCCTGCACTTTTCCAGTTTCCATCCGTACCAACAGAAATGGTCTATTGTAAAGGGACAACTGGTGAGGGCAGGGAGAATGTGCAGTACTATGACTGACTTCAGTAAAGAATGTGAATTATTGAGGGAAATGTTTAAAAATCGAGGGTACCCTGACCGAATGTTATCTGACCTGATTGAGGAAGTTGCTAGTAAAAGGCTTAATGGTTTTTACAAACCTTTATTAGCTCAGCGAGTATTCACACAGTCTGGGCCCACTGATAATGTAGACATTGCTGGTTTGAACTCCAGCTTTTGTGATACAGTGAAAATAACTTCCGTGGGTGAAGAATGTGATTTTTCATTGAGCTTCATCACCACCTTTAGTAAAAATTCTAAAGGAATTTTAGCCATAATACGTAAGAACTGGCATTTTATAGCCACTAACACCTTTTTGGCTGAAAAACTTGGTAGGGAATCTAGGTTTGTCTTCAGAAGAGCAATAACCTTAAGGAAATGCTACAAAGGGACATGTCTCAATATATTTTTAATAAAAAGAGAGGGATGTACCCATGTGGTTTTTGTAAATTTTGCAACAAGGTTAGATCAGGTGAAACATTCACGGTTAGGGACAAAAAATATCTTATTCGTTTCCCATTGAACTGTGAGAGTAAATCCATCATATACATAGCCATGTGTGATTGTTGCCAAGCATTCTACATCGGTAAGACGGACCGTAGGGTCCGTGACCGAGTGTATGAACATATGTATGCCATTAAGAACGGCAAGAGTGATAACGCATTGGCGAAGCACATTGGTTTGAATCCGGGTCATGGCTTCCATTTCATGGCTATAGATCATGTACCACTGAAAATCAGGGGTGGCCCATTTTCATTAATATTGGAGAATCGAGAATTAGAATGGCAGTTGCGTTTGGACGCCTTTAGGCACCCTGGTCTTAATAATAATTGCAACATTACCCCTGTGTTGAAATTAAGGAGTTACCTCAGATAGGTATATTTAGGTAATAAGGAGTTTATCTATAAAGAATTTATACCCCTTTGGATATACATCCTTTTATAATGCCAGTAATAGGCATTGTATTGTAGTACTTTGGTGTGATTGTATTTTATACACTTAATACTTGTGCTTTTTCATTTTACGTGCTGCATGTTTCAAAAGAATGCACTGCTTCAAAAAAATGCACTGTTTCAAAAAAATGTACTGTTGCATTTGTTGATATGCATTAATCTGAGAGAGTGCTGGCCTTTTGATTAATCTATTAATCTTTTAACTTTTAAAAACTTTTAAAAAGTTTAGGTTATTGGTTTTAATAGATCGATTGTGTACATCTTGTTAGTTGTTAGATTGTTTATTGCATACATTGTTGTGTGGCTGGTTTGGGTGCATGTGCACCTGCGCCATTATATTTGACAACAATATGTAACATCACCTGGTTTCAGGAAATTGCAAGATGTCACTTCCTGATTTTTAAATATTTCTGTGGAGTGTTTTTTCTTGTTGTTTTACTTCTCTGATGAAGCCACAGTATACTGTGGTGAAAACGCTTTGTTGCTTTTATCAATAAAACTGCGTTCAGGATTTACTTGGAGCTGTGTTATTGCCGACAAGGGTCTTGTGTTCGGTGTTATCCAACTTATTAGAGCAGCAAGAATGTGTTCAATTGAACTGGACTTTATTGCTGAATGCAAGTTTTTAAAAGACATGCTCCATAAAAGAGGTTATCCTACTTCTCTAATTGATGATCTGATTGAGGAGGTTAGCAGTAAACGTCATAGTGGCGTTGTTCGACCACTATTATCGACAAGTGTAGCTGTTCAAATACAACAGTCTGAAGTGACTTCTCCAACACTTAGAACAACTGACACTATCCACCTTGTTCCATTTTTGAATGACACCTTGACAAACTCTCCTGCCACTGACATACACCACCAAGTCAGAAGGCTAATAGGTAGTACTAAGCAACTGTCTAGAGTACAATTTATAACTACGTTTAACAATGGCAGTGAACAAGTAAGATCAATTCTTTACAAAAATTGGTCTTTTTTATATAAAGACAATTTACTAATGGACAGAGTAGGACAAATTCCTAAAATTGTTTACAGAAGAGGAGTTAACAAAAAGTTTTTTGGAAGCTAAGAACACTAAGTATAACTTAAGATTAAATGGTACATTTGCATGTGGGGCTTGTAGAATGTGCAGGTATATAAAAACTGGTAACTCATTCAGGGTAAATGACTTTGGAAAGTTTTACATCAATCACAAACTGAATTGTGAATCAAAAGCTATAATTTATTTAGCAAGTTGCAATTCCTGTCCGGTATTTTACATAGGAAAATGGACAAGAAGTTTTGCGAGAGAATTTATGAACATATGTATGCAATCAATACAAATATAAAGGAAAATGCTCTAGCTAAGCACATTTCATTGAATGAAGGTCATTCCTTTGGATTTCAAGCTATAGATCAGCTAGTACCAGATATTAGGGGTGGCCCTCATTCAATATTACTTGAAGTACGCGAACTTGAATGGCAACTAGCTTTGAATGCGTTTTCACCTCCTGGTCTCAATGAGAATTGTAACATCTCATGTTTACTTAAACTGAAAAATCTCATGAGATGAACCACTGTTACCAGTTTGTGGTTAAACTTGTAATTACAACTATAAGTGAACAATGACTTATGTTGTTTACAGACTTCATGACCCAATTTGTGACAGAAGTCAATTCACTGAATTCTCACCCTTAACAGGTTTGTGACATTAATGTACATCTTAGGACTCCCTTATTGATTTGATTGCAGGATCTTGAACTTTATAGGATCACACTGGATGTTAGAGGAAGTACTTATTCTTGAGCATTCACATACTGTATACTCCAAGTTTATGACTTAAACAGTGGTTTTGAATGGATGTTTTACTGCTTTACTTGTTACGAGCTGGTGATGTTGAGCTAAGATGTAATTAATATAAAAACGTAGAATAATTAATTTATAATAGGGATTTCATTTGCACTGTATAGACTGTTTGGATCACTTTGCCTTTAAGTCAATGCCGTTCTTTATCACATGACTTTATGTAACAATTTTTAAATTGAGTGGTTACACTGTGTCCGCTGTTTGTTTGTTTTCTGAAGAAGTTGCACTATTTAGAGCAACAAAAATGTGTACGTTTTTAAATTAAACTATTTTTACGTTAAAAATATCCTGTCCATGGTTGTTATACAGAATACACTTGCGGCTGCTGGCTTTCCTGCTTTTTTCATTTATTTATTTTTTGTTTTGTTTAAAACCCAGCACGGGGCGCCCACACCCGTTTAGGCAATGTAAATAATGCTAGGCAGCTTCAGACACACCCCCTTCCTTACCTGTGCTTAGCTAAGGGCAAACATGGGCCACTGTGCTCCATGCAGTCATGACACTCCCCCTCATGAGGTCATCTAGCTCTTAGGCTTAGACCATGGCGTTATTTCACCTACACGGTTGGGTGCAAGCTAGCACTGAGGGGAAATCTGTGATTCAGTTTCATTCCCCTCATTTGCATAGAACTGACTGTTAATGCATGGTTACAAAACCAACACTCAGCCTTCCCCCTTAGCAACCACTATTCCATGGTCTTGTTGAATTATGCATGCCATTGACTATTATGGCAAAATGATAATTTTGGTTTAAAAGCTTATTTCCAGATTTTTTTCTTATTTTTGGGCCAATACCGTTTGCGCACTGCTGCCCTACCTGTAAACGACCAAAATTGGCCAAAAAAAAGTTATTTTTTATAATTTTGAAACTAGTTTTCATGCCTATGACCATATATTTGGCCATTGGCATGACTAACCCTTATAATACATGCTTTTTTATGAGCTGTCATGTTTTGTAGTTCGCAGAAATGTATTCAGCTACTGGTTGAATACATTTCTGCAGTCTACACTATTCCTGCATGGACGCATGTCTGCTTCCTGGATCACTAATTCACCTCAATTGCATGGTTTTCACCAGCAAATGAGGTAATTAGCAGACAGGGGCTGTGTCCATGCAGGAATAGTGCAGGAGCGCTCGTGCACGTCCTGGGAGCTCTTTCCTGGATCGCACGTCGGCCATATTGCCTGCAGCAGCTCTTGCACTATTCCTGCACACCATGCAGAGCTTGCTAAATCCTGGGGAATCACTGGGATTCAGCAAGCTATGCACAGTGTGCAGGAATAGTGCAAGAGCTGCTGTATGCAATATGGCTGACGAACGATCCAGGAACGAGATCCCGGGACATGGACGAGCGCTCCTACACTATTCCTGCATGGACACAGCCCCAGTATGCTAATTAACCCATTTTCTGGTGAAAACCATGCAAATGAGGTGAATTAGTGATCCAGAAAGCAGACAGGCATCTGTGTAGGAATAGTCTAACCTGCAGAAATGTATTCAGTTACTAATCGAATATACATTTCTGCAAATTACAAAACAGAGACATGACAGCTCAAAAGAAAGCATGTATTCAAGGTAGCAGGTATGCCAATGGCCAAATATATGATCATTGGCATGGGAAATAGTTGCAAAATTATAAAAAAAACTTTTATTTATTTATTTTTTTTTTGGCCGATTTCTGCCATTTAAGCATGGGGCAGTGGTGCACAAAAGGGATTGACCCGAAAATAAGGAAAAAAGTTGGAAATAAGCTTTTAAACCCAAATCAGCATTCTGCCATAATAGTCAATGTTATGCATAAGACAACAATACCATGGAAAAGTGGTTTGACAGGGGGAAGGCTGAGTGTTAGTTTTGTAACCATGCATTAGCAGTCAGTTTTATGGAAATTAGGGGACTGATACTAAATCACAGATTTTCCCTCAGTGTTAGCTTGCACCCAACCATGTAGTGCAGTAAGACCATGGTATAAGCATAAGAGGTAGATGACCTCATAAGGGGGAGTGTCACGCATGCTGTAAGCTTATTGGAGCTCTGTGGCCCATGTTTGCCCTTAGCTAAACACAGCTAAGGAAGGGTGTGTGTCTCTGAGGCTGCCTAGCAGTGTTTACATTGCCTAAATGGGTGTGTGTGCCATGCACTGGGTTTTAAACAAAAAACAAACAAACAAACAAAAAAACAGGAAATAGCACCTCTGTTCACATCTGAGCACTGGGTATGCGTGGAGTGCCTTGGGGCTTAAACAGGAAGGTAATGAGAAGGGAAAACAGCAGTAAGAAGGCAATCATGGAGAACTAGCATAGCTGGTAGGTGAAATGTATCAGAATCAATCAATTACACAGGCAGCAGCCCCGACCAGCACACTACTATAAATTATGCAAACACCTTTCCCTCTGGATTTTCCCACAAACTCTACACCACCGGTGTACACTGATGAGGAAATTTTACCTGACAAAACTAACAAAATGTTAGGGGCTGCTGTCACTCTCATACGTCAATATGTGGAAGAGGCTGAGGGTGGTGAGGATGAAAATGCTGATGACCAACCCACAGTGAGGAGAAGGAGACGACTGCACAGACCCAGGGTAACCTACCAGGGGTTACATGAGCTGGAGATAGTGGAGCACTATAGGGTGAACAAGGACATCCTACAGAAAATTTTTGAGCTGTGCCGGCCATGCCTCACACACAGAACCAATAGAGGGGAACCCATCCCAGTGGATACCAAGGTATGTGCAGGGTTAAGAATACTAGCCACATGTATGATCCAAAGGCCAACTGAAGATATCATGGGGATCTCATAGGCATAAGCATCCAGGGTACTCCACCAGTTCCTGGATGCCATGTCAGCACATGCTGGTGAGCACATATATTTCCTCAACACCCGTGAGGCATTGACCAGCAATATGCATCTATTCCAACAAATAGCAGAATATTCTGAGGTAGTGGGTGCTATAGACTGCATGCACATACACATCAAAGCACCACCCGGTGAGTGAGGTAGGGTCTACATAAACCGCAAGGGCTACCCCTCCATCAACTGCCAGGTTGTGTGCAATGCCCAGGGCATTATCATGAATGTGTGTGTTGGCTGCCCTGGAAGCTATCACGACTCCCATATCTGGCATATGGCACAGTTGTACCAGAGATTTGTCAGTGGGGACATCCCATATGGCCACCTGGTGGGGGATGTTTTTTTCGCACTGGAGCTGTGGCTAATGACACCCATCAGAATTGCACACACACACAAACAAGAACTCCATAATGAGGCACACTCACAAACCAGAATCATAATAGAGCGTGTGTTTTGGATGCTCAAATCACAGTTCAGGTGTTTGGACATATCTGGTGGAGTCTTGCAGTACTCTCCAGCTACATGTACACAAATTTTCATTGTATATGCCATGCTACACAATACAATCCTGCAGAAACAGCTGCAGCAGGAACTGCACGGGGCAGGGCCACACAGCCCCCCACCATTGCCAAGGCCAGAACAGGCACAGAGTGACTTGGAGGAGGAACAACCTGAGCCTGCCCATGTAGGCAGAAGGAGGTGTGCCCAATATGCCTATGTTTTGGCAAAGAGGCAATGCATAGCACATACACTGACATGGTCAGGACCCAGGGAATGACACCTCTCTCTGACTCGCACATACAGTAAAAGGGATGCCAAACATGACAATACCTGTACTTTACTATGTATAGGGAGTGTACTATGTGCATACAACATAGTCAGCCCTCCAGCACCATCCTCAATACTGGCACAACCACAAGGTATGTCAGTCTTCCTATCAGTTGCTGAATGGAGTAGTATGTTCTGCTAGTTGTATCTATGGTATGGATGTGAGACTGCAAGGGAACTGGGTGGCTGAATGGGATGGCAGCAGATAGTGGACACCTATATGGGCAACATGAAATCCATAAAAAAATACTGGTGTCAACAAAGTAGGCAGTACTAGACAAGTGACAAATCCCACTGCAGTACATGTGGTGGCCCAAATGCGTGTCCATAGGACACACACATGCATGTCAGTGAGGCTCACATACCAAACAGCAGCCTCAGCCAGCAGGACAGGTGTAGATGACCATAAAGAAAGGCTGTGCTAAGGCCTCCAGTTGATAGCAATGGAGAACAGCTCCCCTCCAGACCTACACAGACAGACCACAATAGGTCTGGCAGTAGTATGTTAGTTCTGAAGTGTAAGAAGTCTGAAACTGAAATATAGGTCAATAAAACCCAAGGTCTGTACTCTACTGATATGCCTCTAGTCTGCATGATAGGTCAGAATACAAAACGAAATGGAAGCCAACAGAGTACCTGAAATAACAGTACAGTCATAGCAAACATTTGTAGTTGTCAGGTGTGCCACCCACCAACAATCCTTTGTAGAAATGCAGTAACATGTTCATGAGGGTTTAATAACAGTGGAGCACAGATTACCTGAGCTGGCCCAATTTGCAGGATAGATTGTTGCATGTGTACAATATGCAGGGGTCTGTGTGTTAGGTCGTTGTGCGTTGTATATTGTGTGGAAGTGGTCAGCATGTAGGCATGGAGGGTTGTGTCTTGGTAGCCTATGGCCAGTACTCTTGATGACAGGGCCATGTTCTGACAACTGCAGTAACAACCACAATGCATTGCAGCAAGACCCAATTCAGCAGTCATCCATACTCACTGTTTAGATGTCAATATCTGTCACCATCAAAAACATGGACATGCCATGAATGTGGGCCCAGACATACACACAGTACACAGGTGGAAGTACCCAAGACAGAGTGCATAAAATGTAACTGTCGTCTGCACACACCTTTGGAATTGTACATACAGGTGTGCAGCACATTAGTTGGTTGTGTAGTATGGAATACTGATGTAGTTTGGCCAATCACTGGCATACCACAAAAGGCACAGTTATGAAGTAATGAGAGACTGCCTATGTCCCTGCACAAGGCAGCATAAGGGGAATGTCCCAGGTATATCTGAGAGTCAGCTGCAAGAAGCGTCCATATCACACATGCATTCAGCTCACCCCAACATCAGCCACAGCTTTATCACAGGTCATATTCCTGCTGTTGGAAATGAGTACAGTATGAACCCCCACTTCTGTATGGGAATGCCCACAGAATGCTGCATGCTGAAGAGGTGTCCCATGCAGGTGTGTCACTAGCTGTAAGCAGCACCCTGCCAGCATCCAGAACAATGGATTAATATGGACAGGAACTATTGCCATTAACACCTCGCGCACTTACCCTGTCACCCCAGGGAAATCCAGTGGCTCGCAGCCTGGGAATGTAGATGTGACAGAATGCACTGTCCTGCTACAGATGGCCTGCATTACTACCAAATGCCCTACAGTCCTCTGTCAAAGGCCTGTGGCTCACCTGTACTGCCAATGTATGATATCTCATGGGGTCCCAACTAACAACATAACATATTCCACAGAATACAAATGCAAGGCCATGTTGACAAATCGCAGTAGCATGCCCACCATGTCCTACTGCATGAACTGTGGACCAACCCCTAAATACTGCTGGGATGAAGGGACAACTATAGGGAGACTTCTTAGATATTGCTTGCATAATGTTAGGAAGAGGTTAGAGTAACAGAGTGGGGGGTGTAGAAGCATGGACACCATGGAATGTGTGAAGTCTGAAACTTTGATGTGTGCCCATACTATCCCTGCCTGCAAACCCAGTAATGGGTGGTTACAAACCTGCTTGTAAACCACAATGTGAAGGGGAACTGACCAGATAAATGGGCCCCACCTCTGGGTAACCTGCGTGAATCTGTACAGCTGAGAGGTATGGCCACAGCAGGATATGGCCATTCTGTTACGTCGATAGATGTACAACCAGGGGATCCTCAGCCACCACAGTACCAAGGTGCTGGACCATTTACACAGACCCATCAGCAAGTGTCTGCAGCTACCCCTCCAGAATGGCATGAGTGCCCAAGAATATGTAGGCAGCAGACCACAATACTAGACACAGCTTCATTCATCTTGTATTTCCCAGGAAATAACTGAGCAAGTAAGTATTATCTGTCAGTAGTTGATGACATAATACATCACAGTGTAAAACAGTACATATGTCTGAATATCTCTGCTAACACCAACCATGTAACACAAGCAGCACAGACACAATAGTTACAGTATCTCACTATCCTTTGTCCATTGTGACTCCATTGTCAACCTATCTACAGATATCCTGCAGAATGAGGTCTCTAGCTGTAGGTGTAGAACACAAAATCCTGGACTGGAGTACAACCTACCTGGAATGGATTCACACACTCAAAACAGAAGGTCATACTGGGCATGCTCCTACACTTAGAGAAATGAAGCCCAAGAGTGGACTATACATATCTGTCAGTCGCAGATGTCTGTGTACACACACCACATTGCACACCATTCATGCTTTACACACACATTGGATAGTAATACTCACACATATCCATGGCCAACACACTATATTAGGTCAAACATACACACACAAAGATGTGGGGAAGAGAGAGACAGACAGTGACAGAGAGATTTCCATCATGAGGCCTGTCCCACCCACCACACATCCAATTTGCCAATATCACATGATGTGCCAATGTCAATCATTGTAGACATTTGCTTTTGGTAACCCTCAGCCCTATAGTGTCTGTGGTGCTTGTGATAACTGTGTAACATGATAGTACAAATCAGTATTCATCTAGCATTTGTATACGCAGTCCTGTCAAATGTAAAGTTGTGTGTGACTGAGTGTTGTGTGTGTGTTTAAAGAGGAATGGTTTATGGCCCATTTACACACACTGCACTTCCCATTGCCCATGTTATCACTCATGCTGATGTCAGTCACCTTGAAATAACCCTCTGGCCAAATCTCAGCCCCATAAGCTCTGTGGCGCTTGTGATAACTCTGTAATACTAGTTAGGTAAGATTTCTAATCCCAGACATGGCAACTGTGAAGCTGTGTGGTGTGTGTGTGTGTGTGTGTGTGTGTGTGTGTGTGTGTGTGTGTGTGTGTGTGTGTGTGTGTGTGTGTGTGTGTGTGTGTGTGGAGATGAATGATTCTGAGGCCATTCACTGTCACTACACCTCAGGTTGTCCTACTTTAGCAAACCTGCTGATGTCAGTCACCTTGAAATACTCTTTTGGACAAGGGCTAGCCCTATAAACTCTGTGGCCCATGCAATAACTGCGTAATGCTGTAGTGTAACATAATAGTTAGGTAGGAGTTCTACTCCCAAACATGGCAACTGTGCAACTGTGTGTGTGCGTGTGTGTGTGTGTGTGTGTGTGTGTGTGTGTGTGTGTGTGTGTGTGTGTGTGTGTGTGTGTGTGTGAAGATTGATGATTTTGAGGCCATTCACAGTCACTACACCTCCCATTGCCCTACTTTAGCAAGCTTGCTGATGTCAGCCACCTTGAAACATCCCTTTGTAGAAAGACCAGCCCTATAAGCTTCATGGCACATGTGATAACTGTGTAATGCTATAGTGTAACATACTAATTAGATAAGAGTTCCAATCCCAGACATGGCAACTGTGGAACTCTGGGTATGAGGAGATTAATGGTTTAGAGGCCATTTACAGTCACTACACCTCCCATTGCCCTACTTTAGCAAGCCTGCTGATGTCAGCTACCTTGAAAGACCCATTTGGAGAAGGGCCAGCCCTGTAAGCTCCATGGCATGTGTGATAACTGTGTAATACTATAGTGTTACATACTTGATATTATGGACATTCACACTTACTACTCTCCCCTTACTCCTCCGTTAGCACTGCTGCTGATGTTAGCTACCTTCAAAGATACCTGTGGAGAGATTGCAGCACATAAGCTCCATGGCAGGTGTCATAAATGCGGAACAGTGTAGTAATGGTAACTGCACAGGAATGGGTTTGAATCTCATCTGTGGCAAGTGTTTATGTGTGTACCTCAAAGATTTTGGCCCCATTCACATGCAGTACACATCTCAGAGCCTGACTTTAGCAGTCCTGCAGATATCATCCACCTTAGAAGTACCTGTTGCCAACCCTAAACCATGTCAGGTCAGTGGTGCATGTGGTAAATGTGTGATGCAATGGTCTGTAATGATTGTTAGATAGAGATTTGAACCTCACCCCTGGTAAATGTAAATGTGTGTTTAGGGTAAAATTATTTTTGGGATCTCTCACCCACATCACCCAATGTCAGTATTTGCAAGGACTGGTGATGTTCCTTACCTTAGAAGTACCTTGAGATGACATCCATCCTATAAGCTCCATGGCAAGTGCGATAAATGCATTACATTATGTAACAACCGTGCCCTGGCCCAGCAATCAAGGAGCCTCAATTTTCACCACTAATACCAGGGAGGTCATCTCCTAAAAGAGGAAAGGATAACTAATACACACAGTAAAGTACAATTTCACTTAAGTGCGCACAGAGATCACAGTCATTCTGGGGCTGGTTGCTCCCTTCCTCACCAGGTCCCCAATAAGACTCTCCAATGGCACAGCTATAGGGTCCAGATCTCAGCCTAGCTGGGCAAGCTAAAACCTCCAGTACCCTCTCTGTCCAACCAGTGCTTCATGTCCCTGCTCAAGTAGCTGACACAACACACACACACTTTGAGAAGATGTTATACAACCACACAGACCATCCTGGGAAAAGGCTGGCACAGGTTTTGCAGCTGTGCCCCTATTACCCAGACCATACGGTAGTAATTCCTACCACCACCCAGCTAATAATTATCAGCTACGAAAAGGCCCTTAAAAGGGTGTGCAATTATTACTATGCAATATTATTATCCAATTGGTAATGTGACTATTCAGTCTAAGGACAATTGGCTAAGCTTCTGGTGTCATTCAAAGGGGATCCAGTATCTGTCTGCCTGGGACGACATGATCGACAGACCACAATGCTTTGCCAGAGATGGTCTGCACCTGTTGCCCCTGGGATTCAGGTTACTGGTTAAGGCTCTTGCCACCCCTATAGTGCCTTTTTTAGGCAAAGTTCAAAGGACAAAACCACCACCGTAACAAGTACAAGCACGCAAAAGCTGAAGGTAATGCTACTCAATGCTAGAAGTCTAAACCTCAAAATGCATGCTCTCAAGGCTCTCCTAAAAATGGAGAACATTGATATCTGTGCAGTAACTGAGACCTGGTTCAAGGCTCCAGAGAACACCCCTGCAATACCAGGCTACAACTCTTACCACACTTTTCGGCCACCAAACCAGGATCGAAACACTAAAAGTGGAAGAGTGTTCATATTCAACAAGGATATTCACACCACCAGGCTATTTGCCTAACACAATGCATCTGAAATTCTCCAAGTGCAACTAACACTAGGTAAGGCTGCAATCCAATTGTAGCTTGCTACAGATCCCCCACCATGCCCCACGATTCTCACTACACCTTTCTAAACATACTGGAAAATATTAAGATACAATCAAATACCCTAATACTGGGTGACTTCAACTACCCTACCATTAACTGGGAAAACTACTTGTATACCTTTGCCCAATGGTTTTTGGAATTCTTAAATTCCAATGCCCTGGATCAACTAATCCATTGTCCCACCAGGGGCTCCAATATCCTAGACCTGGTTATTACCAACATGGGAAATCGATGCTCCACACCTATGGTCACCCCCTCGTTGGTCAAGTCAGACCATAAGCTAATCACCCTTAACATCCACATCCCACCCCCACCCCCTAGTAAAGAAACCTCCATAAAAAACTTCTCCAAAGCTAACTTCAGGCTACTCAAGTCAGAAGTGACAAACTTCATGACACTCATGCAGACGGGAACTGAAAGTTCAACTGATGAGTCGTACACTAAGGCACTGTACAAGCACATCCAATCATGCATGAATCGTGCCATCCCAAATAGAACCAAGATACTCTCCTCCAAAATAATTAAGCCAATCTGGCGGTCCCCTGCCATAAACAAACTTTACAACAAAAGGAAGAAACTGTTGCAGAAAAGAGGAAAATCCCAGGATGCAAAAAACTCCCTTACCAGCCTCAGTAAGAAGCTGAGATCCCTCATAAAATTCTCCAAAGCTAGTTACAAAAATAAAATTGCCAAAGATTCCAAAGACAACCACAAGGCATTCTATAACTATGTCAAGAAACTAAATGGCAATGCTCAGATCTGCTCTGAGCTACAACAGAATGGCATTAAATATACTGATCCCAAGGATATTGCCAATATCCTGGCAGATTGATTCAGTGCCAACTTCACACCCCTCTCACCCCTTAAATGGTCCATCTCAATACTGGAAGATTGCCAAATTCTGGTAATAAAGGCCATATAGGTAAAAAGCGCACTCTCCAAAGCTAAGAATACAGCATCCATGGGACCAGATGACATCCCAGACTGTGTACTACATGAACTACAAAATGAACTGGCACCTCACCTAAGTGTCATGTTTAATCATAGCCTCATCTCAAACTTCATGCCCACTGAATGGCGCACAGCTACCGTTATCCCACTCCAGAAGGAGGGATGCACCTTGGATCCCGGGAAATATGGCCCCATCAGTCTGATGAGCCTGATCTGCAAGGCCATGGAACATAATTTCATGGAACTTATAAATAAAGACATGGCAACCTTCAAACATGGACCCCACCCAGTCTTGTTTCATGAAGGGTCGATCTTGTCTCCTGAACCTGATTGACTTCTTTGAATCAGTCTCCAGAGCCGTGGATGAGGGTAAAGTGCCACATAGCCTATCTGGACTTCGCCAAGGCCTTTGACACCATCCCCCACTCTGGAATCATAGTTAAACTTACTAAGCTGGGCATTAATCCCCACATCACTCGATGGGTTGCCAACTGGCTTACTGACAGAACCCACACTGTAAAAGTAGCTGACTTCAAATCCAGCTCCAGACAAGTGACAAATGGAGTACCTCAGGGTTCAGTCCTGGGACCACTCTTGTTTGGCATCTACTTCTCTGAAGTACAGATACTAAGGGATGCTGGATAACAAATTTCGCAGATGTCTGCAAACTGTGAGCCATTATTGAATCTCCAAGTGATGTGGATAGTCTACAAAAGGGCCTTACAGAAACAGATGCTTGGTGCAGTGCCATGGGCTCAAGCTCAATGCCATGAAATGTATAGTTATCCCCTTTGGGAAAAAAACATGTACCCATGAATTGCCACATAGGTGGCAATACACTAAACACCAAAAGTGTGATAAGAGACTTAGGGACACAGGTGGCCAGTGGTCACACCTTCGATAACCACATCACCACAACAGCCAGGAAATCCTTCTATGTAGCCCACCTTATCATTAAGGGCTTTTCGTCCAAAAAAAGGAGGTCATTGTCCCACTGTACTCATTCCTCATTAGACCCATTATAGAATATAACGCCCCATTTGGTATGTACCTCTCAAGACACCTGCAACAATTGGAAAGGCTGCAGGAATACCTCACTAAAAGAATCACAGGCCTAAAGCAGATGCCCTATGCTGACTGCCTTAGAAAAATCCAGCTATACTCTGTCGCATATCGTCTACTCAGAGGTGATCTCTGCTTAACATACAAGTCCATGTCAAGCCCAGAGCTGTTGGACATGCTACACTTAAAGAAATCCTAATCCCTCAGAGCCACAAGCTCCAGGGATCTAAACCTTGTCATCACAATAAACCAAACATGCTGGAGTGATAGGTTCCTGACCCAGAGACTCCCCAGACTCTGGAACAGACTGCCCATACATGTCAAGCAGAGCACCTCTTTGGCCCTCTTCAAAAGGAACCTTGAAGATTAGATGGGAGAAAGGAAATTCACCCCGTGGATCATGTCAGTCGCCCTGCTAGACAGGGGTCCAGGGAAGTAAATAGTGTGGGAAAAAATAGCCAGGGAATTGTTATGGCTAGGCTTGTATATGCCCTAGGGCCGGTGGCCTAGTACCAACATATGAACCTATGAACCTATAAGGCTTAATTTGGAGTGACTTAGACAGTAAAATCTGCAAATATCCAATGTATTTAGAGGTTAATTTATCTCTACATAAACCAGCTACAGGTAAATGCTTTACAATATTTAATAAATAATTAAAACACAATACAAAACTACTACAGTACAAAGCTACTCAAGTTCAGAAATCACACAGAAACTTAAAACAATATCATAGGAAAGATCTGATTTCAAAGAAAAATACTTAGTATAACTTTCTTCTAAGTTTAACTATTCCTAAGAGAAATCACAGTGGTATAACCCTATTTACATACATAAAGCATAAGCAGTGCTGGGTTAGATGTCCAAGATCAAAATGCTTTTCTGTCTCTCACTCAACAATAGTTTTTAAACTATAACCAGCAGCTCTCTAAGGCCCTCCCAAATTACATCATTTTGACACTTAGTCTGGAGTTCCCAGGCCACAAACTGCATTATTTAGCAAGCTAACACCTGCTCAAGATACTATAACAATAAAAGGCATTTCACATATACACTCTAGCAGAAACCAGAGCAATAAAGCACCTTCCACATGTAAATTCAGGCCCTTAACTTTAACCTTACAACAATGGGCATGAAACCTTCATCCAGACTCACTGGAGCCGACTTGTAAAACATCAAAGAGATTCATAAGATCTTTTCAACTTCACAAGACACATTTGAAATGCTTGGCTTGGTTTTCCTTACAGCAGATGGCAATGCTAAAATAATCTTAATCTTGAAGTTCAGATTTTACAGTGTTTTCTTTCATTTAAAAACACAAGCTGGTATTTTACATTTATTTATACAATAGATAGAATTATGTATCAAATTCTATTTGACTAGGCTGGCAGCCTTAGCCCATTTTCCTCCAATCTTCACCCCCCCCCCCGGGAACTCAAGCAAGTTTTTTAAGTGCCCCTTGAGAAACATCGCTTAAGAGTGTTAGGTATATCTGGGTGTACCTCACCCCATTCCCTGTCTTGAGAGCCTATCTGCATTGGCATTGCTATTCCCACTGCAGTGCTGCACTGACGTATCATATGCTTGCAACCCCAGGCTCCATCTTAACAACTTGGCATTTTGCTGACTGGCTCTGTTTAACCATGTTAGAGGGTTGTCATCTGTCATCACAGTGAATTTTCTTCTATACAGATAAGGCTGAAGTTTTTGTAGTGCCCACAGTATGGCTAGACATTCCTTTTCTACCGCTGCATAGCATTCCTCCCTGGGTTGGAGCCTACGACTGAGATAAACCAATGGGTGCTCTTCTCCCTCTGAAGAAATCTGGCTAAGTACAGCCCCACCCCATAGTTTGAAGCATCCACCTGCACAACAAATTCTTTGCTATAGACTGGCTAACACAGGGGGTCATCCCAAAGCTTCCTTAAGTTTCTGAAATGCCTGCTCACATGCTGGGATCCACACTACCTTATCTGGCCTGTTCTTCCTTGTCAGGTCTGTGAGGGGAGCAGCTATGGTACTATAATTGGGAACAAACTTTCTGTAGTACCCTGCTGTCCCTAAGAATGCCCTCACCTGCTTTTTAGTCACAGGTGCAGGCCATGCCTGAATGGGTTCCACTTTGGCAGGTTCTGGCCTTATCTTACCACTCCCCACTCTATGTCCTAGATAGGAGACCTCTGCCATACCCACCTGACATTTGCTTGGCTTAATGGTCAACACTGCCCTCTGTAGTCTGCCTAGCACCTCCCTGACATGCTGAAGGTGCTCTTGCCAGGAATGGCTGTAGATAGCAATATCATCCATGTAAGCAAGGTCAAACCCTCCTTCTCCTGCTAAGATATGACTTACCATTCTCTGAAAAGTCACTGGGGCATTCTTCATCCCAAAGGGCATCTTTGTGAACTCATACAAGCCAAAAGGAGTCACAAAGGCTGATGACTCTCTAGCACTGGGAGTCAAATCCATCTGCCAGTAACCCTTGGTAAGATCAATGGTTGTAAGATACTTAGCCACACCCAGCTGCTCTAGGACCTCATCTGTCCTAGGCATGGGGTAAGCATCTGCCTCTGTGTGACTATTTAATTTCCTGTAATCCACACATAACCTGGTGCTGCCATCCTTCTTTGGCACCAGTACTACTGGGGAGGCCCAAGGACTGTTGGACAGCTGAATCACCCCTAGTTCCAACATCTCCTGTACTTCTTCCCTCAGAGTCTGTTTGACTCTCTCAGGCACCTTATAAGGGGCCTGGCTGATAGGCCTTTGGGGTCCTGTATCCACCTGGTGCTGCACCAGGTGGGTGCTCCCTGATTTCCCGGTGAACATGCCCCCAAACTCCTGCAACACTGCTCAGATTTCTTGAGCCTGGGTATGAGATAGTTGCTGGGACATTGCTACCCCTTCCACAGAGGTGTCAGCTAGAGATTCACTGAGGAGATCAGTCATAAGATCTCACTCAGACTCCTCCTCCAAGGGTTTATATCACTTCGATGAAATGGCAGAAGTTCGAACACAATAACACAATATATTCGAACATCTAACCTCGAAGTGCAAAACCATCAAGGCTTAGAAAAGCAATTTTTTTCCCAGGGAAAAAAAATGCTGTTCCAAGAATCACACACAACACAAGCACACCAAAAAAACAGCAATCCACGCACATGCACTTAAAATCCTACATCTAACCCTACACTAAACTGTACATGCACTACTATATATCCACTTACCTTATCTAAACCCTAACCCTAAAGTCTGTCACTATCGCACACCCACCTCACCTGCGCCCTAACTCTAACTCACCTAACCCTCGCCCTAACCCTAACGTCCGCACAATCACACACCTACCTGAACACGACCTGTAACTTTCTACCACAGTGCTGAAAATAGCGAAGCCAAAGAAATGGCCAACTGAATTCTATCCCTGGGAAAGAATTCGGTGTTCTGCGGCTTCGCGATAATCAGTTTTCGAACTTCACAGTTCAAACATATGGTGTTCGAACTGCTGAAGTTTCGATAAACTGATAGGAACCCCTCCTGCAATCCACTGCAAATGCTCAGCACAAGGGCCTCCCTATCATGGTAAGGTTTCATTATGTTAACATAGTACAGTTTGTGCCCCTCCCTTCTGCCTAGAAGTTCCTCCATGTAGTTAACATCACTTACATTTCTTACCACCTTGTAGGGTCCCTCCCAAGCTGCTTGCAACTAGTTGTGTCTGACAGGAATGAGAACCATCACCTGCTACCCTACAGCATACTCTCTAGCTCGAGCATTCCTGTCATACCACACCTTTTTCTGTTGTTGGGCTTCTGCCAGGTTCTCCTGGGCCAGGCTCATGAGTTCCCTGAGCCTTGTACTGAGGTTCAGGACATATGCCACAACAAACTCCTTGTGAGACTCACACTCACCTTCCCGCTCATCTCAAATTAAATCTAGAGGTCCTCTCACCCTATGTCCATACAGCAACTCAAAGGGTGAAAAACCTGTGGATTCCTGGGGAACCTTTCTGTAAGCAAACAATAGATGGGGCAAATATTTGTCCCACTCCCTCATAAACTGATCAGCAAATGCCCGTAACATGGACTTGATTGTAGAGTTTAATCTCTCAACAAGACCACTAGTCTGGGGATGGTAGGGGGTGGTCTTCATGTGCCTCACCCCACAGAACTTCCACAGACAAGCCAGTAGGTCTGACATAAAATTGGCACCTCTGTCAGACAGTATTTCCTTTGGGAAACCTACCCTGCTGAAAATCTCTAGCAAAGCATTTGCCACCTTCTCGGCCTCAATGGAGGACTACCTCAGGCTATTGTACAGCATAATCTACAATCACTAGGATATACCTTTTCCCTGTGGAACTTGTGATACTCAGAGGACCCACAATATCCATAGCTATCCTCTGAAATGGCTCCTTAATCACAGGCAAAGGCATCAAAGGAGCTCTCACCTTGTCTCCTGCCTTGCCTACCTTTTGGCTCTGCTCACAGGTCCTGCAGTACCCTGTTACATCTCTGGAAATTCCAGGCCAATAGAAGTTTTGTATAATATGCCTCTTTGTATGTTTTATGCCCATATGACCTACAAAGGGAATATCATGGTCTATGGCTAGAAGTGCCAGATGGTAAGCTCTAGGCACTACCAGCTGCTGTACTCTCTCACCTTCTAGCCCTCCCTCAGGGGTCCACTCTCTGTACAGTAACCCTTTGTTGCAGTATACAGATTCCCCCTTCCCTTGAGAATCAGGTGCCTTCATAGCTACCTGCCTCAGGCCTTGCAATGTAGGGTCTGAGAGCTGAGCCTGTCTCAGCTCTCTCCTTGTAACCCTTCCCAGCTCCCCTTCCACAGGAAGTCTGGCATCCTCTGATAGCGGTGCCTCACTGTCAGCCTGGGTACTACTACTCACCTCTACCTTTGCAGTTACTCTGTCCAAGGGACCATCAGTACCCACAAGCAGCTGTGGTTCACTTTCAGTCTCACTGCTACAGAGTAGCTCACTCACTGAAGTAACCACCTCAGCAATCCTGGCTGCAAGTATGCAGTCTGTCTGGGTCTCCCCCAGGCTACCAGACCCACATGCTTGTCTCCTAGCCTCACTGCATGTAACTGCATAAGTACATAGTACCACCTCATCCAAATCCTTCCCTCTCAGGACATCTGCAGGATGGTAGTCCCATACCCCTGTTGTCTCAAGACAACCCACTGTTGGAATTTTGTCTTTCCCACTTACTGGCTCCCTCACCTTTGGTCACCCACCTTGCCTCCATGGACATCTGTATACCACATGGCCCCACTGGTTGCATTCAAAACATTTAACCCTAGCTCCTGGATGTGTACCTGGACAAGTGGCTTCCCCTGCTACTGGTGGATTCTGTTGGGGCAGACTGTGCTGCCCACCATGGGTTCCTTTAGACCCATGAGCAGTACTGGAGGTCCCTTTCCTGTGAAGAGCTGCCCTGCTTGCTAGGTATAGGTCTCCCTTCTTCCCCAACTTCTCTGAAATAGCACACTGTCTATCAGCATACCAGATCCTCATGTCCTCAGGCAATGTGCTAAAGGCTTGTTCCCTTACCAAAAGGTCTGCCAGCCCCTCAAAAGTGGTGACCTGACATCCACTCACCCAGCTATGAAAATAAGTGCTCAGTTCAGCAGCATATTCACATGCATTTTCATCTGCCTTGCGTCTATGTTCATGCAACTTTTTCCTATACATTTCAGGTGTTAGCTTAAAACATTCCAACAAGTGTATTTTTACAGCAGTATAATCAAAACAGTCAGTATCATGCATTTTTACTAAAGAAGTTACAGCTTTACTATGGAGTAAGGGGGCCAGGAACCATACCCAGAGCCCTTGGTTAACTTCATACTGTTTACATACCCGCTCAAACATATGAATGAAGCTATCAAAATTATCCCCCTCTTTAAACTGTGGATGAAATTTACTGGCTTTTTGTGCTTCTGGGGTCCGGTTACTCCCTTCCCCATTACCTCCATGACTCTGGCAAAGAGTCAGCATTTCCCTCTCATGCCTCCTCTGCCATTTATTTTCCTCAGCTTGTAGAGTCCTCATTTTCTCAGCTGCTTCTGGTTCCATACGCCTGGCCTCCAACTCAAGTCTCTTAAGATCCAGCTGGATTTTTAAGATCACTGCAGAAAGGTTGAGCTGTCCATTCTCCAAGGATATTGTATCGCCACTGTCAGTCTGATTGTCCTCCAGGCTGCTGTTTTCTGATTCAGCTGTAACCAAGGCTGCAATCAGGTCTGCCTTAGTCAAGTTTCCATGCACCAGTCCCCTAGCCTGGCACATCTCCGCCAGCTGGCTCCTTGTCAGCTTTCCATACTCCTCTGCTGACATGCTGCCTGTGCACCCTGACTAACACTAAGCTAACAAAAGAAATAAAACAATTGTGATCTGAACTCTGATTATACACTGCATGGCTGTTTTAGAGTACAAAACACTTTTAGAGATCACTGTACATAAGCTACAGGAATTCGCTCTACCCACACCACTACAAGCCAATTAGTGTTTGCCAACTAATCAATATGTGATGTGGATCCCACCATAGCAAACTGATATGTGATAGGAAATCCCAACCTCTGCCACCAATATGTGACATCCGTGCCCTGGCCCAGCAATCAAGGAGCCTCAATCCTCACCACTGACAATAGAGAGGGTGATTCCTAGAAGAGAAAAGGATAACTAATATACACAGTAAAGTATAATTTCCCTTAAGTGCACACAGAGATCACAGTCAAACTGGGTCTGGTTGCTCCCTTGCTCACCAGGTCCCCAGTAAGACTCCCCACTGGCACAGCTATAGGGTCCAGGTCTCAGCCTAGCTGGGCAAGCTAAAACCTCCAGTACCCTCTCTGTCCAACCAGTGCTTTGTGT
Organism: Protopterus annectens; assembly: GCF_019279795.1. Lineage (NCBI taxonomy): Eukaryota > Metazoa > Chordata > Ceratodontiformes > Protopteridae > Protopterus > Protopterus annectens. The sequence continues at coordinate 1,069,997,039 of NC_056745.1, read as the reverse complement.
CCCTGCCCAAGTAGCTGACACAACACACACACACTTTGATAAGAGGTTATACAACCACGCCGACCCTCCTGGGAATATGCTGGCATAGGTTCTCCAGCTGTGCCCCTATTACCCAGGTCATACGGTAGTAATTCCTGCCACCACCCAGCTAATAATTATCAGCTACTAAAAGGCCTTTAAAAGGGTGTCCAATTATTAATGTGCAATATTATTTTCCAATTGGTAATGAGTGACTTAGACAGTAAAATCTGTAAATATGTAATATACATTAGAGGTTAAATAATTTCTACATAAACCAGCCACAGGTAAAGGTTTTAAAATATTTAATAATAAATAACTAAAACACAAGACAAAACTACTACAGTACAATGCTACTCAAGTTCAGAGATTACACAGAAACTTAAAACAATATCGTAGGAAAGATCTGATTTCAAAGAAAAAATACTTAGTCTAACTTTCTTCTAAGTTTAACTATTCCTAAGAGAAATCACAGTGCTATAATTCTATCTTACATACATAAAGCATAAGCAGTGCTGGGTTAGATGCCCAAGATCAAAATGCTTTTCTCTCACACAACAATAGTATTTAAACACTAACCAACAGCTCTGTAAGGCCCTCCCAAATTACATCATTTTGACACTTAGTCTGGAGTTCACAGACCACAAACTGCATTATTTAGCAAGCTAACACCCGCTCAGGAGACTACAACAATACAAGGCATTTCACATATACACTCTAGCAGAAACCAGAGCAATAAAGCACCTTCCCCATTTAAATTCTGGCCCTTAACTTTAACCTTACAACAATGGGCATGAAACCTTCATCCAGACTCACTGGACATCAAAGAGATTCATAAGATCTTTTCAACTTCAAAAGACACATTTCAAATGCTTGGCTTGGTTTTCCTTACAGCAGATGACAATGTTGCAACAATCTTGAAGTTCACATTTTACAGTGTTTTTTTTTTGTTTAAAAATACAAGCCTGTGTTTTACATTTATTTATACAATAGATAGAATTTTGTATCAAATTATATTTTACTAGCCTGGCAGCCTTCGCCATCTTCCTCCAAACTTCACACACTATAGTAGCAATATATAGCTAGGTGAAGATTTGAATCTCAGTACTAACAAGTGTGTGTGTGTGTGTGTGTGTGTGTGTGTGTGTGTGTGTGTGTGTGTGTGTACATGTGTGTCTGTCATCGGTATCCTGTGTGAAGTTTGCTGTGATTGTGAAATAACAGGATGCATTGTGGGGTGGGTTTTGCTAAATTATTATGTTGAGGACCTAGTATATGTCAAAATGCCTACCTTACAAGGACAACATATATCAAACACCAGAGAGACTGGTCTAGACAATTCATAGCCCTACATGTGAAATTATGGATTGGTGAACAATATAGGCAACCTTTCTATTACTCAGAGAATACTCTTCACCCATGTCTCATGCACAAACACACTTGGCTAGGCAACAACCTCTATATTGGTAGTTCCCTGCATATTGCCTCACAGATATTAACCACGGTGTGATTGCAGTGAATTACATGCATGTTGACCACAACAGGACCACTGAAATCAGAAAGTATTGTGATGTGTTCCATATCCTGACTGTGTGTTATCCAGCAAGTAAAAGGACATGGCACCCTGTTCCATCCCTGCAGTAGGCAAATAAATGCTTACAGTGTCCCTTTTGCTCTGTTCCCGAATGGACGCCTGCAACAACTGTAGAGACTGCAAATGTAACCCACAAAGGGAATTCCATGCCTTATACACATGTTCTGTATGGACAGATGCCATTAACTCCACTGAATACCTGTATCATGCTGCCAATGTAGGTTCAAGCACAACCTCAGTTCCATAGCCTCATCTCATCAAATGAGGTCAGGAATGCTACATCAGAAGATAACAATCTGTCCACACAGCATGCCCCAGAGACCTCAAGTACAGTTCCAAGAACATGCATGTGGGACATGTGCACGACCCAGACACTGTCCATGTTATGGAATATAGATCACATGCATGGGAAGCAGTTCACATCACTGGCCACCCACAATAGTAAGCCAGATGAGTGGATGGTGAATACAATACCCACCCATGGGAACCACTCCAGGGACTACATCTCTGAGCCACACTGGAGACTATTATCATGTGGCCTGATGCCAAGGTATTCCCTATGCATAGCCTTGTACAGCCTTCAAGCCCATTCACCTACTACACACCTGTAAAGCAATGAACCTATGCATCTCAGTACTGGCAAATGTGTGTGTGTGTGTGTGTGTGTGTGTGTGTGTGTGTGTGTGTGTGTGTGTGTGTGTGGAGATTAATGATTTTGAAGCCATTCACACTCACTACACCTCACTTTGCCCTACTTTAGCATGCCTGCTGATGTCATTCACCTTGAAATCGCCCTTTGGCCATACTTCAACGATATAATCTCTGTGGCGCTTGCAATAACTGCAAAATACTGTAGTGTAGTAAACTAGTTACGCAGGAGTTTTAATCCTGATCCTGCCAAATGTGATAATGTGTGTGTTTCCCTGAGAGAGTGTGTCTTCATTGACACTTGCTTTTGTGGACATTCACACTTACTACACTTCCCTTACCCCTCCTTTAGCACTGTTGTTGATGTTACTCACTTTCAAAGATATCTTTTGACAGCTCTTCAACATGTAAGCTCTGTGGCACGTACAATAACTGTGTAACACTGTAATAGCAATACATAGTCAGGTAGGCATTCAAACTCAGTACTGGTTTGTGTTTGTGTCATCAGTATCCTGTGTGGGTGTTGGGGTGATTGTGTAATGACAGCATCCATTGCAGTGTGGATTTTGCTACATCATTATATTGAAGACCAATATGTCTCATTGTCCACATTACAAGGCCAACAGTTTTCAAACACTGTACAGGTTGTAGACAATCCTCAGCCATAAATGTGTACAGCCATGTGCAATTACTATGTGACAGTATGGATTAGTAAACAATATAGGCAACCGTTACAATACCCAGATACCACTCTTCATCCATGGATCATACAAAAACATGCTTGTCTCTTACTCTCTTACTCCCTTCCTTTCTTATTTTGTCTCTGTCTCTGTCTCACTCCCTCTCCGGTGGATGTTGAAAAGTACATCTGTTTTGCATAGGCAGTAGCTTGAGTTTTGTTAGTAATACTCATGATCAGCTGATGGCCTTTGCATGAATTGTAGTCCCCCACTTGCTAATTGCATGTGGAACAGCTGTGGTATAATTCCTATAGCAAATTGCATGGAAACACACTCCTATAACTAAGCACTTCATGTGTGTGTGTTGGCCCTTTTCCTTCACTGTGAGGAGGACTTCATGTGGGTGTTTGACAAACAGCATCACAGAGGGTAGTTGGAAATACCTCTTACACTGTGGAGACAGGCCAACAAAAAGGAGGGGAATGTTCCAGACATGGGGACAGAATGTAAGTATTGCTGTTCTACACTTGAAGTAATGTTGGTTTAACAGGGTTTGTGTGGATATGGCTGTTCTACATGATTTAAAGTCTGACATTACAGTGTTATGTGGTTGAGGAAACTCTCACCTATAGGGCTATCTGCAGACTTGCCAGAGTTTGGAGTCTTACGTATGGTGTGTTACTCACTCATTTCCTATCTTTAGAAATGCAATAGCATACTCTGATGATTGCAGTCAGTACATGGCGACATCCATGTAAGTTACTGACTTCATATCCCTCAGAAGAGATATGTCACAACAAACCCTGTTATACCAGGAATTTTCTCAGTTTATCACAGCAATATGCTAATATTGGTGTGTTTGTGCCTCCATTACCAAGTCTGTCACCCTTTGTCCATACGTCATACAATAGGAGGTGCATATGTACAGTATATCATTATTTACTGACATCATACCTGATAACAAGCCAGTGAGATATCAGACTGCTAGACATGTTATGTATAGTAGGCCTTATATTTGAGGACAAAACATGGATATTCTGTTGTAGTCTGCACATCAGTGAGGTCTGTGTACTTATGGTGATTGTTGACAGAGTGTGTATTGTGAATATGTTACTTGGCCTGTGTACAGACTTTGGTAGATGTCATTATTCTTGGTCCTGTTCTATCTGACGTTGCATGCTGCTCCAGTTTCTGGTACCCAATCAGCATACATGTTTGTAGGGCCAGACTGACACATGTCCCATACCACAGTCAGGCATCAGACTACACTGTGTATTGAGCCAGTATATGTAGGGTTAGTGTGTGAGTGGCACTAATGAGGATGGTTTTGTTCACACAGTCCATATACTGCACTATTAATTAGGCTTACCATAATGTGACTGTGAGTATGTTCAGATTGGTTGTGGGTATGCACTTTCACACTGGTGTCTGTTACTCCATGCAGTTACATGCCTGTAGTGCCTGCTATATTTGCATGTACATGTGTATTCCCCCATAGGAAACTTTGGTCAGTGTTGTGGCAGTCTGCCTGTAGTTTGCACAGTGCTTTTTGACATGCCTAGCATCTCAGTGTATTTACCTAGTGTGATGTTATGTCCAGATATTTGCCAGATGTACTGTTGCCTGGCCATCATAAGTGGTGTGTATTTCTGAAAAAGCAGTGGGATGCTGTGAAGATGTATGTCACTAACTAGTGGGGAGTATGTGGGCTTGGGACCTCTGCTCCTCCGGTTAATATGTGTTAGGGCAGAGAGGAGTGTGTGATTGCATCAACTGTGGGAGCTTATCTATTCCAGTATGTTTGTGATATCCCCATTTACATGGCTGTAAACATTCATTTTTGTCAGGCTTGGTCCATATGTCTTGCACTAAGTAGTTCTGTGTATACCTCTGGACTGACCAGATTGTGTCAGACTGTCCACGTTTATTGGTCATATCTCTGCTGTATTCCACAGGATTATTACTGTGATTTGTGTGGTACTTCACTATGATGATCTTATGATATCTGTCAGTAACTGATGGTGTACATGTCAGTATCAGAAGTGACTTCCCACACATGTCTGTTGACACATCCCCTGTTACTGTAGCAACATTCTACATTTATACCTGCAATACTTATATTACACCCCCTTGCACTGACATGAGTGCTGCATATATCTTCCCAGATGTATCCCACCATATATATCTGATATGTGTATATTTAGATATAAGAACATACTGATTCAACACTATTTTCGCTAACAAGTACTAAACAATTGTAGAAGTCAAAACAGTTGTTCACTACTATTCAGTATGTGTACTGAAAGATATATTTGAAAAACCAACAAACAACTTCGCTGCTCTCATGGCTTAGTGGTTAACTGCTGTTACTATAGTGTACAGGGTGCTGGGTTAAAGAGCTTTGTATTTTGTTGCTAGGCAGAACAAGGACTGTTGAATACAGAGTGGTTAAGGCAGTTTTGAGTAGCTTTAATCGGGTGTGCATGATGGTAAGCATTGCTAACGTACGGTTAAACGAAAAGGCACTTACACCATATAGGCTTCACTTACCAGTGAACAAATGTGCTTAGCAGTTATGTTTAAGCAATGATTACACCTGCTAAGCATAGCTCAGTCCTGGTAACCAGTGATCACATTTCAATCTGATGAAATAGCAGGGTAATGACATATTTAATAAGTGTATTTAATTCCATATACATAACATGCTTCTATGTGCTGTCATTACAGTAGCAAGGGGTGTGAGTATACAGCATGGGACACCTGAGTATGTATGGCTAGTTCAACAATCTTCTCTCTTTGTATGTGTTTCATATATGGGTAGTATCCCAGGTTATATGCAGTCACACTTGCATGTATTGTATCATTACATTGCTACTGTTAATAGTGCTTTCCCAAGTAAGAGTAGATTGCAGATTATAGTACTGGAACCATACACCCCTGCATGCAAAGCTGGACTCTGAGTACTATTATGTTCTTGGTGTGTGACCTGTGTGTTATTAAGTATTTGCTACTGGATATTGATCTGATATGTCAATATTAACTGTAGACTACTATGTGTATAGGACATGTCATTGAGGGCTACTGTCATGTAGTAATGGCATACATGTCAGTGTCAGACGTCTATCTGTCAAAACATTCACCATAATGCATAACCTGTGGCTATCTGATTTCTGTCTGTCCTCTGTACAGATGTGCAGATACCAGGTATCCATCTTGGCTGCTTACATGCAATCTATGCTTGACTGACACTGACATGTCTGCCCAGCTGTGTTATGAATGACACAGCAAGGAAACTCTACCCTGTGTGTACCACATGCCATGGATACTGCAACTAGACTACCACAGTCAACAGAACATGCTTGGGTACAGGTATCCAACCCAGACAGTGGCCATATTATGTAATATATGTTGCATACATGTCAGTTGGAGCACCTCACTGACCCTCTGCAAGAGGAAACCAGATGATTAGATGTTGCATTTAACTGTCACTCAGGGGATCACTCAAATGGCATCAGTTGATAGATGTCCTGCTGACAAATGTCAGGTGGCATGATACCAGTGTACCCACATCCCCTACTCTTCTCATCTCTCCATGGACATTAGCCTGGTACATACCTAGGAACACCTGCACCTATGGACCCCAGTACTGACTAATGTGTCAATATGCATTACTGAGAATAGCAGTGTCTGTGTGTTTGTAAACTTGTAGTTGATAATAGCCCGAGGCCCTTCTCACCCACTACACCCCCCTATTAACATAGTTAGAAATGGCTGCTGCTGTAATGGACATTAAATATAGTTTGTTACACTCTTCACCCTATGGGCTACCTGGAGCTTGCAGTACCAGCATAACACTGTTGTACAAATGGGTAGATAGGCATGGGTTACCCCCTGAGTCCTGGAAAGTGTGTGTATGTGTGCAAGTGTGTATATTTGTAGGATACAGCATTCTGAGGCCACGTTCTCCAAATACAATACACCTTGCCATACATTATACTGGGTAGTGATGTTGATGACATTAGGAGAGCCATGACAAACCCTCACCCTACTATCCCTGTGGCATGTGCAATAAATGCATATCCCTGTAGTAGCACAGATTAGATAAAAAGGGGTTGTACTGCAGTCCTGGTCAATGAGTGATTGTGGGTATGTCAGAGCATTATCATGGGATTCAGTGAGTAAAATATCCAATGTGGGGTGTGGGTGCTGGGTATACTGTCTTTACACCATGGTACCCCCAGTACATGTTCCAAGGTCCACTGTATGAGGACCAGTGTCACTATCAATTATACAAGTAACTAATTACACTATCCAGCCCAATGATGCATGTGCTGTGTACAAATTCTCTGTAATGGAATGGACTCACTTTCAAGGTAGTTAGCACTGATAAACCCAATTCTCTCAGATGTGTCTATGACTGTTACGTGTTTCTCACCAGGAGGTAATTTGTCCAAGAACTTACTGGCAAATGCTAACATTTCAAAGGAATCATCTTGTGAAAATTCATTCCATCAAAACTAGTAGTAGATGTGTAAGTGCCCTCTTCTCCACTGTACAGCTCTACAGCGATACTGGAGTTGGTATATATAGTTGGGTGTGGATGTTGTGGGCACAGCCACCCTCATTGGGGTTATTGTTGTGTGTATCCCCACTTAGTCTGCTGTAATACTGTATAGTTTATGTTAACAGGTTAAGTAGTTGTCAATCACACTATGTGTGGTTCTACGCCACTCCACACCTTCCAAAGTAGAGGGCTGTGCACCCATACCAGCACACCTATGTTTACCAATTCCAGGACTGCACTACATTGGGGAAGAGGACATATACCCTGCCAGTACCATTGTCAATGACATTAAACTGGCAGACTGATTATTTACTGATGCGATGTTTTGTCTATTTTGTCTTGGTGGAATTGCATAGGCTAAAATGAGTTCACTGCAAAATTATGTACATCCATGTGTACAGTATTCTCTGCGTATTGCATCAACACCAATGTGTGTGTGTGTGTGTGTGTGTGTGTGTGTGTGTGTGTGTGTGTGTGTGTGTGTGTGTGTGTGTGTTATTCACAAGTATTTGGTGTGTGCCACCCAGTACACTTACCATTGTCCACTGTAGAATAGCTGCTGACATCAGCCACCATGCACTCACCCCCCAGGCCTATCAGCCATGTGGCACATGCAGCAACTGTTACACAGACCTGTTACTTGTGTTCAGCTGTACCCAGAATATGACACAGTCAATGTGTCACCACTGTGCCATATCCCTTGTAGGAAACAACAGCAGACCAACTTCCTGCTGACACATAGACACCTACAACACAAAATGAATACATTATGGAGACCACAATCAGTCAGTGTTAATTACAGCTATAATACATCATGGCTGGACAGCTACACATTCTGCCATGCAAGCATTAAACTTTTCAGCTGAAAACATGTTACTCAGGATTACATTGCTAAACCTTAGTAATTCACTCTGTGCATCAGAACCATATTAGCATGTCCCTGCATCGATGGTATGGATGACAGGGATGTGGCACAGGTATCATCATATGCACAGGGTGTATTGTTGGTTTACCAGAGACCTAGGCTAAGCCATTTGGTTGACATCATGTGTGTGTGCTAGGGGGGATTGTTATCAATTGGGCCATGCAGATGTGGTGTGTGTAGGTATGGAGGTGCCCTAGCTGTGTTGGTGATGTGTGTGTGTGTGTATGTGTGTGTGTGTGTGTGTATGCATGCACACAGTTCTGCTATGTGGCTGCCCTATACAGGGGTTTGTTGGACATCTGCTGACCATACATGGCAGGGTGTACAGTTCACTGTGTCCATACATGGACATCTTCTGACCATACATGGCAGGGTGTACAGTTCACTGTGTCCATACATGGACATGAGAACTGTGCCTGCCAGGGGTTCCACGGGCACTACCAGGTAGAAGCCCAGATATGGTACTCTCCCCGATGATGACAAATGTCTGCTGGATTTGGGTCCCTGTTGGGACCAGCCAGGGCCATGTGCACATGGCCTGCTGTGTTGTGGTGTGGACAACATCCCCCTGCAGTGCTGGTGCTGGTACTACCACTACATGAGCATCTGTGACTTGTTACACATCCACATAGACCTCCACCTGTTGGTGTTGCTGACCAATGTCCACATGGCTGTCGCCTTACTCCCACCATATGCTCTAACACAGACATTGCATGGTTGAGGATTCCCACCATCTCACCCAACCATCTATCCAGGACCTCTGCAAAATAACGGTGGGCACCTGCAAGATCAGGGATGTTGCAAGTACAGCAGAATGAGTAGCTCTCTGGAGCCTCAGACTCTGTCTGGCATAATGTTCCATACATGTCTGTCCCTCCATGATGGACCGAAATATGTGTCTGGTGACACCTGCTGTGGCACTTCTGCCAGAGGCATGATGGCCATCAGCCCTCCTACGAACACCCCTGTACATCTGTCTATGTGGTACCTCGCTGGTCAACTGGCTATGGCTGCTGTGTACAGACACACTTGCCACACTGTCCTGTCTCATGCCACCAAATGACAACTGTCCCTCATCTATGGCCACTGATGATGGGGTATGTATAGGCATTGTGACTGTGTGCGGGGATGGGGTGGATAAAAGTGGGATGTCAACTGATGGCACAGCTTACTCCCCTGACAACCCTGCCTGTGCCTCTCCATACCTATCATCATTGTCAGAGTCTGTATGGCCACTAACATCAGTTTGCCTACAGGAGGGACCCTGACCCACCTCACCGCCTGTGAGGGGAAAACAAAAACGTAATTTAAGACCTGTACATCATTGCTTATCTCTACACACACACTCTCACACACATACACACACACACATACACTTACAGGTGAGGTGGCACAAAGATATTACATGGACCTCTCAGTACCCAACAATCAACATGCATGACATATGGCACTCAACAGCATGCACTGCAGCTATACTCAGTCCTTGTTACCAGCATTATACATCTCTAGGATGCATGAGTTTTGTTAGTTGGTGATGCCCCTTCCCCTGGGACACACTGCACCCATGTACACAGTATTGATGTGCACCTGTTCAGCACCTTGGCATGTACTGTGCACCATACCTCACGAGTATACACACCATTGCTGAATGTGTATATGTGTGGCAGTTATGTTTGCTCTGTTGATCATGGCCTCTATGTGTTTATCTGACACATACCTGGGATGATATGAGGACACATGTCAATAGTGCATGCCTGACCTCTGATTTGCAGATCTCATCATCAGCAGTGCATGTATGACCAATAAAATCCAATTACACTGACAACCTTCAAAGTTTACTGTGGCTATGAGGAGTGTACACACCCTTATTGACATGCCAGCCTCTTCCATGAAATGCATTGGGGCCACAATACTGCATATGTTAACATTATACACACCTGATATGTGACATATGACCTGTGCAGTCAAATGCAGTATTACACAAATGTGTTAGTTGTGCAGATGCTGATTGAGATGCATACAATATATGGATTGCATAAGTCTGCACACCCTCAACATGATGGTTTGTTGCAGCACCTGTTAAGTGAATTACAGCAGTCACTATTACTGGAAGGGGTATACTATCATGGCCCATCTTCACTTGCCATTATTTGGTCATACTGCCCTACAAATGGTCCCCCAACTCTGCTGGATTGCAAGATCAGCTCATGTGCACAGGCCTTGGAGGTCACACAGTGCCTTCACTATTGCTGTGGAGTCAGGGTTATGTCTGGCACAATTCATGACCTTGACTGTGTTCAGATACAGCAATTCTTAGTGAGCTTTGGATGTATGCTTCAGTTCACTGTTGTGTTTCCGCATGACACCCCTCCTCATCCTGAGCCTTATTGCAGATGGTTCACAACTATGGGCCACACATGAGTGCCATTTTGCAGTGTTCCAAATTCAGAATGCCATGTCTACTGGGCTAGTTCCTGCTAATAAATGGCAAACCTAAAGGTTTACACTGGCACCAGCAAGGTACAGATGGGGATGGTGGGCCTGAGGTGGAGTGACGTGTTGCTTGTGCACCACATGTATCTTTATTAATACTGTCTGTAGGTTTCAGCCTTGATCTCAGTACACCATTACACATTGCAACACATGCCTATGGGAGACTTGATGTTATGCATATGCTACTTGTAGAGAGCCCTGGATGATGTTTCCTGTGGAACAACTTTTCCTTTACCCTAAACCATAGGCCATACTTATGCAGAGTTCAGGTGACTGTTGATACAGGTAGCACACAGGCAGTACTTGCCAGATATTCTTGCAAGTCCCTCAGTGTTGCTGCATGTTTCTGGGCAGCCTCCATGACCAGTTTGCAATATGTGATGTCATCTGTCTTGGATGGGCATCTGTTTATTTCTGCATTAATGTTGTCCGATACTTCACAGTCACATACATGACTGTCTGCACTGTTTGCCATGGTATATGCAATGGTGAGGTAAGGCTACATCTCCTATTCCTGAATGCTACCTTTCAGATATGGGATCCAGTCCATGGTTTGTAAGGTGTGTGCAAGCCACTGCTGCCTCTGTTGCAGGTGAGTGGGCAAATGTCATGGACATACTTCTTGGACAGCAGACCATTACTTGGTGTGACATTGAGGCCCTGTACTTGATGGAAGGTGCGTACGCAAGAAGAGTGAATGCTGTCAGTACCTCAAAAGCTGTTTCCACAATATGTTATTTGGAGTGTGTGCACACATATGCTTCCAGTGTTTGTTAAGGTATGTATTCCCCATGTTTGTTGTCCTAACATAGGACTCTATATTACACATTCATTGCTCATGTTAAGATCACATTACAGTTGTAAAAGGTGTGGAATGTGGTTGTGATATGCCCTTGTGCAGATCTGTAACAGTTGCCATTGTAATAGTGGTGTATACACTGTTGTAGCCATTGTATAAGGGTAATGTTTCAGACATGTCCCTACTGTAGGCCATTTGTCCCACCATTATTTTCATCTCTGTCCACACATCGTGCACTGACAGGTTATTAGGTATACTGCAGGACTCTTGCATACCCTTCAGATATGCCACTGTGGTGACCACTGTGATACAGTGCAGTTAACAGCAACAATAAGTGAACATGTACAGCATGCGTTATGGGTAGGTGTGTTAAATGTGTGCATGGCAAACACTATGGCCATAACATGGCCGGTGTATTGGAAAACCTGAAAAGAACAACTCCATACTCACCAGCTACATGCTGCTTCCCAGTAGTATACCAGAGGGACCTACATAGTTGTGTGATAGATGTAATGTCAGTAGCCACACCTGTGGTATTGGTACAGGGTGGGAGCAGCATTTTAGTACATCAACAATACAAACCCACAATACTAGAGATTATGCACATCTGTTCATTACTACACTGCAGCAACAGACTATCTTATCTGACATATGGATGAATATACTTTAGAGATGAAAATGGATAAGCAATAGTGGTCTACTGTTGTGCCCTGGGCCTTACCTGCATGCTCCTCATCCATTGTGTGGGTAGCACCCACTTCCACAATGCTATCGTCAGGTTCATGGCTTGGCTAGTGGGCGGTTGCCCCAAGGCTGGTGAGGAGCTCCTCAGTATGTGTCAGTGTGGAGCTGGATGGCACAACCTCCACCTGTGGCTAGCTGGTCCCTCCTAGCTGAAGCAGCACGTTAATGGGCATGGAGGATGAGATTAGTGCACTGATGTCACACCTGCTCATAACTGCAGTTTTGCAGGCCAACATCATTTAGCCTGTGGACAAGCTCATTCCACAGGGTGGTCCTCTCCTGCAGATCATGGGCTGTGTATCCAAAGAGGGTTATGTGATGTTATACAAGGAAGTTTTATTATTATATCATTCTCCTGGGGAGTATACACAGGGAGGCATTCATGGGACATGGTACCTGGAACACATAAACAGGAAAAAAGGTCAGGAGACCTCATACTGCAAGGATATAATAGTTGTTAATTGACATCTCTCTCCCCCACACCATATCTGCAACAGTAATCTGAATACACAAATCAATGGGTATGTTTACACCAAACCTACTGTTGGGACATATATCCTATTATTCTACAAATATTGAAATGTGTTTCTATTCATGTTTCATGTTGAGACACTATCATTGGTGGCCTGTTGCTATCAATGTAACCTGCATGCCGTTGTAATGGCCACTGTGGTTCCATATATGCATGTGTTCTCTTTGCTATGCAACTGTTCAAAATCTGGTGTTTTGGGTTAATGGGAATATCTGTGCATGCTGTTGTAACTAATCCTGGATTGTGTTGACTATTACTAACCCATATATTTTCTAAAACTGCAACAAAATAGCATGTTTGGGAAGGCCATTCCCAGCAGACCCACCTTTCCCACCTCATCTGGCCATGGCACCAGGCCACAGCACGTCTGGGACCCACCCCGGGGCCTCCTCATCTGCTGGTCCTGCACTACCTTCAGGTGGAACCACCTCAGGGGATGGGGCTCACCCCCCCCCGGGAGTGGGCACAGACCGGATCCTGTCACCTGAAATCGGGGGAGATCTGCTACATCAGCTTTAGGGCCTTGTGACGCAATTAGAGGGTCAGCTTGCCCCTCCTGCTCAGCCCCCAGCACAGCCACCTTCAGGGCTGTGAAGGTGCAGTGGTGACTGCCCATGGGTGGGGACCTCAGTCACACTGTTTCCATTTGGGGGCTCATGGGCTTCCAATTTCCAAACACCCCTCCCTGTCCAAGGTGTTTACCCCCACATGTGTCATATACCACCCCTGTATGCTATCTTGTCTGTCTTCCGATCCAGCCTACCTCAATCCAGCCTACCTCCCCAAATATACCTACTATCCTTCCCCAACATCCCACTCTCACCTTAACAAAAAAAGGGCAATCTGTTCCCAAAAAGAATTTCACACCATACATAACTGTCCATTTTGCACCTGCTTACAACTGCTTAAAAGTGCCTTAATCACTCTATATCCAACAACCCTTGTTCTGGCCAGAAAATAAATTATCAGCCCTTGCAAGTGTCTAACCCAGGACCCTGCACACCATAGCCACTGCAATTTACCACTAAGCCATCTGAGTTGCAGATATGTGTGATGTTTTCTCAAACATATCATGCAGCACAGTCATTCAACAGTAGGGAAAATGTATAATATATATCTATATATATATATATATATATATATATATATATATATATATATATATATACATGTGTGTGTGCATGTGTGTGTGTATATATATATATATATATATATATATATATATATATATATATATATATATATACATATATATATATATATTTATATATATATATATATATATATATATATATATATATATATGTGTGTGTGTGTGTGTGTATGTATATATGTTGACATACATGTATATATATATATATATATATATATATATATATATATATATAGAGAGAGAGAGAGAGAGAGTGCATTCAGACATCGGAACCACACTCTGAACCTCCTTCCTCCACAGCTGAACTGTTCTGCCTTGCTACAAAAGAGAGCATCACATGTGGACACAACCTAACATTAGGGGGGATATATAGGGACAGGTAGATATGCCTATTACAGACCTATGAAGTTTGTGCATGATACATTTCACATTACCATGACTGTTCTGAAGGTGGTGGGGTCTGAAACATGTGTGTCTATCATGACTTTATTACTTCTGCCTTCAGCTATTTGCCAGACTAATATAGGTGTTTGGAGGAAAAGAACAAACACTATGATGGCTTAATCTTGAATTCTGTGCAGATATGCACAGTTGACAGGTATGGCCCACTGCTCACAGTGCCAGATGATATGTCCATAGTAGTTGTTCCACAAGACATCATTACAGCAAGTCTTGATGGCACATATAAAGCTTTCAACATCATCTATCCCATTATTACAAAGCAAGTACTACATTCAATTACATGCTGACATGTTTCATATACTTGTTTTATTATTGTGCTCTCTTCTGTGTACCAGTTGGATGTCTTTCTTGTTTTTTATTTGTTTTTTTTAGTATTTGTTTGGGTTTTTTTTTTCTCTCTCTCTCTCTCTCTCTCTCTCCACTACAGGGATCAAGATGGTTTTAATAGGCTGCAGCATGGCTTTTTAAGTGATGCTCATGATCAGGTGATGGCCTCTGCACCAATTGGTGTTTCTCACTTGCTAATTGCATGCAACCAGCTGTGTAGTACTTCCAATAGCCAATGTCATAGCAACCCACTACTATAAATGACTACATGTGGGCATTGTCCCTCTACCTTTCTTGTATAGAAGACACCCTTCCTGTGTGTGGTCAGCAGTGTTACAGACAGCAGGTAGCAATATCTTTTACAACAGGACTTGCGGACACAGGACAACTACATGTCTGTATAAGGTTCCAGACCTAGGGACAGTGTGTGAGTATTTCTGTTATATGCATTGAATACTGCTAGTTTTACAGAGTTTGTGTGTATATGCTACTGTTGCATGGAATGCAGTCTGTCTGCATAGCTCTCAACTGTGGGCCTATCCACATGATGGCCATAGGATTGGCTATGTTTTGTCTGTTCACCACACAGGACTTGTCATTATTTCCTTTGATTGCAATCAGTACATGGCAACATCCTTTTGTGTTTCTGACTTCATGTTCCTGAGTAAGGGTATGCTGTAACCATTCCTGTAACACCAGCAACGTTCACAGTGTATAACAGCAATATTTCCAATATGACACTGTGTTTCAGCCTCTGTTCTCCACCTATATACTAGGCTTTGTCCAGACGTCATGCAGTAACAGGTTGTAAGGTAATGGCCTATCATTATTTAGTGCTGGCATTCCTGCTATCATTCCAGTGATGTTGTGGACTCCTACACAAATTGTGGGGTAGGGTCCATATATATATGAGGGCTACAGCTGTACATAATGTGTGTGGCTGTGTACAGTCCAGA
>NC_056745.1:1069956144-1069978644 GCF_019279795.1 Protopterus annectens | reverse complement strand
ACTTCAACTGTCTTATAGCTAAATTCTACATGTCTTACCTGGTAGACCTGTGGAGGGAGAGTTTGTTAACACTACCTGATTGTTTTTAAACATATTCCCAGACTCCAAGTTAATATTATGCACATATGTCACACTCTCTTAATGCACACACTCTGGGCAAAGCTTGATAACATAGGGTTACAAATAGGGACATGTTTTGAATAATGCTGTCATAAACCTGGAGAGTTGCTAGAGTGACAGGATTTGTTTTAGTATACATTTTCTGAAGGTTTTGACGTCTAAAAATCAACTGTATGTCATTATTTAGTGACTACAATACTGATTGCAAGTGGGACAGAGGAACAGGTAGAAAATATGAGCCAATTATCTGGATATTCTGAAAAACTTTGTACAGTTGAGAGGTATGATTATGCATAAAGCTTACTACCACTCCCAGGATTCGAACCATGGCTGTGCCTGCTAAAAATGCAACAATTTAATTTTCAGCAGAGTGTGCTATTTGCATATTGCTGTCTATTTCTTTGGTGTTTTCTGTCTAAGTCTCTCTTGGTTGTACAATCTGACCTTGTAATTACAATAGTCTTATACAGACATTCCTAGACATTTTTTTATGTAGTACAGTGTCACACAACAGTACTATTCTGATATCAGATGTTACTGAATGCTACATATCAAGCCATGCTATACCAGAGTAAACACTACCAGCCCAGGATTTAAATCTTTATTGGCAGGCACAGTTTTCTTATCTGCCAGACCTGTGGAGGAAATGTTTGTTAATACTACCTGACTGTTTCTACACATATTCTCAGATTACAAGTAATATTATGCACATACCTCTCAATCTCTTAATGCACACATTCTGGACAAAGCTTGACAACATGGGGGTACAAATAGGACATATTTTGAATATTGCTCTCATAAACTTGGAGAGTTGCTAGAGTGACAAGATTTCTTTTAATATACATTTTCTGAAGGTTTTGAGGTCTGAAAATCAAATGTATGTCATTATTTAGTGACTACAATTCTGAGATCATCCCACTGATTTGCCAGGGGGACAGAGGAACAGGCAGAAAATATGAGCCAATTATCTTGACATTCTGAAAAATATATACAGTTGATTTCAGATGAATTTTGGTAAGTGTTCACCCTAGCAGAATGATGTCAACTTCTGTGGGCAGAAAGGACTAGTAAGACTAGAATATTTGAATATTTGTGTTACAGACAGCTTCTGATTTAATATATATATAAATTATTATTGTTTTTGAATATTAATATTATTATGGCAGGTGATAGTCTTTGTGAGGCAGAGTATTTTTGGAGATGTTTTGCATAGGTATTTTAGGCTTAAACTACTGCTAAACGATTAAGGAAATTTTGTTCAGATTTGTGCATGATGTTAGGCTGTACAAATGAGCATAACGGCAGTTATCTGTTGTGGTTAATAGATGCCTTTCTTTTGAATGTACTTAATATATTTCTTAGGCAATAACATTTCTGAGATGTTGCTGAAAAAGATGAGGCAATGGGTAACAACACTGAAGCTGTAAAACAGAGGATGATGGCTAAATTAACTCGTACATTTCTCTTGTGCTCTTTTGTCTCTTATTTACTTTTTCTAACTTCAAGGATTTTTATGAAAGAATCAAGCAAAATGAGGTCTGGAGGAGAATGGAAGGCTACCATCTTAACACAGAAACAAAAGATCAATGCAAGACTGTTTCATATTGTGTTTGCTCTGGGGGCATTTGTGACATAAAACCTTGGAACTATGCAATAAACATAGAACATGAGGTATGGAATGTATGACTATTAAAGTAAAGAGGATAGAGATTAGTACTGCAAGGCCAGTTATATACAGTTTAGAATGTATATTTATTACAATTTTTTTCTTTTTTCTTTCTTTCTTTCTTTTTTTTTATTTATAGTATGCCATGTGTAGAATGATGGAAGATATTTAGGAACAGTACATGCATCCCTTGCAGGTTGCTAGGGGTAAAGATGAGATAATAGGCAGGTGAGGGGTTTAGTAAGGATTTGTAATAAAGGGGAGGAGGAATGAGGGGGGTCTGTACATAATGGAGGTATTGCAACAAAAAGACTAAAGCAAGAGTGCAGACAGAGGTAATGCATGAAGAGAAAGAAAGGGATGCGAAGAGGTTAGGAGTAAGGGGGTGACATATTACAAAATGGGACTAGTATGAAACATGAATATATGTAGTAACTATAATGAAGCTTATTGGGCCGAAGATTAGGAATAGACTATGGCAGACAGATAGTGTGAGGTAGAAGACATTATGGTTAGTAGTTTAAAAAACATGCTTGGGAAAATGGAGCTGGATTATCTTTGCATTTGAGGAGGTGAAGATTTATTTAGAGAGGAACCATGTAGTTTACTGTGTGTGGTGCAGGAGTGGCAATGGAGAAAGTTGAAGAAGGGAATTGATACAGAAGGGGTAGTAGAAGCATTTGTTGTGCTGGCTCAGAGTGATTAAGGGGATATAGTGACAGGTTTGTAGGGTGTAAAGTTGTAATATGGAAACAAGAATGGAGGAGAGGCTTAAAAGTGGGAATACATTGCTACACTTTTGGGACTGATGTTGGCAATGTAACTAGGCAGCCAGGAAGAAGGGATTACTAGCATTTTGTTTGTGACTAATCCAAGGGCTATGGAGGCTTAGCTCCAAAGGGAGCGCCTGTAATTTTAAGTAGAGGGACAAGGCAGAAAGAATGTAGTTTGGAAATACTTCAGGAAAGGCAGAATGCCAATAGACCAAATGGAACATAAGTGGGAAAATGACTATGATTAAAACAGCTGAGATACTGGGCAAGATTAAGGAGGAGGAGGAGTGAGTGGAGAGGGCACTAGTGCAGGACCAGATTATCTACAAGGAAGTTGGGAGTTTGGGAGGGAGAGGATAAAAAACTTTGGTGACAGATTATGAAACGGGGTAGGGAGAGAGAGTGACAGTGTTAGCTATTAAAGTATTGAAATGAGAAAAGGTTGAAATGTGGGGAAATGAGGAAGAGTTGTTGGTTTTGAATTTGTATCTTACTAAAGAAGTATGGTTTGTTTGATCTGTTTTTATCAACAAACAGAGGTGATAGAATGGTGTTTATGAAATTATTGCAGGATCTTGATATTGTAGAAAAGAAGGGGTAGTAAGATCACAGTGGTAGAGATTGCAATATAATTTAAGATCAAACAAGAAATAGGCAGTCTGAATTCAGAAAGCTCTGATAAGGATTATGGGTGTGGAAGGCTTGATGGATGCATACCAGCATGGTGGAGAAAAATAAGTGTGTATTTATTTTCTAGATATTATAAAAAAAGAAAAAAAATGAGTTGACTGGGTTATTTTTGACATATAAGGTGGTGATGCTGTATGTGTGGGAGCTGTTAATTAAGTTGAAACTCTTACCAGACCATGCTGATATGGATATGTAATGGGAAACTAGCACACTGCAGGAATATAGGTGAAACTGTGGAATTCAAGTAGGAAGGCAAAGTGAGATAGAGGGAAGAGATGGTGAAAATGTGTTATGTGATGACAAAGGAGGATAGGTGG
Organism: Protopterus annectens; assembly: GCF_019279795.1. Lineage (NCBI taxonomy): Eukaryota > Metazoa > Chordata > Ceratodontiformes > Protopteridae > Protopterus > Protopterus annectens. Next base: position 1,069,975,078 of record NC_056745.1, on the reverse strand, counting down.
TAGATGTCCTGGTATGATGGATTGTGATGTGGAAAGGAAGAATTATGAACTGGGCAGAGGTGATGGAGAAACAGGTTGACAGATGAGAGAAGGAGATGGAACAAACAAAAAAGAATTGGAGTGAAATTAAAGGATTGTTGAGTGAAGACTCGTTTATAGCAGGGAACTAGTAAAGTGGAAGAAGAGTAAGAAGGAGAGAGATGACTTAGTTGACCAAGAGGGCTGTGGGTACATGGATATTGGCACAGAATGTGAAGCATAGAAGAGGTGAGGAAGGCAGACTTTTGATGATAAAAGGTAAGGAGGCAGAAAAGATAGGAGGTGAGTGGATGAAGCATTTCTGTTTTTATGATGACGTATAATAAGGTAAAAAGGGGGAGAAGAATAGGGCAAGGATGGATGTGGAGTGACCTGGGTTTGTCAGGTAAGCAAATAAATAGCTTAAATAAGTAAAAGTAGAAGGTTGCTGGAACATGGCTCAGTTTTGAGCTTTTTTATTGGTTAATTTGTTTAAATCAGTTTGCTCTTACTTGCTACATAAGCCCAATGTTTGCGTGGGTTGCTGCTTGTTTTAGCAAAGCTCCACAGAGTTTGGCAACAATTATCTGATCAACCCAAGCATCTAGTGATCTCTGCAAAACTTAAGTAGAATTTTTTCAGTGTATATTGCACTTTTGAACTGCATTTTTGCCATATCACTTCTTATTTGAACTGTTTTTTTTTCTGAAATCATTGCACTTTGTTTGCTGTAGCATAAATTAGATTCAGACCTTCTGAATCTAGTTCTGTTTGTATAACAATCACACTAAACCAGGCCACCTTTTTTTGTAGAGGGTTCCCCTGCACACTAGTGGCAGGAGTGTGCAGTTAGAATTCATCTGACTGAAGGTTGCTGGAACATTTTGAGTTTTTATTGGTTAATTTATTGAAAGAAGTTTGCTCTTGTTTGCTACATAAGCACTGTGGTTGCGCAGGTATGTGCTTGTTTGTGCATCATGCACTGCGGAGCAGCAGTGAGCACTGTTGGTGGTTATAGACGCAAACACTTATGCCTGCAAATTTTCCCTCAGAACTCTGCTGGTGCTCCATTGGTGAGTTCTCACAATTGTCTCTCACTGACAGGTGAAACACTCAGTGAAGCTCCTGAGGTATCAACACAGACCCTACGCACTAGCCCTTCATATTTTTTGTCGACTTCCTCTGTCTTACACGTTACCTAGTCCTTCCTGTCCTTGCCCTGTTTTCTGACCACATCAACTTACTGAACATTATGGACAGACACTTTCCCACAGTTTCTCCAGCCAGCCTGGTTGACATGTTCATCGAGGCAATGTAGCAACTGCCTCATGTAGACTGACAACCCACTTCATCTAGTCCACACAAATTCATTATGTGAGAGATGTATCAAGAGCCTGACCACTCACTATAGCCACAATTCACAAGCAAGTTTTACTGTAATAGACCACAGACATAGTTAAATGCTTTCTTAATGTTGTGGACCTACTGGAATTTGTTTGGTGAGATTACTTATAAATGTCAGACCAGTGCATTTTTATTCTGGGCATCGCTTTCTTTCCTTTTAAGTTTGACTTATTTAAGAATTATGGAGGGTCACAGAATCCTAAGTTTCTTTCTTTCTTTCTAGTCCTTTGACAAAAATTAAATATTTTATGTATTACTGTAAGTTTATTAGATTCATGCACGTCCTTGCAGCTTTCATAATGATATTGTTTTAACTATCTTGTTGTCTCGCTAAAACAGTTTTCTTAAAAAAATAGATATGACTGAATAAATATTAGGAACCACACTGGAGATTTTGCCTGCAGAGGGACCAGGTAAACTTTGAATTTTTGTGGATATGGTATCTTTTGTTAAGAGCTATGCAGAATGAAAGGCTGCTGACACCTGCAGTGAATGTCATTATAGGAGAGATTAGGGGATCAAAGATGTTCTTAAGTTGGACCTCAGGTAGGGTACCATCAGTAGAAGCATCTGTATGAGGTAGAAAAGAATAATTTTCTGTCTCTGGTCTATTGCTGAGTTATTACAGCTAAGAATATAGGGGAATCAGGACTGCAAAGAACTTTAGTAATAAGATTAGAATCTATGTCAGACACAAAACATAGCTTGATAAAACTGAGAAAGGTAATGAACAGCTTGGAAGACAATGATGTATACCAAATAAGGAAAAACACTAAGCATCTTCAAAATAATTGTGAAATTAATGGGGTTATGTATCTTTTTTTATTTTAGTATGGCAGGTTACCAGACCCAAAGAAGTTATAATTCGTATAAGATAGGACACCTTCAACCAGTGAGAAAGAGTTTAGCAAGTTTTTAGGATAAGGTTATTTATAGTTGCACATTTTTAAAATTATGTTTAACCTATTTGAGGTAGAAAAAAATGTAAAAAGCCCTTAAAAAAGCTGAAGAAGGGGCCGAGCGCAGACACAATAATGCCTTACTTTGACACAAACAGTAGAACTTTGTTAGAAATAGTTGCACACTCCATAGCACTTAGTGAAGTCTTAAGTCAGACACAAAATGGCCATCAAGAATGAATGCATATAGCAAATGATCGCAGTCTAATGTTGAAAAAAGGATGCAGCCAGACCAAACAGGCAACTCTAGCTATTATCTGGGCATATGAGCAGTTTCATATGTATATTCGTAGGATAGATTTCAAACTAATTGCAGATCACTAAGCAATGGGGCTTCTCCTCAGTAGTCTGATCAGTTTGGCTGCAATATGTTTACACATATTGTCTTTGGTAAAGGTGAATTTCCTTTCTTTTACTTTTCACATGTTTTCTCTTTTTTGTCCCCTTTTCCATGCCTACAAGCTATTCTAAGTCTGCTTATATTGCTTCCGTTTATTTTAATGTCACTGACACTACACCTGGGGATGGGATGGCACTACACCTGGGGTGGAATGGCTCCATCAGCATGGCTTGAATCTCCTAGTGTTCTGATTGAGAGTGCTTCTCAAACAATCTGGAAATAGAGAGCTGAGCTGATAAGTATATTTTTGGCACTTTAACTGTCCATAGTTCTGCACTGTCTTATTTTGGCTTGACTGAAGTATTTATATATTTGCTGGCATTGTATTCTGATCTCTGCTGAAACATTTTTTTCACACCCTATTGCTGCTTTTTCTAAAAGTTGGTAAAACTGGTCTAACAGCTTTTGTGTTATCTGATTGTTTCAAGGCTTGCTGGTATAACAAATATTCCCTTTTTGTAAACCCCTGCATTACATACCATTGCTAGAATCTCCTAGTGTTCTGACTGAGAGTGCTTCTCAAGCAATCTGGAAATATAGAGTTGAGCTGATAAGTATATTTTTGGCACTTTAACTGTTCATAGTTCTGCACTGTCTTATTTTTGCTTGACTGAATTATTTATATATTTGCTTGCATTGTATTCTGATCTCTGCTGAAACCTTTTGTTGTCCCACCCTTTCACCCTACTGCTGCTCTATTTTTAAATTTGGTGGCTCTTGCAGTTGCCCGACCCTACTGCAAATTTGATCTGGAACACTTCTCCCAGTCCCATCTCATTAGCTCATTCTTCCTAATACAAAGATTATTTGGGAAGGCCAAACCTCTTAGTCCCTTAACCTTGAATTATCTTCTGTTCCTGCTCTATCCCTTTTTACTTAAAAAAAATGTATTCAGCTGCTTATATTTTTCTAATTTGTCTTTCTTCCTACTACTCTGTTACTTCATCTTGCTTTGCTTCTTCATGTGACTTGCTGCCTGTTCTCTAAGTGTTCAACTGCATCTGTTCTATTGCATTTATTACTGCTTGTTTATAGCCTGTCTTAATTGTTAAGTGTTATTCTAAGCTCTTAGTTTTGGTTTAAGCACTTGGGCTTTAGGTCCACCCCTTAGCTCTCCCTGGCCTTTCTCCCTCAGATTCTAACAAATATGGATGGACAATTTCCTACAGTTTCTCCTGCCAGTCTGGTTGATATGAGCATCCCGAGACAGTGTAGCAGCTGCCTTGTACACGGACAACCATCTACTAATACCACCTAGGAACACAATTTGTGAGAGATGCAATTACATTAGGAACCTAGAGTCCAAGCTCTCTCCCCCTCAAGCCAGTATATCTGGCACTGAAAAGGTTGTCAGCACAATCACTAAACCTCAAACACCACCCACACCTACACAACACACACCTTACATATGTGGAGGTCCTCCACATAAACATACCCAAACAAAGGAGACCTTTGAGGCAAAAACACATGCCATCTCCACAGCCCTCCACACCACATACTACGCATAGTCCACACACCATTATGCTTCACCACCATTAAGGCTTCACCATAAATCCAAAATATTTGTCATAGGAGGCTCCATTGCAAGACACACAGATGTGCCTCTCACCAGGCTGGATATGGAGAAAGTCACGGTTAGATACCTGCTAGGTGCCAGAATCCACCATATCACACATGCACTCAAGTCTCTCAACAACAGGTACTGTTATGACTCTGTCATAGTCCATGTTGGAGTGAATGACTTGAGATGTACCTCTCTGGACTATATGAAGAGAGACATGATTGATCTTGCTGATTATGTGTCCCAAGCAGGTACATCCCTAGCCTTAAGCAGCATTCTGCCATCACCCAGAATGATGCCTCACTACAAACCGAAAATGATTGACTTTAACAATTGGTTAATTTCTGGTGTCATTCCAGGGGGATCCAGTACCTGACAGCCTGGAAAGATATGATTGACAGACCACAGTGCTTTGCCAGAGATGGCCTGCATCTCTCTCACCTGGGCTTCAGGCTTCTGGCAAAGGCTCTTGCCTCCCCTATACTGCCTTTTTTAGGAAAAGTGATGAAGTTAAAACTACCAACATAAAAATTTCAACAAAACACAAATTAATGGTCATGCTGCTAAATGCTAGAGTCTAAATATGAAACTGCACTCATTGCAAGCATAATCCTGGAAAATGCTGAGATCTGTGCATTCAAAGAAACCTGGTACAAAGCTGCGGACAGCTCCCCAGCCTTACCTGGTTACTCATCCTATCATACATTCATATCTCAACTTGTGAGCAGTAAAGCCAAAGGAGGTGGAGTTTCAATATACATTAAAGATGTACACACCTCCAGGCTGGTCAAACAGTATGACACACAGGAGACACTCCAGGTGCAATTAACCATTGATAAGACCCCTATTCAAATCATAGCTAGCTACCAGCCAAATCTGACTCAAGATGCCCAATCCGACTATTTGGACCTGCTCAAATCTATCAAGATTCAACCCTTTATTCTGATCCTAGGTGACTTTAACTTCCCAGACATAGACTGGAAGAACTACTTATGCCAGAGCACAAATGCCTAGAGATTCCTTGATTTTGTCAATGCAAATGCCTTGGAACAGCTAGTTGATACCCCCACAAGGGATGATAATATCTTGGACTTGGTATTAACCATCATGAATAAACACTGCAGCATCCCTATAGTATCATCCTCTCTGGTAAGATCCAACCACAAAGCGGTCACTTTCGAAGTCACCATCAACCCAACCCCCTCTAGCTAGGATTAGACATAAAAACTTCTCCAAAGCTGATTATAGCCTCCTGAGGTATGGTATAAACAGCTTCACAGCCCCTCCCCCTCTGTAGGGACTGGCACCAATATCCAAAACTACAGCAAAGCACTATACGAGCATTTATATAGATGCATGGAATCAGGCATGGAATCAGACATAAGCCTGTCTGGTGTACATCTGCAATAAATAAACTATATAACAAAAGGAAAAAAAATGGTGTCTAAGATCAAGAAGGAGCAGGTGTCCAATTGGAAGCAATATCTCCTTAGCCCAAACAAGCAAATAAGAGCACTAGTGAAATCCTCCAAAGCAAACTTTGAGTCCAAATTGACCACATCTACTAGAGACAATCATAAGGCCTTTTTCACATATGTCCACAGCCTCAAAGGAAGCACTCAGATCTGTTCAGAACTGGTGGACAAGGACACCACATATACAAATGCCGTAGATATAGCAAACTTGCTGGCTGACAGATTTAGCAAAAAAATTTCCCCTCTGTCTCCCCATCAGTAAATCAGGACATCCCCAGTACCTTCCCCCTTTCCCTTATATCTACAGTACAGGTCATCACTGCTCTCTCAAAGGCAAAAAATACAGCCTCCATGGGACCTGATAACATCCCAGGCTGCATCCTACATGAACTCAGGCTGGAACTTGCAGCACCACTAGGCACCCTATTCAACTAAAGCCTGAGTACTGGCTTCATCCCAGCTGAGTGAAGGACAGCCACTGTCATCCCTTTACACAAAGGTGGAGTGTGCACCGATCCGGGAAATTATAGACCCATCACCCTAACTAGCCTGATCTGTAATGCCATGGAACAGATTATCATGGACATCATCAACAAGGACATTGGCAACCTCCAAACACTTGATCCCACACAGTTTGGCTTCATCAAGGGGAGGTCATGTCTGCTAAATTTGGTCGACTTCTTTGAGACAGTCACCAAAGCCATGGATGAGAGGAAGATGGTGCACACCATCTACCTAGATCTGGCCAAAGCCTTTGACACTATTCCCCACTTGGGCATAATAGATAAACTCTCTCAACTAGGCATCAATCTATATGTTACCAGATGGGTAGCAAACTGGTTCACTGATAGAACCCACACAGTCAAAATAGGGGAAGCCACCTCAAGTAGTAGACCTGTAACAAGCGGCATACCCCAGAGTTTGTCTTGGGGCCTCTGTTATTTGGGATATACTTTTCTGAGGTGCAGGCTAAAACCAGTGGGCTATGGTTGATCAAATTTGCAGATGACTGCAAGCTGGGTGCTGTCATCAATTCCCCTAGTGATGTGAACATCCTCCAAGAAGGTCTCACTCAGACAAATGACTGGTGCCAGAAACATGACCTCAAGCTGAATACCAAAAAAAATGCATCATCATCCCCTTTGGGGAGAGTGATGTCCCCACAAATTATCTCATTAATAACAATGTCCTAAGCACTCAAGCAGTCGTGAGGGATTTGGGCACCCAGGTTGATAGCGACCTGACTTTTGACCACCATGTTGCTTCCATTGTATGGAAAGACTTCTTCATGGCCCACCTCATAAGTAAGGGTATCTCATCCAGGGACAAGGAGGTCATAACATCCCTGTATTCTTCCCTTATAAGGCCCATTATCGAGTACAACACCCCTTTTGAAGTGTACCTTGTAAAGCACATGTAGCAGCTGGAGAGACCACAGAGGTTCCTCACCAGGAGAATCCAGGGCCTCAAACATCTACCATACACAGGTAAAAGGCTAAAAGCCCTATCCCTCTACGCGGTTTCATACAGACTCCTCAGAGGTGCTTCTGTCTGGCATACTAGGCATTCACAGACCCCACCTTGATGGAACTGCTGCATATCCGTAAGTCAAGTTCCACTTGAGTAACCCATATGCACGGCCTCAACCTGGTCTATGACATCAGCAAGACTTATTAGCAGGACAGATTTGTGTCCCAGAGACTTCCCCATCTATGGAATAGACTCCCTCTCCACATTAAGCAGAGTACCTCTTCACCCCTTTTTAAGTGCAACCTGGATAACTGAATGGGAAACAGAAAATATACCCCTGGGATTCCACCCATGTCCCTGCTGGACAGGGGCATCAGGTGCTGATTTGTCTAAACATGGGCTAAACTCTTGGCACGGCTTATAAGGGCCTCAGGGCCAATAGCCTAGTAACCTCCTATGATTCTATGGGAAGAGGAGATGAATCAGAGTAGGGCAGCCAGCAGTACCCTGTATGTTACCTTGCATGCCAGGAGTTTGTTTTTTTATGTCTTATGTGAACAAAGCTACTGATGTTTAAACAGCATTGCACATATCATCTGTTATCTCCAGTCCTCTTCTTCTCCAAATTATTTTAATGGCATTTTTTGAGAATTAAGATTATGTTAATTTGCGAGATACTACATGTAAGACTTTCATGCAATTTTTGTGACTTTAGAAGGCAGATATTTTACACAGTTTACTGAAATTGCAGAAGGGTATAAACGGCTTCAAACTATTCTAACATATTCATGGCAACCTATGAGGAAGAGCAGATTATTAAATCAACTCACTTCTAAATATTACGTTTATGGGGAGCTTTATTGAAATACATTTTTGATTTGGCATCATTCAGTAGAAGCACTTGGCAGTTTTACTGCATACATTATTGAAATGAAAAATGTTTCAAAAATTACATACACATGATTTTAAGACAATCAGTTATTTAGTTATACAAGTCACTGAAAAAGTGATTTTAACTACTACTGTCCACAAGAAAACTGTATAAAAAGGTTACTTAACATATTGTAGTACACACGATGTATGAATGAAAAAAAATTTTGAGAAAGGACAACTGAATGGATTAAGCAGATTAACCATAGACGATCATCAGTATATTCATGAGACTAAGGCACTTATAGGTTTCAATAAAGGGGCTACTCTGCAAAAATGATTGATTCCAAGATCGTGGAAGGGTAGAAAAGATCTCTGACAACTGTGCACTTCCTCAAAGGGATCACTGAAAAGAGATGAAAGAAGTATACCCATAAATAAAGAGATGGCAATGACTTTGTCCCAATCAATAGATATGCACAGTGTGCAGGATATAGTGAAGATAAAATGGCAGTGAGATAAGCTTCTAGTTTTCCATACAAAAAAGGACAGAGTTTAAAAGATTTTTTGGAGAAACTCCAAGTTAGTATGAATGAGAATACGGGAATGCTGAAGTGTGGCATGTGCAATCAATGTGCCTATTTAGATATTAGCCTTTCAAGTGAGATTGTTATTGGAAAATATAGGATTCCAGGATGTCTTTGTTGTATGGAGAGGCAGGTAGTATGCATTGCTAGATATGGAAAATGAAATAATTTTTATGTGGGAAGAACCTCTGAAAAGCAACAACAGTACATCTATGAACCTTTGCTTGCCCTTGATTTAAATAATGACAATTATTCTGTTTAAGAATGCTAAGATCTGTAAGGAAGTTACTTTTAAATTTGCTGTGTTAGATGTTATTACCTTAGGACAAGGGAAAGTACTTATAGAAATTTGTTTAACTGGAAGGAATACTGTTGGCAAATAAGGCTGAATGGATGTATTCTATCAAGATAAAAAGAAGAACAAAACTTTTAAGATTTCTTTTTTAGAGAAGGGCTTTGAAGTATTAGTGCAATGTTAATGACATCTCTTTGTGATGCAAGTAGTAATGTGGTAATAAATGGTAATTGTCTGATGGTTTATCACTGTCTGAAAAAGTCCAAAGTGAAAAAAGTAATGTGTGTTTTATATTTCTGAATTAAGTGAATATTATTATTATGAACTTATAACATTATGAGGTATACAAAATAATGCAGATATTTAGGGGTGCATAGCATGCCGTATGTGCCCTCAGCTTTACTGCAGTAGAATTAACATTGAGAATACAGTACCAGGATTAAATCTGGGTGCACAGCGTGGCAGCCTTTGTGGTCACTAATAAATATAGTGCATTCTTTGTATTTGTCTAAGTTTCTAAACATGCCTGTGTCTGTATCTCTCTCTCTCTCTCTCTCTCTCTCTATATATATATATATATATATATAGATATAGATATAGATATAGATATATATGGTTGCACTTGCTTTAGTTGAGTGTGTCTTCAGTGGACTTCTGTTTTTTAAACCTATTTTGGTGACAAAATAAATGGTTTACAGGTATGTGAGATCAACTGTCCCCATGAATGGGAAATATGCCCCATTCCCTGGGTATTGTGTGATGGCAGAGTTATTATATATCATTAGCAGGGGTTGTTGAGGGTACAGCCCCCCTCCCACATGGAGAGTGCATAGGGCTTGCCTCCTTGCAAAAAATAAAATGTTATAGAATTTACATGCTCTGATGTTATGCTCAGAATATTTGGGTTGAGCTGTCAACATTGTGAATATTGATTTTTGAGTATTGACATTCACAACATTGATATTTGGTAGTTTTGGTGTAGTACATACATATATAGATAGTTACGTGTGTGTATGTGTGTGTGTGTGTGTGTGTGTGTGTGTGTGTGTGTGTGTGTGTGTGTGTGTGTGTGTGTGTGTATGTGTGATTTTTATGAAGGAATTCAAATTCAAATCATCAAAGGAAAATAGTGTGTACATGGGGGTGTGGGGTGCATTTGTGTTTTGTGTGGGTCTATATGTTTGGGGTTGCCCATGTGCATGTGTGTTTGTTTGTGTGCACGTGTATGTGTGTGCATGTTCTTGTAAGTGCTCATGTTTATGTATCTGTGGGTCTGCGTGTGTGTGTGTTTGTCTGTGTGCGTGGGTATGCATGTGTGTATTTGAGTTGTAAAGAAAGATAGTTGCATAAATCAAGACTGAGGGGGTGAAGGATGACTGCAGCAGCAGCTTACTATATCAGGCTCTGCACAGTGCATGGTAGCTCTACTTTGATTTCCTATGATCCATTGCAGCATAGGGTATATGTACTTAGAAAGAAAGTGTGTGTGTGTGTGTGTGTGTGTGCATGGAACATACAGATACACAGACCAAACCAATTTCATGTGTGTGTGTGTGTGTGTGTGTGTGTGTGTGTGTGTGTGTGTATTTGTGTGTATTTGTGTGTATGTATGAGTGCATGCGGGGTGGTGGGTCTTTGTGCTTTTGAGTCTTTGTTTAAGTGGTGTTTGCACACATATATATGTGTACATGTATGTTTATGTGTGTGTCTGCATTTCTTAGTGTGTGTGTGTGTGTGTGTGTGTGTGTGTGTGTGTGGGTGTATGCACATGCATATGTCTGTGTGTATGCTTGAGTGGGTGTGAGATGGTGGGTCTCTGTGCTTTTGTGTCTTTGTGTAGGGAGTGTTTGCATGTCTATATTTGTGTGTGTGTGTTTGTGTGTGTGTGTGTGTGTGTGTCTGACTGTCTATGTATCTGTGTTTGTATGTGTCTGCACGTGTGTGTGTTTTTGAGTATTCACATGTATGTGTTTGTGCATATCTGTATGTGGGTGTGGGGTGAGGGGTCTTTGTGTTTGCGAATCTGTGTTTGTATCTGTGAAAGGAGTAGCACTAGCATATGTTGTGCATGTGTGTATTTGTGTATGTCTGTGTTTGTTAGCATTTGAGTGTGTATGTGTATATGCTTGTTTGTGCCTGTCTGCATGTATATGTGGTTGCATATATGTGTGTGTGTCTGTGAGTGTGCACGTATGTGTGCATGCATATAATTTTGTGTTTGCATGTGTGTGTATATGTGCATGTGCATGTGTTAGTGTGTATATCTGTCTGTATATGTTTGAATGAGCATATGTTTGTTGATTCATCTTTTTTCATGGGTGTGTCAGTGTCTATGTCTGCCACAGTGTTTGCATTTGGTAATCTATGCAGCTAGTGGCTCAATGACATAGAAGAATAAAACCCTCACTGTAACATAAGTGTTTCACAGTGGATTACCGTACTGGAGCAGCACAGGATCGATCATACCTCACAATAAGGTGGTTGTAGCATGATCTCAACTGTTCAGTGGCATTATTTATTTATTTGACATTTGTTAACCAGATTGGTCCGACTGAGCCAGGTGGCCATTTTCAGCACAGACCCAAGGAGAAAAGCTCCAGGATATTAGACATACATTATTAGCAGACATAGATTACACATACAGTTTGAGTCATAAACTGTAACATGATTTAGTTGTGTAGGCAAAAAGATGCAAAATAGCTGAGACATTTTAGGTGGATAGAAAAACACTGTATCCAGGAAAAGAGGAAGTTTAAAGAAAAAATAACTTGAGAAAAATTACATAATTATGTATACAGATGGATACATCAATGTGAAAACAGTCTTAGAAGATAAAACTACAACATGTTTGAGATAAAGAAGTAAATAGGGGAAAAGAGAAAAAAATATATAGATTTCCGAATTGTTAATGATGAGGAGAATACGTTGAGGAGTGAGATAGCTTAGGAGTTAGGGAGGGATTAATAAATGTGTTAGCAAGGTAGCAGGCCTTAGGAGTTAGGGAGGGATTAATAAAGGTGTTAGCAAGGTAGCAGACCTTAGGAGTTAGGGAGGGATTAATAAAGGTGTTAGCAAGGTCACAGGCAGGAAAGGAGGGAAGGCAACAGGGAAAGGAGGGGTGTGGGGTTTAGTAGGGTTATGACAGGTATATATGTGCTAATTCGAGAGGGTATCTTTTGGTGCTTTTTTGAAACTATGTGTGTGTGTAGCAAGTCTTACATTGTAAGGGAATTTGTTCCAGGCTAGAGATACTGAGTATTTATAGAGAACTTTTCCTATGGTTCTTTTGGGTTTCTATCTGACATCTACAGGATGGCAGGAAGAATACCAGTTTGCCATCAGAATGTTGCCTGTACCCTACAAATAGTTTGTTGCACTGAAGCAAGGTGAAGTATGTGGATGCTTGCAACCAATGCTGATACGGTTTGACACTCTTCAGCAATGTATAAACCAAGTTGCCACAAGAGGGCTGAGGAAAATAGGGCCTACAAAAAATCTTCAGTGATGATCTATGGATGATGCCACACTCTAGTGTCTCTGTATTTGACTACCTGCAGACAATTAGGCTTATTCTTGAGTTATCATCTCCCCAGCACAGAGGCACATGTGGTCTGTTTGGCAAGCCAAGCTTTTGTCTTAATGTAATGCAGAGAACCATGGTAGGTAGATTCATAGGTTCACAAGTGTTTACTAGGCTAATGACCACAAGGGTCTTTTTAAGCCTAGCCATGCATCCCAAATCGCTGACAAGTTCTGACACCATTAATAAGGGTAAGCATGGGCATAGAAGTGAACCATTTACAGGTTACCTGTGTCCATTAGAGACATAGTTCCAAAGCAAGTATGAATTTCCAGTTTCCCATCCAGTTGTCCAAGTTGCACTTGAATTGGGTTAGGGAGGTACTCTGCTTCACATGAATGGGAAGCCTGTTCCATAGACACAGTAGTCTCTGGGATATGTACCTGTTTCTTCAGGAGGTCCTATTTACATCACAGGCAAGGTTTAAATCTTTAGAATGGGTAATTCTGGTGTTGTTTGTTTTGTGGATATGCAGGAGGTCCATCAGAGTGGGGTCTGAAAATGCCCTGTATGCCAGGCATAAATCTTCCTTCAAAAGCCTGTAGGAGACAGAATACAGGGATAGAGACTCAAGGCAGTCTGCATAGGACATTTTACTTATGCCCTGTATTCTTTTAGTGAGAAACCTCTGTGGACATTCCAGGTGTTGGATATACCTGGCTAGGTACATACCAAAGGGGGCATTGTACTCAGTGATAGGTCTGATAAATGCTGAATGCAGTGGAACAGCTTCCTTGGACTTAGATGCCATACCTTTGTTTATAAGTTGTGCAACATAGGTTCATAGGTTCATAGGTAGGTACTAGGCTATTGGCCTTAGGGCCTATATAAGTATAGCAAAAAGGTACCCTGGCTTTCGCCACCTAAGAAAATAATTTTCCTGTGCTCCTGTTGAGCAGAGCCACAGAGGTAATCCCCAAGGTGAATTTCCTATTTCCCATCCAATCGTCAAGATTTTTCTTGAAGAGTACTAATGAGGAGCTTTGTTTGATATACATAGGTAGTTTGTTCCAGAGTATGGGAAATCTCTTGGACAGGAATCTATCCCTTCAACATGTTCTATTTATTGCAGTGACAAGGTTTAGGTCCCTAGAGCTTGTAGCTCGGAGGGATTGGGATTTCTTTAAGTGGAGCATGTCCAACAGTTCTGGGTTTGACATAGCTTTGTATGTTGGGCAGAGATCGCCTCTGAGTAGGCGATATGTGACGGAGTATAGCTGGAGTTTTTTGAGGTCTGCATAGGGCATCTGTTTGAGGCTGGTAATCCTCTTTGTGAGTTATTTCTGCGGCCATTCCAGTTGTTGCAGATGTCTTGTGAGGTACATACCAAAAGGGGCATTGTACTCTATAATGGGTCTAATGAGTGATGAGTAGAGGGGAACAATGACCTCTTTTTCCTGGATGAGAAACCTTTTATGATGAGGTGTGCCACGTAGAAGGATTTCCTGACTACTGTGGCAATGTGATTATCAAAGGAGAGACTACTGTCCACCTGTGTCCCAAGGTCTTTTATCACACTTTTGGTGTTAAGTAGACTACCACCTATGTGGTAGCTCATGGGTAAAGAGTTTTTACCAAAGGGAATGACAATGCACTTTTTGCATTGAGCTTGAGGCCATGGCTTTGACACAAGGCACCTGTCTCCATGAGGCCCTTTTGTAGGATGTCCACATCATTAGGAGTTTCGTTTGTGGCTCCTAGTTTGCAGTCATCTGCAAACTTTGTTAGCCAAAGACCTTCTGTGTTAGCCTGAACTTCAGAAAAGTAGATACCAAACAGGAGAGGACCCAGGACTGAACCCTGTGGTACTCCACATGTCACTGGTCTGAAGTCGGATTTGGAATCTGCTACTTTCACAGTGTGGGTTCTGTCAGTGAGCCAGTTGGCAACCCCTCTTGTGAAATAGGGATTTATACATAGTTTAGTGAGTTTATCTATAATTCCAGAGTGGGGTATGGTGTCAAAAGCCTTGGTGAGATCTAGATGGGCATTGTGAACCACCTTACCCTTGTCTATGGCTTTGATGACTGCTTCAAAGAAGTCTTTCAGGTTTAGGAGACATGATCTGCCTTTTACAAAGCAGAAATGGGTGGGGTCCAGAGTTTGGAGACTACAAATGTCTTTGTGTATAAGATCCATGATGATACATTCCATGGCCTTGCAGAAAAGGCTCATTAGGCTAATGGGGAAGTAGTTGCCAGGGTCTGTGGTGGCTCCCCCTTTGTGGAGTGGGATAACCGTTGCTGTGCACCATTCAGTGGGCACAAAGCTTGAGGTGAGGCTATGATTGAACATGGTGCTTAGGTGGGGTGCCAGTTCATTCTGCAGTTCATGTAGAACACAGCCTGGGATGTTGTCAGGTCCCATAAATGCTGTGTTCTTGGCTTTGGAGAGCGAAGTTTTTACTGTGCAGCCATGATTACAGGAACTTTGCATTCTTCCAGTATAGAGATGGGCCCTTTAGAGGGTGAGAGTGGGGTAAAGTTAGCACTGAACCTATCTGCCAGGATGTTGGAAATATCAGTTGGTTCTGTATATTTAGTGCCATTGTGCTGTAACTCAGAGTAGATTTGAGTGTTGCCATTGAGATTCTTGACATAGCTATACAATGCTTTCTGGTTGTCTTTAGAAGCAGTGGCGACTTTGTTTTCATAACTAGCTTTGAAGGATTTTATGAGGGATCTCAGCTTCTTACTGAGGCTGACCATGGAGTTCCTCCAATCATAGGATTTTACTCTTTTTTGCAATAGTTTCTTTTTTCTGTTGTAAAGTTTGTTTATGGCAGGGGACCACCAGATTGGCTTTCTTTTTTTGGAGGATAGCATCTTGGTTCTGTTAGGGATAGCATGATCCATGCACTCGTGTAAGTGCTTATAAAGTGCATTTGTGTAGGATTTAGCAGTCGTACTTCTATTGTCTGTCTGCATGGGTGTCGTGAAGTTTGTCACTTCTGTCTAAAGAAGCATGACGTTGGCTTTGGAGAAATTTTTTACAGTGGTTTCCCTAATGGGGGGTGGGGGCGGGATGTGGATGTCTAGGATGATTAGCTTGTGGTCGGATCTGACCAAAGAGGAATTTACCTCTGGTGTGGGACACCGGTCACCAATGTTGGTAATGACCAGGTCTACGATATTGCTGGCCCTGGTTTGGGTGTGGATAAACTGACCCAAGGCATTGTAATTTATGAATTCCAGAAAACGTTGAGCAAAAGAGTTGGTACATGAGTAGTTTTCCCAGTTAATGGTGGGGTAGTTGAAATCGCCCATTATTAGGGTGTTCGGTTGTACCCTAATATTTTCCAGTGTATCAAGAAATGAGGAGTGGGAATCCTGGAGCATGTTGGGGGATCTGAAGCAAGTTACAATTTGGATTGCAGTCTTGCTCAGAGTTAGTTGCACTGGGATAATATTGGATGCATTATGCTGAGCAACTAGCCTGGAGGTGTGGATATCCTTAATGAATATGGACACGCCTCCACCTTTAGTGTTTCGGTCCAGGTTAGGTGGCCGAAAGGTGTGGTATGAATTATAGCCTGGTAATGCAAGGGTGCTCTCTGGAGCCTTGAACCAGGTCTCTGTCACTGCACAGATGTTGATGTTCTCCATTTTAAGGAGTGCCTCGTGTGAATGCATTTTGAGGTTTAGACTTCTAGCATTGAGTGGCAGTATCCTTAGATTTTGCTTGCTTGTACCTGTTAAGGTGGTGAATTTGTCATTTGAACATTGCCTAAAAAAGGCACTATAGGCATGGCAAGAACCTTAGCCAGTATCCAGAATGCCAAGGGTGACAGGTGCAGGCCATTTCTGGCAAAGCATTGTGGTCTGTCGATCTGTTTAGACTTCTAGCATTGAGTGGCAGTATCCTCAGATTTTGCTTGCTTGTACCTGTTAAGGTGGTGAATTTGTCATTTGAACCTTGCCTAAAAAAGGCACTAAAGGCATGGCAAGAACCTTAGCCAGTATCCGGAATGCCAAGGGTGACAGGTGCAGGCCATTTCTGGCAAAGCATTGTGGTCTGTCGATCATGTCATCCCAGGCAGACAGATACCGGATCCCCTTAGAATGACACCAGAAGCTTAGCCAATTGTTGAAGTCAATCATTTTGTCCTTGTACTGTGGTATCATTCTGGGTGATGGCAGGATGCTACTCAGGGCTAGGGTCATACCTGCCTGGGCTACTAGATCAGAGAGCTCCTCCATGTCTCTTTTCATGTAGTCCAGGGAGGTACATCTCAGGTCATTCAAACCAACATGGTCAATGACAGAGTTAAATTTGTACTTGTTGTGGAGTGACCTGAGTGCATGCATTATGTGATGGATCCTGGCACCCAACAGGCAGCTGACAGTAACTTTCTTCTTGTTTAGCCTGGTGAGTGGAACATCGGTGTGCCTGACTATAGAGTCACCTATGACTATAGTGTTGGGTATGTTGTTATGCCTTATGGGCTGTGGTTGAGTGGCACATTGAGTTTGTGGGCTATGTGTCATTTGGGTTGTGTTGGGGGTGGAGGTTGCTTGTGTTTCTGCTTTGGAGGTCTTTGTTGCTTGAGAAGATTTTTATTGAGAGCCTCCGTGAATGTAGGTGTGTGTTTCATGTTTCTATGTGTGTGTTTTGGTGGTTCAGGTTTTGAGGGACTATGTGATGAGTGTGGTGTGGTGCAAGTGTTTACATTCTCCTCTTGACTGTCTAGTCCAGTCTTGGGTGAAGAGAGCTTTGCTTTCATTACCACTGTAGACACATGATGGTCAAAAGGCTAGATTACTATCTATGTGTATCCCTAAGTCCCTGACTACTGGGTGAACTCTAAGTGGTGTGTTGTCAATATGATAGTTACCAAAGATGGATGACTTCCCAAATGATACTACTAATGCATTTCTTGGCTTTTAATTTTAGTCCATGGCTCTGACACCAGTTGTTTGTCTGTATCAGCCCTTCCTGGAGAACATTTGTGTCAGTATGAGATTCAATGACAGCTGCTAATTTGCAATCATCTGCTAATTTAGTCAGCTAGAGACCACTGACAGAGCTAGTCATAGTGGCGCTAGACAAAAAAAAAAAATAATGATGTATGTAACATCTGGATTAAGTGTTGTATCACAGAACAATCTTTAGTGTGTGTCAACTTAACATCAAGGTTTAAGCAGTGTCAATGCACAACAGATGAGATAGTTGCCCTTGGTGCTGGAAGTCAAGGCAGTGGATTCTATTCCCACTCCAGATGGTTGGATTGCTAACACTGCAGTACATCATTAAAGGGGTGCTGCACCCCTGACTGTGCTGTCCTTCAGATGGGACATTAAACCAAAATCCCATCAGCTTGCTTTGAGGTGCACAGATGAGTGTAAAAAATCCCATGGCACCCATGGAAATGAGTAGGGAGAGTTTACCAGTGCCCTGGCTAAATTTCCTCTAGTTGTAGAAATACTACCTTGGGTTTTCTCTGAAAAGAGGCCACTAGCCTCATGGGACTAATCTGGTCAGAAAAGGATAACTAAATAAAAATATTGATCCTGTTTGTAGCTCATTACCATTCATACATGAGTCACTTTTTGTATCATATTCTGAAGTGGTCCTCGGTGAGCTATTTCACTGACATCTTCCATTCGAATGCCTTAGAGGCATTTCTTGTAGGTAGAAGACCCCGCATATACTCATTTGTGTAAATGCAGATGAACTATCCTCCAACAACAGCAGCTGTTGGTCACAGGACTAATGCTTTAGATATTTGCTTTATGTTTCTCAGCGGTTTGTGATGAGGTATAATTTTACAAATGTGAATGGATATATTAATATGTCTGATTGTTAACTCTGTTCTGTTACATGTCTACAGCTCTATGTGTGAACATGTTGGTGTGGAGCGTCATGCTTGGCAGTGACCCTGTAGTTAGGTTAATTTTATAACAATGCATGAAGAAGAGGTGCATCTTCTTGTGTCTTGTCTGCGGGCTATAAAGTCTTTTGATACACAACTGCAAACGTGCTATAGCCTGAGTTAAATAAAAGCTTTGGTACTCAGTATGGCTGACTTTTGACTATATTAGCAATGCTATTCATGCATGCATGCTTATTTGTGCAGGTTCTCAATGCCCTAAGTGGGCTTATAACAAAAATATAGGTTTATTCAGGCTTGGTACACTGTTTTTATGAATTGTGCCTGTGCATTTTCTATGCATTTCCAGGTGTACTAGACAACATACCTTTTACCTTATCCCTTAATTTTACTTCACATTATTTATGGCTGTTGCTAACTTGGTAAGCTTACACAACATCTGTATGAGCAGTACTCCAAATTACATTGTAACAAACCTTTTGCAG
>NC_056745.1:1069948644-1069951144 GCF_019279795.1 Protopterus annectens | reverse complement strand
AATATTAAATACCCAGTGTTCATAGTAACAATGTCTACCCTATGCCTCTTGTCTAAGTCCAATCTCCTACAGGTAGCAGTGATACCAGCAGGTGGCTGGGACCAGAGAATAGGTCTCAAGGCAAAAACTGATTCCCTATCATTCAACAAAAGTGGGACCTGGAAATGAGATAGATCAGCAGGATGAGGACAAATAATCAAAATAAAATTAATTAAGTTATAGATTCACCAAAATGGAAGTAGTAAAAAAAGTTAGCAATATATAACCTGAAAAATAATGTCAGAACAATGGAGCGAGGAAATCATAAAATAAAATCAGGTACATTATATATAGAATCTGGCCACACACACAAATATTAAATACCCAGTGTTGATAGTAACAACGTCTACCCTATGCCTCTTGTCTAAGTCCAATCTCCTACAGGTAGCAGTGATACCAGCAGGTGGCTGGGACCAGAGAATAGGTCTCAAGGCAAAAACTGATTCCCTATCATTCAACAAAAGTGGGACCTGGAAATGAGATAGACCAGCAGGATGAGGACAAATAATCAAAATAAAATTAATTAAGTTATAGATTCACCAAACTGGAAGTAGTAAAAAAAGTTAGCAATATATAACCTGAAAAATAATGTCAGAACAATGGAGCGAGGAAATCATAAAATAAAATCAGGTACATTATATATAAAACAACAGTGAGATCATTACAATTGTAATAAACATAATGACTACAGCAAGTACTAGAGCAGCCAGTTAATGCTGGGATACCACAAAACATAAAATCAAGCTGGCTGCAACAGAAATCTTGATCTGGGAGAAAATATTCATGGCTGTAATGGTGCTGCTGTTTGGAGTGTATGCTGAAACAGCTATAACAGCAGCAAAATCACCAAAATCAGGCCAGCAAGAAAACAGCTAGACTTCTGCAGCATCATAAATGATGCTCAATGTCATTGGTTTAAAGTTCAAAAAACAAGCTGGTAATACCATAAAAGATGAGGCGAATATGTAACACACAGAAACAGTGGCCTTTCAGGTTAATCAGCTAGGCAAAAATAAGTTGAAATGACAAAAGTACAACCCTAAAACCAGTTAATCAGCCCTCAACTTCAGCTTAAGTCAGAATTCAAATTTCAAGTTTTACCATCTAGGCAGACCTTAATAATAACATCAAAGTCAAAATCAATATGCACAGCTATTGTCCCACAACTCAGTTTACTAATATACTCCATGCTTTTCAAGCCCGACAAGCAATGAAGTCACTGTCAGATTCCAGAAGTAAATAATATCAAATCAAACTTTTGAAGCGCAAACAGCAGAAGTCCTCACCCATCAAGATAAACACAAATTCTGATACAGAACACTGCAACTGTCACAGCCAACACAGTACACTGAATAATTAAGACAAAATTTTATCACACTTAGAAACCAAGTTAAAATCTGTTGCAAAAAAGCATAGAAACTTACTTCCAACATAAAAAAATAATAATAATAATAAATAAATAAAAGAACAATCCAAAACAGTACTAGGCTTGCATAAATAATCCCCCCCCCCCAAAAAAAAAAATCAACCCAAATCCATTCTGACATGAAACAGATTTCAGTCTTACCTGCATCCTAAATAAGCATTTCACAATTGCTGCAGATGCCACAAATTACTTTGTTTCTGGTTCTTTCAATCTGCAACCTATTAATGTCAGTCAAATGAAGAAGCCATTATAAAAGGAGAAGCATACTGCCATAACAGCTGCACAATATCCTTTGGAATACCTTCAAATATCTGATGAGATTATAGCCTATCCAGTAGCCATACTCTTCAACAGATACATCTCAGAATAATATGGTCTTAAAATTTGGAAACAATTTTACACAATTGCACTTCACAAGGTAAGAACACAAAATGAACTGAGTACAGAACAATTGCAATCTTATCTCTGCTCTCTGTAATTTAAAAAAAAAATGAAACCATGAACAAATTCTAAACCATTAACAAACAACAACCTCTTCTTAACAACTCAATATAGGTTATATCCAGGACACATAGCACTGAAGCTGCTTTGTTATCGTTCTTAAACACTATTAACCTCTGAAACATTCAAGGCCTTCGCACAACCTTTACTTTCTTAGACCTCTCCAAAGGTTTCACCACTGTATCCCACCAAGATATACTCCACAAACTAGCCAAAATGTGCTTAATTAATTATACCCTAAAATGGTTTGAAAGCTACCTCTGACAGATACCAAGCTCTGTAATGGATGCAAACATAATCTAAATTTTAATACACTACCATAGGAGTCCTACAAGGTTCCAAACATGGTTCTATTCTGCTCAAGATGTTTGCGAATGATATGTATGCAACAATTACCAATGCTGATTTAATTCAGAATGCAGGTGACATGACCATCATCTGCTCTGTTAGCTCCCTTGCACAACTACAGCAAATCACACAACTAAATTCTCAAATGCTGGAAGAGTAGCTAATTGAGAAACAACTTCTACTAAA
>NC_056745.1:1069893644-1069943644 GCF_019279795.1 Protopterus annectens | reverse complement strand
ACACAATCCAAAGTAGAAATATTGACCCAAATATGCTGAGCCACTTAAATGTAACCTTCTTAAACCACAAAAACCTCCTAGATAAAATGCACATAATAAATACCCTCAGCAGCCCTAAATGCACTCTTTTAAAACAACAACCACATCTACAGATAGAGCTACATCTCATGGAACCTGTACCTCTAAACCCATAAGGCAAGCCACCACACAATCTAACATTCTTGTCAATGGAGACTCCATCATGAGATGCACTGATGTTCCTTTCACCAAGCTGAGTAAGGAGAAAGTCACAGTCAGTTGCTTATCTGGGCTAGGATCTGCCACATTATGCAAGCACTTAGGTCATTGGTTTACAAGTACCAATATGACTCAGTCATAGTCCACATGGGAGGAAATGACCATGAAACGTACCTCCCTAGACTTATGAAGAGAGACATCATGGAGCTCTCAGAATATGTGTCGCAGGCTGGTATCAGCCTAGCACTGAGCAGCATTTTACCTTCTCCAAGGATGATGCCACAATATGAACAAAAGATGATTGATTTTAATATTTGGCTTAATTTCTGGTGTCATTCTAAGGGGGTGCAATATTTGTCAGCATGGAAGGAGATGGTCAACAGACCACACTGCTTTGCCAGGGATGGTCTGCACCTCTCCCCTCGAGGCTTTTGAATATTAGCTAAAACAATGTCTTCCCCCAGAGTGCCTATGTTAGGAAATGACAAACTGAAAGCACTTCCAACATAGCAAACCAAAACCCAGGAAATCTAAAGGTATTACTGCTCAATGCTAGGAGTCTAAAGCTCTCTTCACCCTAGAGAATGCTGATGTCTGTGCAGTCTTTGAGACATGGTTTAAAGCCACGAAGAGCACACCAACAGTGCAAGGTTAACATGCCTTAAACACATTTAGACCAGCTACTTCACAGGTAGGGACTAAAGGTGGGGGCGTCTCTATTTACAGCAAAAATAAATATACTTCAAGGCTGGTCAAACAGGGCAATGTACTTGAGTGGCTCCATGTTCAAATCACCATAGACAAAATCCAGTACTACTTCCTTGCAAGCTGTAGGTCTTCCTCTATGACCCAGGAAACCCATGCCTTGTATTTAAACTTATTAGAAACACTAACCATCCAACTCAATACCATATTTATGGGTGATTTTAATTATCTCACTGTTAAGTGGGAATCCTATATGACACCAAACGTATAGGCACAGAGATTCCAGCATTTTGTAAACAAACTCCCTGGACCATATAGTCAATACACCAACCAGGGGTACAGAAATACTGGGTCTGGTGCTCACTAATATGAGAGAGTGCTGCACACCCCTACTGCAATGTCTTCCCTGGTAAGGTCAGACCAAAAAATGGTCTCATTTGAAGTAAAAATAAAACCTGGACCACCAGCAAAACCTGGAATATTCAGGAGCTACTCTAAAGCTAACCTCCTGCTATTAAGTGATAACCTGGCAAAATTTTAAGTCCCCATAAATTCTGAGAACACTGTTGTCTATGCAGAACTGTTCACAGAAACCTTTTACAAGCATGTTAATAGCTGCATATAGGCAATTGTACACATCAGGAAGAAGTACAGAACTAACTCAAAATCAAGCCACCCTGGTGGAATCACAAAGTCAGTAGGCTGTATAACAGAAGGAAGAAAATCATGGCAAAAATTAGGAGCTGCAGCACCCAGCAGAATAAAAACACTCTCATCAAACTAAACAAACAACTCAAAGGACAAATAAAGTCTACCAAAGCCAAATATGAGGTAAGTTTAGCCTCCCAGGCCAAGGGCATCCACAAAGTATTCTTTAGCTATGTCTGCAGCCTCAAAGGCGATACACAATTATGCAAAGCTCATTGAAATTGGAGCCACCTATACTGAACCAGAAGATATAACAAACCTCCTGGCTAATAAATTCAGCTCCAACTTTACCCCTCTTTCCCACTTAACCTTCCCTCAGGAAATCCCATCAAATATAACTCCTCCTACTATCACTAGGGAACAGGTCCTCAGTGAACCCAGACAGTATCTCAGAATGCCTTCTAAATAGCATGAAACATGACCTATCAGGGCCTCTGGAATTACTATTTAACTGTAGCCTCCAAACATGTTTCATGCCTCATGAATGGAGAACAGCAACAGACATCCCCCTGCAGAAAGGAGGGCCATCTACAGACCCTGAAAAATACAGACCCATAAGTCTCACTAGTCTTATATGTAAAGCTAAGGAAAGAATTATCATGGAAATGATGAATAGAGATATAGTCAACCTCCAGACACTGGACCCAACCCAGTTTGGTTTCGTCAAGTGCAGATCATGCCTACTAAAGTCCAGATCTCTGTTTAGATAAAAACATTTTTAATATTTTTCTTTGCATTATTTATGTAATCTGTATAGCTTTATATGACAGTTTTTTAAATGTATTTAATTTATTTTATTCTCAGTCTTGTAATTAGTATGGCAATAAGTCATGTGATATGTTAATGTGTGTATAAAAGGAAGTGCTCATATCTTTTCATTAAGTACCTGATGAAGTAGTTTGTGAAAGCACTTGTGCAGTTTATTCAGTGAATAAAACGAGGATTTTAACTCTGGAGTGCCGCACCTTACCTGAGTCTGCTTGTTGGTTTTTAGTATAAGATTGTTTAGGTTGAGCCAGTTTTCAATAGACAAGAAGGAGTTCTGTGTTATAGTTTGGAGTTCAATGAAGGAGTCAGCAATGGAGATGATTGTGGAGTCATCTGCATGCTGAACAATGAAGAGTGAGGGGTAGAGTTTGATAGTTGATTAGTAAAAAACATTAAATAGCAGTGGCCCTAGAACTGACCCTTGAGGTACTCCCATCTGTATAAGGCATTCGGGGGATGTAGCAGAGTTCCATTTGACAGATTGGAAATGATTATTTAGGTAACTAGAGAAGCAGGAAATAGTGGTGGGAGATAGGTTTAATAGAGAAAGTTTATCTAACAGTAGAGGGTATCAAATGTCTTTGAGAGATCAAGAAAGAGACAAGATACAAGTTTATTGTGATCTGTAGCTTGTGAGATAGTGTTTGTGAAATAAATGAGGGCAGTAGAAGTACTGTGGCCTGGGCGAAATCCATGTTGAGTAGGGGTGATTAGGTTTTCTTGTGTAAGGTATTGTAGGGTTTGTTTATGTACACATTTCTCTAAGATCTTGGAGAGGGGTGATAGAATTGCTATGGGACTATAGTTAGATAATTCAGTGAAGTTGCATCCTTTGTGGATGGGAAGAGTGTAACATTTTTTTCCATATGGCTGAAAATATATAATAATATATTATATATAATATATATAATATATTATATAAAAATATAATATATTTATCATATATAAATAATATATGAAGCAGAGTTCCTCCCTAACCAAATTCAAGTGCAACTTGGATAATTGGATGGGGAACAGGAAATTCGTCCCAGGTTTGGCAACTATGTCTCAAATGGACACAGACAACCAGGCCCCTGCTTGTAAATGCTTCATCTCAAAACCCTCTGCTTACACTTATCAATGGTATCAGAACTTGACAAAGATTTGTAATACTTGACTAGGCTAAAAAACATTGTGGTCATTAGCCTAGTAAACAGCTATGAACCTATGAACCTATTATAGGTAAGATTTGGGAGCTGGTTGCCAGTGGTCAAATCTGTTTTTTGTTTTTGTTGTAGTGGGGCTTGTGCAGAAGTTAAATGATACTGTATAATTATTTTGGGGGGTGCCTTGGTTACCATGATTTAATAATACATTTGTGAGGTTGGGTCTAGCTTTGCTGAGTTTTGGGCAGGGCATTTGTGATGTCTGGTATGTATAATGTTTACTTCCGTGTTTGATCCTTAAGTTGTATGCATCCTTGGTTGTAGCAGATGTTTTGTGTAGGATATAGCATGGCATTCTGGAGCCCACGCAGCAGCTCTCCTGGCTTTAGTCACACTGGTCTTGTTAAGGAAGGTGGAGCAGGGAAACATCCTAAGGGCTATGTGTTCTAGAACTGTCGCATAAGCACAGCTCCCAGGTATCCAAACTTTTAAGTTTTACTGTTACTTCGCATGGTTCTTAGCAGTCATATTTTCCTTTCCCCTTATACATTTTTTGTCTGGTTGTTGTACTCTTCCCTTTTCTAATACTTGTTATCTTTCAGGTTCAGCCATGGTCCAGTCCATTAAAGAGACATGGTTGCATTTTCACAGGAAGAACAAGGCTTGCTAATTGATTTAGAAACAGTGGGGGTGGCTGAGCACAGCTGAATTTCAGAAAGAGACCTTCACTGAACCCAGAGTAAGTTGCAGTGTAGGGGCCAGCTCCAGCTAAGAAGCCTCAGGAAAAGACAGTCGAAGATGCTTCGGGCCACCAGGTCACCCATTCTGCTCATCTGATATATCTACAAAAGCACAAGGTAATGTCTCTGCAGGGTCTACAGCGCTTAATATTAATGGTAAGGGTTAATCTGCTGATAATTTTATAAGTTCTTTGCCTGAAGAGGGTAGAGTTAGGCTGTTTCACTTAGCCTTAGTGAAAAACTTTGTTGCATCTACCCCTTTGGATCCGGGAGTGGGAGCAGGTATTGATGTTGATCAGATGGTACAGTTATCTTTACCCAACTTGCCTAGGGGGTCTGAGATGGTCCTGGGTTCAGAGAGGGAGGTCCCACCCCAATAGATGAGTATCTCCTCCAATTTATGTCCTCCATGGCTACCCTTGGCTTCACATATCCCAAATCACCTGGCTCTAATATCACAGCACATGTTCCCTCTAAAGTCAAAGATAAGATTATAAAAGGAGAGTTTGTAGATATCTTCAGTCTAGTAGATAATGAGGGTATAAAGTACATACTGGATGCTGATAACACATCCAACAAGGATTTGATGGCAGCTTTAGTAGCCATTGGGAAGAAGGTGGCAGCCAGGACACCTGTGGAGAACTGAAATACTTAGTCTCTGGGTTTTTGTGGTATTATATGGGCATAATCATTGAGAAGTATCCCACTCAATCAATGCCTTTATTAGCTTACTTTGTAGCCATAAAGGAAACTCACCACATGAAAGGGGATTTGGGGTGGTTGAATTATGTTCAACTCTTCAGGAAGGTGAATGCCCATGATAGATCCTCCAGGTGGGAATTGAGGCACCCTGACTTATGGCTCAATGACATGATGTACAAGGAGGCATCTGTGGGCATTGAGGGAGGGGCAGAAAATACAAAAGATACAAGGTTTGACTGGACATTCAATCAGGGAAAATGTGTCTGGCCTGCTTGCAAATATAACCACTTGTGTTCAGGATGTGGGAAGGGTCATCCTGTTTCCAGATGTTGGGGCACATTGCCTAAGAACAGGTGGAATATTTCTACATCCCAGACATGCAGAGGGATCTGTAGGGGGCACAACTCTTCTTTTCATGTTCAGCCACCTTTTTGTGAGAATGAGTGGGCTTTGGGAGAGGACCCAAACATGCCACATCAGGCTTATTCCCCCATTTGTCTAGATAAGTTGTCCTATTTGCTGCCAGACTACCCGGATCAAAGGGCAGAAGCCACCATTATTGCAGGTTTTTCCATAGGCTTTCCAATCCACTCCACAGCCCTGTTAGATTCCAGATTAGTTAACAATTTGTCAGCCATCAAAGGACATGAATACATTGTTGCTGGGATAATAGAGAAAGAGCAATGAGCTGGTAGGATAATTGGCCCCTTTTCATCCCCACCATGGTTCTTAATTAAACATTTCCCCTATCGGCCTGATTCCCAAGAAACAGGAGGGTGAGTTCAGAAGAGTCATCACTTATCTCTCCCAGCAGGGTGTTCAGTCAATGATTTTAATGACAACAAATTGACCAAGGTACACTAGTCTTTTTTGGATCAGGAGGCATAGGTCATCATGGGCTATATGGAGCCCTGACTTGGTAAGACAGATATCCAATCTGATTTCCGTCTTCCCCCTGTGAGACAAGAGGATTGGCCTTATTTAGGTTTTCAGTTCAATGGGAAGATATTTTTCAACACTGCAATGCCAATAGGGTGTGATGTGGCTTGTGCAACAATGAAATATTTTGCACCGCCTTACACTAGTGCTGGCAAAACTGGGCCCCCCGCCAGTCAGTAGTACACTACCTAGAGGAATTTTTGATAGTGGAGGATAGTCAGGATGGTACTTTGGAAGGGTTGTTCATTTCCAAGCAGCTCTGCAGGGAGTTGGGGGTACCCTTGACTGACGACCAGTCAGAGGGACCAAGATGAGTCCTGACTTTCTTGGGCTTAGAGGCAGATGCCAATGATAATTCCTTGCAGGACAGATTATGTGACAAGAGGATCATTTTTCACTCAGATAATATTGCAGTGGTTCACACTCTGAAAAACACATTCTTGCAGGTCCAGGTGGGTCCACTCAGTCATCAAGCTATTAGTTTTGATGAGTTTTACAGATTAATTTGTCATTTTCATGTGTTCATGTCTCTGGTCACCTTAATCTTTTGGCTGACAGTTTTCCTGGTTTCAGTTGCCAGGTTTTATCTCTTTGCCAAACATTTGGATCCAAAGGTACCCCAGTTCCACTGGGAGTCTGGCTAATTGAAGAAGTGTAGCAATATTGGTTTGGCACATTCTTGGGTCAGCAACACTAGGAAAGCTTATTCATCATCCCTAGAGGTTTTCAAGGCATTCTACAGGTCTTTGATCCCTGGTCCCAGCCCATGGGGGATGCAGTTGTTTCTACAATTTTCAGTGGCTAGGTCTACAGTGGGGGTTCCATCTAAAACTCTCAGAGTACACCTGGCAGCTTTAGGATGGTTGGAGCATTTTTTGGGCCTTCAGGCTGTGTCAGATTATTGGCTTATGGGGTGAATACTTAAGGGCCTAGAGAACATGCATAGACCTTCCCAGGATTCCAGAAAACCTATTGGGAGACAACTTATTCCCCTTGTTATTCAAGGTCTTTATATGACCATTGGTGAATTTCACTAGTTTGTCTCTATAGGGGCTCTGTTCACCTCTTTCTATGCAGGTGTTTTCTGGGCCAATAAACTTCTTCTTTACATTTGTTGGGAGGATCCTGTCATCCACAGGGAGTTTGTCTTGACTTGGTTGAAAAACATCCAAGACTGATCAAGCTGGTAAAGGTCAGCAGGTGCATCTGGACAAAACCAGAGGCTTGTCACTTGCCCAGTCCATTGGGTTAGTTTGCTATTTAATATTAACCCCTTGGAGAAAAAGTCAGATTTGGTTTTCATGCAGACATCAGGCGGGCATTTTAACCTGTCAGAGATTAACTACTTTTTTAGGCAAGCCTTGGCAGGGAAAGGAATTCACCCACAAAGATACACCTCCCATTCCTTTTGGATAGGCTGTATGTCAGACTTGTTCATGGAAGGGCAATCTGTGCAGGTCATTCAAAGAACAGGAAGATAGGTCTCTGATGCCTTTTTATTATATATCAGACATTATTTTTTTAATTTCTGTTGCAATAAAGGAGGTCATTTGGCACTTGGGCCATTCTTTTATTCAAAGAGCATCCATCTGAGCCTTGGCCCACACAGCTGGTCATGCAAGTTCTTTTGATAGTAGCCAGTGTACACTTCATTCTTTTGGTGTCCCAAGTTTTAGTTGGTTTCAATGTTGGGAAATATGGCACAAGATTACAATGGAAGAAGCCTTACCCAGCATTGTGATAATTCACCTCAGGGGAAATGATCTGTGTCAAGCCTCAAAGAAGATATTGTTGGACAGAATCTTACTGATATAGAACATTTGCAGCAGCTATATCTGAAGGTAGCTTTCTTTTGGTCCACCATTATCCCTAGACTGTACTGGAAGGGCACTAGAATGCCTAGTGCCATTTAGGGATCCAGGCATTTTATCAACCACAGATTCGAGTGGGCTGCTAGCCAATTGGTTTTCAGGTGATTGAGCACAGTGATAGTGACAGACTGGAGCATGATTTTCATGATTTGGATAATGCCCATTTAAATAACATGGTTTTTGATTTGTTTAATTTGAATATGGTTGTTGCTATTCAAAATTTTTCAAAGTAACTTGTTTTCTTTCATAACTGAGAATTTATTTGTGAGGTTGCTGATTTGGGAGGAACGGCATGGCATGTTGGTTTGTTGGTGGCCTTATGGCTTCACCCCCCCTTATGTTCTTCCCATTCTTGTTCAGCAGCCTCAGCTCTCCTCTTGTTAGACCCAGTTTTGACTGGTGGCTACATCAAGGGGTATTTGGGTTGTAAGTTCATGTTTTATGTGTCATGATTTACACATTTATCATGACACTTGTAATTTACTCATTATATGGATGGTACAGGCGTTACATTTAAACAGCCCTCATATCTGGTGACTGTGCATGTATTTAAGGCATGTTGCAATTGTTGTCATGCAGTTTTATGTGTTTGTATGATATGACTGAGTAATAAAAGTCAATACATTGATAACAGACATGTATGTGCCATTATTAATATACCTCAGAATACAGACTGAAATGAAACCGCATTGATCTTTCTTACCACTTTATGAATGTACATCAGCAATACTGGTCACATGTGCTTATTGTACCATGCTTGTAAACACATAAAGCCTTGATAGTATTTTATATCTTTCAGTAATTTCTCGGAAGATATGAGCATTTTGTGAATGATTATGGAACACATGAGGGGCCAGTCCTGTTAATGTTGTTGGAAACCTGGACTATGGAAACAGTATGAAGCAAAGAAGTCTGTAGACTGCATTCTTCAGGGCACTACTTACAATTGCATCATCCCATATGGTGTATATTCCAGTCTGCAGACTGTTGAAAAAATGATAATAATTGTCTCCTCATAATGCTATCAGACTGTCTTTACATAGAGCAGCAGGGCTAAGTACACTATTGTGAGGGGCATCAGACTAATGCAGCCAAAATAAAAAACTCACAGGATTTTGCCATCAACACTGTAGTGCCATTTATCATAAGTTACCAGTGCTGCTGAGTGCCAGGCATAGTGCAAATGCTGTGGAGAAAGACTGTTGAGATGGAAGAGGAAGACATTTTGATACAAAGATAGAACATACTAAGAGATTTGTTTATGCAATATTTCTGTGCATCTTTGTGGTGTGTTACTCTTAGGTGTGTCATGATTATTCTGTCACGTTCTTTACATACAAAGACAAAATACATCAGGTGTCACAAAATACGGACAATTTTAAATACTGCCCTTATAAACGTGTAATTGTGCTAGGATAATGCATTTTCTGAACCATATAAATTCTGAAAATAAAATGTAAGGCCCTACTTAATGACTTCAGTCCTCAATGATTTGCCAGAAATTCCCAGATGTTGTGATGAACACATCACAAATTATGATGCTGAAAGGCAGACATCCTTTGTAAATCTGTATACTTCAGAGTTATTGTTCTGTTTATAATCTGGAGCAACAATAGGTAAGAGAGTGGAAACATGATGAGAACATAAGAAGGATAATTGTGGGTTAGTAGCATGTAGCACACAATCACATATACACTATTAATATGGAAAAACATTACATGATTGTATGACATACTTCTGTATTCAAAATTTTAACCATATAAATTACTAGTCTACAGATCAGAGGATTATCTCAGTTCACAACATAGGAACTCATACTTTAGTAAGTTTAAATTACACATTGTACAAGCCACTGACAATAGGTAGAAGAAAGGGTGTATTTAGGCAGCAGCCTTCATCACAGCTATATCAACTGTAACATCACTAGGACTGTACTTAACATCCAGCAACTTAAATATGGAAGAGTATCGGTATCATTTTATTACTTTTAGTCTGTTTTTCTATAATGCATTGGGATTAGGTGCAGTTGAACAACGTTAAGCATTCTAATGTGGTCTATGGCAAAAACCTACAGGATTTTGCACTAAGTTGTAAACTGACATTTACCATCAGTTAGTATTGCTGCTTGGTGCCAGACATCACGCAAATGCTATGGGCTCAGACTGATAATACAGAAGGGGACAGAGGGATAGACAGATAAGGGTTTATGGAGGCAGAGAGAAAGTTGACTGTGACAGAACCAGGATAATGCTGACTAAATATAATGGGTAGGAAACAGATACACATAAAGTAGTCTTATCAAAACAGTCAGTAAGAGTTTGATATAGTTCTGGATTACAACCCTTGACCCTGCAAAAATTAGTCTAGAACTCTGACCATTATCTTAGCACACAACAGAGGAACTCCTACTTCGCAAGTATAAAATCACACAATTGAAGGGACAGTAAGAGCTCACTGAAGCAAGGGAGGACATAGCCATTAGGTTTCATCACAGTAAAGTCAATAGTAAAATGCCATAAAATAAACATTACATCCATCAGCCTAATAAAAAAAATGATTAAACATCATCATCAAACACCCTTTTTCCCATTTTCTACATAAGGCTGAGGTGTCATGCTAACTGTCGATATCTCTCTTAATTCAATGCCAAACTTCTACCTTCTTTGATACTCATGCCTGACTGTCGCAGATCGCACACAGTCCATCCATCTTTTTGCTAGATGCCCATGTTTCCTATTACCTTTCTTCTGTCTATCTCATATCTTCTTAACCAGATTGTATTTTGCTTTTCTACACAACCCCAAACCACAGTAGTCTATTCCCTTTGATCTTTTCTGCAATCAGAGCTACTTTAGCTTCTGCTCTTATGTCCTAATTCCTTTGCCTATCTCACAGTGTGCATACTATCACCCATCTCAGGCACTTAATTTCTATCCCCTCTCCCTTCCTCACCTGCCCCGCCTTTACTACCCAGGTTTCTGTACCATACAGTAGAACTGGAATTGCCACTGTTTTGTACAGCTTACTTTTCAGCTTCTTTGGCATTCTTCTGTCATACACTACACCTGACACTCTACTAGCTGGCTGCAGTCTGTCTGATTCTAGCTTTGACCCTTTCATTCAGACTTCCCTTCTCCTCAACCACCCCTCCTAGATACTTGAAGCTGTTAGCCTGTTCCAGTGTGAGACAAAAAGGGTGAAAGTAGAGAGAGAGAGAAAGATGGAGAGATTTAGGAATGTCATTATCCCTCTTTTCTCAGCTGTCATTAAGCCAGTCATTGAATATAATACCCCCTTAGGCATATATCTGCTCAGACATATGCAACAAGTGGAACACCTACAGAGATACCTTACTCAAAGGATACAAGACATAAAAACAATGTCCTATATGAAGCCCTGTCACTCTCCTCAGGATCCTGCAGACAGCTAAGAGATAACCTGTGTCTGGCACACAAGGCATCCTCTGACCCATTACTGATGGATTTACTGTGCATCAGCAAGTCAAATTGCATCAGAAAAATTCATTCTAGTGATCTAAACCTTTTCTGCAGCATCAACAAAACAGTTTGGAGTGATGGGTATATCTCACAGAGGATATCGCTGATGTGGAACAAGTTCCCAATTCACATAAAACAAAGTTTCATCAGCAATTCACAAAGAAACAGTGGGGGATATATGTATATCTCCCAAATATGCAACAAAGTCTAGAAGATTTAGGATGTTTGCCTGGCAGTGTTTACATAGGTATTTTTATACCCCAAGTAGACTCCAAAGAATTTTTCTTCAGGTGTATAGCAAATGTTAGAGGTATAACAGGCACGAAAGAGGTAGCTGGGAACATATTTTTTGGGAGTGTAATGAGCTGGCAGCTTGACAATATGCAAAAACATTTGTCTACTAACATGTTAATTCTCTTAACACACTACATAGCAATGACTTATTCATTATACACAGCACCCCAGTAACTGTTAGAGAAAATGTTTCAAAGCAGTTCCTATACTCTGTATTTCTATGGCTTAGCGGGCTTAAGCACGTTTGCTCAAAGATAACCAGACTAGTGCAGGTGATGGCTAAAACTCATCAGCTTTTGCCATAGTACTTGAACACCAGTCACTGTCACAGCATTAGTGTTCAATGCCAAGATCTGCACAAATGCTGAGTATAAACTGTCAAAACATTTTTATGGGTCATTTGTGGCCATTTTTATGCATGTGTAATTCTGTTTTTTGACCAGATTAAACATGTGGAAAAGGGGTTGATATGTCAGTGGTGAAAAAGGAGGGCAGAGGAGGGGATACAGGGGAAAGAATGAAGAAATTTGCAGGATGGTGGTGAGAGAACACCATGACTATCCACTTCTTCATAGCATAAATGTAGAATTGTACAGATAATTTAATGACTTTGGAGAGTCACCACACTAGGGATGGGTGACAACAACAGAATAATGTTCTACAGCCAAATGGGCTAAATCAAGTGTGTCAAGATGACACATAGGTGATGTGGAGAGCTATGTATGGGGTGTAGTAATTTTTATTTTTTATTTTTTTTGTGGGACAGGTGCCCATTTTTTGTGGAGAGAAAGGACTGTTGGGGAAGGTGCTTAGGAATAAAAGTGTTAGGTAGGTAGGTATGTTAGGTTAAGAAGCAGGTGAAGACATACAGGACATATAAAGCAGAGAGAGATGGTGGTGAACACAAAAGGTTGGTGGACACCATGATTATGGACAGGTAGGAGACATTGGAGGACCATCAGCATCCAGCCTAAGCACAGTACTATCTAGTCCTCACCCTCATAACTGTCATTAGTGCCTCCTGTGTCAGTTTACTGGGTCATTGATGGATATGGCATTGCTTTTGCAATCCAATACAGGACCTTTTCAACTCTGTCAATTTGGGCACCAAAGCCTCTCTTTAGTATGTCCTCCACCAGCTCGGTTGTCTCCTGATGGGTGACAAAATTGCCACCTCCACTAGTACTGCTCCCAGAGAGTACTACTGCACCTAACACAGGTGTAGCAGGTAGGGCAGGAGCTGTGTAGGCAACTCTGATAGGTTGCAACCCAGATGTGCTGGGTGTCTGCCTGTGGTGGTGCTGCTGCCACAGTCACCTCTTGAGGCATGGCAGACTGAACCCCAGTGTTGGTCTACATCCCAGTGCTGATGGTCATTTTGTTTTCAACAGCAACGTATCCAAATAAAAGCTAAAATTAATATATATGAAAAAATGAGAGACCGTGGGGGAGACAAAACAGAGAAAATAAGATTAATGGCATGTCACATTATTTTATTATTTAAATACATAAACAAATATGACAGATAAATATGTTCACTTTTGACACATCTAGATATGACGTGAACGCATTAAGATGTCATAAAATAAATCAATCTCAGTGCTATGATATAAGAAATGTAAACAGTTATTTGACTATGCCATATAGGATATTTTCAAGTTAATAATTGCATTTACCAACACTGAATTGTTAATGTAATTCAGTATTGTAGTTCATATTTTAGAAAAAGTATATTGTAATAAAAGCTAATTTCTACTTCTGATAATTGAACCCACATGCAACTAATCTGGTGTACACATTGAATAATGCAATCAACAAGAGCTACTGGAGAAGACATGAATGCTTGATATAAAAGTTTATGTATGCCTGCTCAAAATGTTATGGACTAGACTAGTAGACTAAAAACTATTATCTAGCTTTCATACAGACCTGATGTATACTTGCCTCTATTTCTCTGTGTGGCAAACCAGTCTCTCCTAATGTACTTCACGGTTCTGTGCTATCTGTTCTGCAGCTGTACAGTAGAGAAGAAAACAGATATGAAAGTATAATGAATAACTGTCTTGGCTGTCTAATCCATGCTATATTATTGACCATTGTTTGGTCACTTTCCTTACACAACTGGGGGGTGTTTGCAGTATTACATGTGCACTCCCATAGTCTCAGGTGGTCCTATTTCTACTTCTCATATCAGATTAATGGTGGTGACATTGTTTTCTGGTTGGTGGAATGCCAGTCACACAGGAAACAGACTTGGCCATTCCTTTTTAAGCCTTAGCATTATATTGAGATCCAGTATAATCCCCCTGCAGCAGCCTATGGCTGTAGCTGTTGATGAAGAATGAAACAAAAGTCCTGGACCTCTCAACACTGCACTGTTGTGCTCTAAATAAAGCAACATCCTCCCACTCACTAGTCATGTCTACAAAAATCAAACTAGAACTATGTGTCTGAATTGGTGCCCAATTAATATCTCACATGAACCAGCCTGTGTGAAAAGAAGCACAGTCTTGCCAGCTGCATTTGTGCAACTGAAAGCACAAAATGGCTTGGTGGACACATTGCCAATGATTACATCAAAAAACAATGAAGATGAAAAATATGGCAGTCAGAGTTGGCCATGTGTGATACTCACCCTATTTACACAGATTCTAGTTTAAACACTAACATGCTTCATGATGTTTGTTATACTCATTGCTGGTTAAAGTTAAAATGTTGTGAATGGTGGCATACTGGTTGTTGGCACTTACACACTGGTAAGAATAACAAGTACTAGCTTGAAGTCGAACCCATGAAAAAAAGGATACAATACTAACCTTTTTTATTAACTGTCAGTGCCATAGAAGAGCTTCCTTTTTGAGTGTTAATTTGAGATATGCTAATTTACAAATAAATGGAGATGTACTTAAGACATGCCTGTATGTGTGCGATTTTAAGTAGTCATGGTGCTGCATTTTTATGTAAAAGGCAGTATTTGTGGTTGTAAATACATTTCGGCTGCATGGATTTGCATGACCTGAGTAATGCATGTTGGATTACATTACATACATACTTCATAGGACAAACACATAATGAGTCATAATAATTTTATCAGAATTATTGCTCAAACATCATATCTACTTCACTGCATTTTAAATTAAATATCATTATTGTCAAGTTTAATATACCTATATAGCAAGCATTAATGATACATTTGCTGTAAAAATCATATATATGATACTCATTTGTAGTTAGTGTTGCATTCCTAATCAAAAGTTTGTGACAAATTGCATTCGGAAAAATATCTAGATTCAAACCTTGCATTAACTGTCCTCTTTCACTAAATTCATTTCACTAACACATTGTACCACAATGATAGGTAGCTGAGTGGTGCATTTTCTTCACTTAGTATTCAGAGTGCTGATGGGAACATGCCAGGCTTATTTGTGTTATGCATGGCAGCCCAAATTAAATTGTTAATTTCTGCCTTCAGATATGAACCATCATTGCGTACTGCCAAGTGATGCACAAATGCAAAAAGCAAATAAATAAATATACAAAGATATAAAATTGAATCGATAATAGTCTGAACATTGGCTTGCCACATCAGCCCTTACATTTGTGTTACACATTATCAGGGATTCAGGTAATACCAATTATTCTGAAAGGAGACATACAGAAAAACACATAATTTCATTTGCGGCACACTACATAGAAGTCATAACGGCATACTTTGAAAGAGAATGTATTGTTGTCATGATTAATAATTAAAGTTATATGGATGAATAATCTGTAATGTTTTCTACGTTTCCACATTCTTCATGTGAGTAAAGTTCTGTTCTCACACTTTGGAAACTGTCATTTTTGACATCATGCATAGCAAATGTTTAAAGAATAGTTTCCCACAGCAAAACATAGATAACAACAGTTCACAAAGACTACAGAGTGTTGAATTCATACCCCAAAATGTGTGTCAATACTTATGTGATACCATAAGCAAAACTATTCTTACTAACGATCTGAACCACCCAGCTCCTCTGCTTCTGATCCTAAGTCAATGTATTTACAGCTTGTACCACAGAGAGAGCTGGCTGATGTGTGCATTTTCTTCACATGGTACTATGTATGGTGTTGCCAGATGCACACTGGTACCAGGCTCATTTGTGCTACAGAAGGCAACCCAGATTATTATTATTATTATTTTTTTTTTTCCTTCAGCTGTGAACCATAGTTGTGAATGGGCAAGTGGCACCTAAATGCAACATTCAAAAAAAAAAAAAAAGTAATAGCAAATATACAAATAAATTATAATTATAAATAACAAAATTGAAGGCTATATCTAGCTAGGAACAAAACATTTCCAGAATTAAAGTAACATGTTCATCCTTTTCACACTGGTTGCTCCATCACAAAAAACATTTGCTTTACATATCAGCAGACTTTCATGTAATAGCAATTATTCAGAAAGCAGACACACAGAACATTACAGTAGCACAATACTGGCACAGTATGTATAATTAGTAATGTCATAAAATAAAATGTATTACGGTCAGGATGAGTAATTTTGAGATATGGATAAGTACTCCAGCATATATGACACATATGTCCACTTCCCTTATGTTACTTCTTTTTTGTTATTAATGATTAATTGCGATTAATTGCTGTTTAAAACCTATAGATTCTTGTACTCTAATCATTTTGTGCTTCAAAATGTATGTAGTAATCTTGGCCTCTACTGAAAAAGGATATGTATCCAGCTAGACTAGCCCGGTCAACAAATATAAAATAAATAAAATAAAAATAAAATTGTTATCAGACTTTACAATCTGTCATAGTTTACATTATCCATAGCACATATTATTAATAATGAAAAAAGGAAATATGTTTAGCATTTATCACACAGACTTTAGCCACCCAGCATGTTGTGTCCTATAGGTACTTTTCAAAGACCAGCTGGGGACATGATGGGGATTTCACAGGTATCAGCATCCAGGGTACTCCACCAGTTCCTGGCTGCCATGCAAACACATGCCAATGAGCAGATTTATTTACCCAGCCCCCTGAGAAGAGGGCCAGCAGTATGCATCTCTTCCACCATGTAGCTCAATAACCTGAAGTACTGGGTGCCATAGAGTGCACTCATGTCCACATCAAAGAACCGTCCAGTGCAGAGGGTAGATTTTATGTCAATTGCAAGGGGTATCACTCCATCAACTGCCATGTCATGTGCAATGCCCAGGGCATTATCATGAATGTGTCTGCTGGCAGTCCTGGCAGTGGATTTTGGTATTTTTTTACGAGCTCTGACAGTAATCATGACTCTCATATCTGGCACACATCATAGCTGTACCAGATGTTTGCCGGGGGAACATCCCATACAGCCATCTATTGGAGGATGCTGGCTATGCACTGCAACCGTGGATGATGACATTCATCAGAAATGCACACACACCTACTGAAGAATGGCATAATGCAGCACACGCACAAACTAGGAACATCATAGAGCATGTGTTTGGGCAGATCAAGTCACGGTTCTGGTGCATCGATACATCTGGTGAAGCCCTGCAGTACTCTCCAGCCACATGTGCACAGATGTTCACAGTATGTGCCAGGCTACAAAATATGATCCTGTGAAAACAGGATTATCACAGGGAAGGGACACACAGCCCCCCCACCAGTGCCTAAGTCCCCACAGCCACACCCACAGGGTGACTCAGAGGAGGAACCTCCTGAGGCTATCCCTGTAGGCAAACGTAGGCATGCCCAATATGCCCTGGCCTTGGCAAAGAGGCAATATATAGCACATGCACTGACAACCAAAGTTCCTAGTGACTGACACCTTACTCCAACTTGCATACATAGTAAAAAGGATGCCATCCACACCACACAACCTGTACCTAACCATTTATTGGCCATGTATACGTGCAATAGACAGAGTCAAACATGCCACACAGGAATCTCAACTGCTGCATTCACAAGGTAAGTCACTCTACTTTACAACAAATGTACGGGGTACTAGACTATGGTAGTATATGTATGGACCTGCTGCATGTATGCAAGGGAACAGAGGGGTCTACTGGGCTACTTGCAGAGAACTAACAGCTATGTGGGATGATGTACTCAGTCCAATACTGACTGTCCCATAATATGCATTAGACAACAAGGCAGCAAAACCCACTGCAGTATGCAAGGAAAATGCCAAACAGTGGGGTCATAGGACAGATGCATGACTGTCAATACTAGAGTCCCCTATCTGCAACACATCAATGTTCCCATACAACTGCCGTAACAGTATATGTTGTGTGGATACATCGGCAGACAACACAATCCCAGAGCTGTCTCAAACAACCTGGCTACATGTTCTATTCTCCAAAATATGCAGGGGTCAAAGTGTATGCTGCCTGCTGTTGATAGTGTGAGGAATTAAACTGTACTTTCAGGTGGTTGGTGTGCCTCAGTGGGTTAAGGACATTAGTATGGTTGATGGTGTTCATGGTTCAAAGCTGGCTACACCTACAACTTTTGCATGTGAGGTACTCCTATGCTAGGAGTCCCACAGACTGTCAATATGCCCCAATCTGTGACTGCAGGAATGCTGGACAAAGCCAGAGAAAATAGAGGGACAGAAGGCCAGACCTACAGACATTATACATGCTCTAAGTAACCTAGAATGTGGCTAGTATAACAGCAGGCTGCAACAGGTCAGAGTACCAGCAGGATGTAAAGGCCATCACTTAACTGTGTCAGTATTTACAACAATTCAGAGGGATCCATTTAGTAGTATATCACTGGAAAATACAACTGTATGAGGAACAGAGTAGACATATGGGGTGGAATGCTGGACATCCTGCTAAAACATGTACAGTGAGAGGTATGAAGACTGTCACCCTGTGTGTGGTGTTACAGCATGTACCCTAGTCACATAATACCTACAACACATGGGACAGATTCAGCCCCAACAACCTCAACTGTGCCTCAGAATGGCCACCATCATCATCAGAGTCCAATGAGACACTGACATCAGGTTGTGAGGGGGACACACTCCAATCCCCACATTCATCTGTGAGGAGGAAGACAAAATAAGTACATTACTACCTGCAGTATTATGTATGGTAATCCACACACACACACACACACACACACACACACACACACACACACACACACACACACACACACACACATAGCTGAGGAGCCACAATTGCATTACACATACCACATCTTATTTCTGATACCATACACAACACACAAACAGACTACAACATATACAGAGAAGACAGGCCCTTATAACATGCACTGCAGCTATGTCCGGTTAATGTTGCCAGTACTATAGACCTGTGAGATAAACAATATGTTAGTGTATCTGATAGACCTACACCTAAAACACAGTGCACCCGTTTTGAGGATACTATGCCATTTATATTAGTATCACAGCTTCAGGTATGTACCATCTCCATATTGTGTGTGAAGAGGCATCTATGAATGATTGCCTCCTGTATAGCAGACTGCATAGACCTTCTCAACAATAAGTGCAAATGTGTTACTGCTCCTGTAAATACCCAACTGTGATTACCCATTCAATGCACTTCAGTTAACCCCTCCAAAATGGAACATAGAAGTACTGTACTCTGGCTAAGAATAACAGTTGTGCCTAGGGCAAAATGACAGCCGTAACATTCTTAGGATATATATGATCCATAATACAAAAGTATCACACTTACCAGGTACAGGATCTTGGACTCCGGCCACATCTGAAGTACCTATGGAAATGTGAGGGAGAGGTACTGTCAGCAATACCAAATGTGACATTAGTATAGGGTAATATGTGTGTATATCAACATGTACAGTAGCTAATGTGATGCTGCCTACATTACTGACATTGTGAGTATGTGTGCAAACTATGCCTTAAAACCAAATGCCCCTCCCCAATGCAGATAGACCTGACACCCATGTACTGGAATACAGAGGTTGTCACAATGACTGATACAGTATTACAGTGATGTATACAAGAAGCAGTAGCTGCTAGTTTATCAGCTCAATATGTCTGTAAGGGCAAATTGTGAAACATGTCCCTGTCGCTCAACCTTTGCCCCCCCTTTATGTATGGGTGTTGTCTGAATCCCTTGTTATAGGGGGTTGTGAGGTATGGTAGGTCTGTAGCAGGTAGCTTAACATACAGCTGCATATGTTGCAGGCTGTAGCTGCTGCAGCCTAGGACACAGGGGGGAGTGTGAGCACTTTGGAGAACAGCAAGCTGTATGTGTCAATGAGACAGCAGTGTCAGCTCTGTCATTACAGCAGAGCCAGGGTGAAGGTACCCATAAGAATCAAGTCAAGGCATGTGCTTAAAGTACATCTGTTATATAACAGTGCCAATCAGAGAGTAATAGGTGACATACGGATAGGCTATACGAATATGTGCCGTGTGTCCCTACCTACAGGTCTTTGACTTGCAAACATGGGTAGCAGTTAATTCAGTAGCAGCAACCTGTTTTAGTTAAAATTGCATGACTCAGTTATTATTTGCTGTATTCACAAGAATGTTATTGAAATGCAACCCACTGGATTAGAACCCAGGACTGTGGGTGGCAAAATGCAGCACATGCAAGACTTTTAACAGACTGAGCTACTGGTGTGGTAGCAGGTGCATTTGCAAGATATATGTGCATGCATACAGTCTCTGACACAGGATTTGCATTAGTGTGTGTTTTCTGAAGGGTGTGAAGTGTGACACTCAAATGTCTGTCATGATTTTCTAACCTCAATCTTTAATGGCTTGCCAGTACTTTACCAGATAAACATGTTTTTGTGAAAACCACACCAAAACTAAGGGGCAAAACTGTGGACATTCTGCAACAGTCTGTACAGTTGACAGATATACCTGCTATCCCAGGCCTGGTGTATGTCCATTATCATTTATTTGGCTGTGCACTGCTGTAGTGTCTGCATTACATTCACAAGTACATTCCCATTTTTCCCATTATATGTACTTGCAGTTTGTCAGTGCAATCAGTATATGTTGCTGGAAACAGATGGATTAATTCAAAGCTGAGTGACCTAGTGGGATAATGCACTGTATTGTAATTGAAAGGGGCCCAGGTTCAAGAGGTTGAAGGGGAGATTATTTTGCAGATGTGCCTAACACCGTGAGAAACACATAAGATGATTTAGGTACTTTTAAGCAGTTGTAAGCGGGTTTGCATGGGTTTGTGCAGCGTGTTACTTAGCTCCACTTAAACATGCACTAAAAGTAAAAAAAAGAAAAGAAAAAGGGGGTGATAAGAAAATAGTGAAATGAGGACAAGCAGGAGGTAAAACATACTGAAAGGCAGGTAGGCTTGTGGAGGAAGAGTGTAGGAAAGGGCCATAGCTTTCCATTTCTTGTTCAGCAACAGCTGTGCAGGTTTTACAAAATTTGGAATTTGGAGCCTCACACCCCAGAGAGAGAGAGAGAGAGAGAGGTGAGGGCAATATAAATATGTTCTTTAATGAATGTAATAATTAGTTGTGCCCAGTGGACACATGCAAAATGGAGAGCAATGTATGGGGTGGTATTTTTTGTGAGTGACAGGTGCCTTTTTTAAAGGAGAAAGTGGAATGTTGGGGAAGGGATATAGGTACATGTGGGGAGGTGAGTTAGGTAGGAGAGGGTGCATTGCAGACAGACAAGACAGCATACAGAGGTGGTATGTGACTCATGAGGGGGTTAAACAACTTGGATGGGAAGGGCATTGTGGAATCAGAGGTGCATGTGTCTCCAGGCAGCAGCATGACTGAGATCCCCACCCATTGGCAGTCAACACTGCTCCTTCACTGCCCTGAAGGTGGCTGTGCTGGAGGCTGGGTGCTTGGTGCTGGGACCCTCAGACCCCACCAGGTTGTTGAGTCTGCCCTCAATCCGGTGTAGGCATTGTTCATAACTCCTATGCACAATCCTGTGCACCATGGCTGGTAGTTAATCCTGGGTGACAACCCCCCTTCTGCCCCGTGTCCTAGGAGGGGGAACGAGCCACCTACCCTGAGGTGGTTCCACCCGAAGGTAGTGCAGGGCCAGCGGAGGGGGCACCACTGGCTTGGGTCCCAGACGAGCTGTTACTCAGTGCTGCAGTCAGCTGTGGTAGGATAGGTGGATCACCAGGAACCAGCCTACCCAGATGGGCTGTGGATATGAAGGTAGAGCTATAAACACAGGTGAGTTATGAACACAACTGTTGTTAGAAATCACAACATGCCAAAACATTGTACATAACCCATTACAGTTAAATGCATATTATGTGAAACACAACAATAAATAACAGAACAGTCAGTATATTAACAGCATGCCAGTAGCAGTTGCAGCATAAGGCCAACAGAATAGGTAATTCAACAAGATATATTAATATGCAACCATAGTAATACATAACATTAATAAAACACATGCCCAAAATACAGTTTTTGGAACAACATATGTTAATATAGCAATAACCCACGCCTGGGTGTGGGTAATGCCGGATTTACCCACGGTTGGTGTGGGTTGGTCCCGCAAGGACCAAACCAAGGAGACAAGCAAACCATGGCACAGCATTACCCACGCAGAAGTGTTATTGCTATTATATGACATTATTTAGGAAAAGAAACTATTACTTTTCTTAAATAATGGCATAGTATAATGCCTGTTTGCTGCCCTTCCGCAGATGTCTGGCATCTCGGCGGTTCTGATGTACTGCGGCCTGCGCGGTACATCAAACTGGAAAGCAAGATCTCCGTTGCTTTTTTAAGCTATGTTAAATGGGTTTAACATAAAATAAGCAGCGGAGATGTCCGTTGCTTATTTATGTTAAACTCATTTAACATAAAAAAGCAACAGAGACCTTGCTTTCTCCGTTGCTTTTTTTAAAAACACTGTCTCGCTATGTTAAATGGGTTTAACATAGCGAGACAGCAAAATAAGCAACAGAGATCTCCGTTGCTTATTTTAAAGCTGTCATATGTTAAACCCATTTAACATCCGAGTTATACTAATGGAAAAACTTTTCCATTAGTATAACTCGATTTAAGGCCGCGCTGGCCAATCAGCGTGCACGTTTTGGAATAATAATGGGGGGTCATGGTATAATAGTAAACCATATCCAATACATAACAATACTAAATATGTGTAGATAAGGGGTGGAAAGAGAGAGAAATACAGTCCATTAATACTATCATGGGCTATATAGTTGACAAGAGTAATGCTAGTTACTCTACAGGTCTGTCCTTTCTTTAAGGGTAAATGTGCCCTATAGCTGCTGTAGCACATACATACCCCTCAAGCTATCCACATGGGACACTATGAGCCAAGCAGTAACCTGCAGGTACACAACTACACAGAACACTTGCACATCAAGTGGACCTATATAACTATCAAGGAGTACTGTGGGCTAATGTACTATTAATTTGATATTAACATATAATCATGTTGATGATACATCTGTGACAGAGGGATTATACATCAACAATTACATTCTGTGACAGCTTGACATTTGAGACACATGCATGAGTACAGTAGAGAGAGTACACAACTATCATGCTGTGCATGGCAGGCATGGGGATTGTACCTAATAGTACTGGCTGCACGGGACATATGCATCACATGCAGTAACTGACTGCAGCAGCCTTTACAAGTCACTCCAGGAATACAACCATACCTTGATTACACATCTTATTTCTTTTATGTTATTATAGTTTGTTATTATTGAACATGTTTCCTTTATTGTTTGGATCAATAGCACAGT
This sequence comes from Protopterus annectens, assembly GCF_019279795.1. Lineage (NCBI taxonomy): Eukaryota > Metazoa > Chordata > Ceratodontiformes > Protopteridae > Protopterus > Protopterus annectens. Next base: position 1,069,920,309 of record NC_056745.1, on the reverse strand, counting down.
TGTGAGAATGATTTTAACAGTCTGTGACATCTGAACAAACAATTATTTACACATACTATGAGCTAGGTCACCCTTTTGCCTATGTCCCTGTGGAGAGAATGATATCTGTAATTACACATTTTACTTTTTTTCTTTTATTATAGTTTGTCATTATTGAACCCGTTTCCTTTATTGTGTGGATAAATAGCACATTCACGAGATTGATTTCAACAGTCTGTGACATCTGAATAAATAATTATTTACACATACTATGGGCTACTTCACCCATATACCAGTAGTGCCTGTGAAGAGAACATCTACCATCTTAACATATGCAATTCAGTAATAGGTATTAATACATGGAACTGGATTCGAACCCTGGTCTGTGTCTAGAAAAAATGCACTTCAGACATAGCATTTAACAAACAGAACCAGTGAGTCACTACTGATACCTGATTGACTGATTTTGTCCTAGAACTAACCTGGAAACAAAATAGGACCTACTACTAATATTACAGTGTTATAATACAGTGCAGTGACAGTTGGACAAAGCTGCATGAAACGCAATCATGGCAGAGAGACTAGGTAACCTCTATATTACTAAATAAACTGCAGGTGTACACCATATATTGTTCTTGGGTTTAAATATCAGCTCTCATTCCACAAGTATTGCACAACAGTTCATTACAGATGCCTTCATGCATTTACTGGTATACTTTTGAGTTTTTATTGACCAACGGTTAATGTAATGCAGGTGTTGCAATACAGCTGTAATTCCACAGTTAATGGGATAGAACATTTATTTCATTTACTTAATCAAGGTTAATGATTTACTCTTTCCTGCTTATTGCAGTACATTTGGCAGTAGTCACTTACTGCAGTCCAGGTCTATGACCACATCCATTATAATACAAATAGAACTGTTTATATACCTAATGGCAGTTAATGCTTTACTCTTTCTTGGTTATATGACTATAGATTGGAAGATATATCCAAATACATACTCACCAAACTGACGGTGCAACCTGGCCAGGTGCCCTGCATGCGCCTTGATGTTGTGAGCTCTCATCTCTTCAGCTGTTGGGAGAGAAGCACACCATTATGCATACCAGTTTAGTAGACATTCATGGTTAAATATTGGTGAAACACAGGTAAACATGCTTACATACTTGTGAAGCACTGCCGACCTGAAATTCTTGGACCCAGGCATTCAAGAGAGCCCCCCTTCCTTCTTTTCTGGTTGTCATGGTGGTGACAACACTACTCACCTGTGTGGGGGATGCCAATTACATTGGTGAGATACCATGCCAGCCAGTGATTGGCCTCCATTTTGTACTCTGAGCCCTGGTAACCACCCTGCATGAGCCGGTCTTCATGGTTTTTGACTAGGAGTCTGACCATGACCCCAGACTTCTCAATACTCCACCATTGCGCCTAAAGATATAGGCATAAGTAGGAGTTAACCGCAGATGCACCTGTAAGCATCACTCAAATGTAATGAGTTAAAGTTAAATCATCTAGTAAGGAATGTGATGATTTACAGAACTGTTAAAGTTAATAAAACTCAGAACTGACAGTCTGGAGTGTAAATGGAATGGGTTTATGTCTTAAATCATACCTCTCAATTGTCCAGATTTTCACTTCATATTTTTGATGTGTTCCTCATAAAATTTGTGGTTTGAAACTTGAAATTACTAAATAATGACAGACATTTGAGTATCAGACAGACTTCATATTTGCCAAAAAATGCATTCTAACAAAACTTTTATTTTTGTAACGTTCTATACTTATAAGAACAATATTTAAAACATATGTACATCTCCTGTTATCAGGAAGGGGAAAAGGAGTCTATCTCAACTCCTGTGGAGTAAGTAGCTGCAGGTTGAGAGTGAATGTGCATGTTTGTGTGTGTGTGTGTGTGTGTGTGTGAGTGAGCTTGCGGGACTCAGGAGGATTATACTAAGACAAAGGGCAGGTATGCAATGATATTATTAATGAAAGGGACTCATCAGTATAAGTTTTGTATTTACTACACGGGTGTTGGTGCTGGGTACCACAAGCTACAGTACAGGATCCCACCATCTGGTGTTGTTGATTGGTCTTTAAAGCTCTGATTTACAACTTTCCCCCTCCCTGTTCTCTCTGTTCCTCAAGTTGACTGTTATTTTGGGGAGGGACTTAACTGTGCATATTGCGCTGTTAGCCAGTGAGTCATGCCTTCTCCTAGAGTCACTTATTGTATCCAAAAAGAAGAAGAAACTGGCAGAAGAATTACAAAAGGGTGCTGGTAAAGGAGCAAGTTGAGTGACAGATGGTGGCCAGCATCAGCTGTCTATGGAGCAGAGGCCCATTTCCTTTTTTCACCTGTCCTTTGACAAGTGTACTCGTAACTCTCCCACAGGTGAGCAGTGCCAGTGTTGGAATGATCGGGGTCAATTCTGACATAAACTTGTGTAACTTGACCTCCCAAGGTGTACCCAAAGTTGAGTTTGGCACCCATACTTGTCCTGGCTTACTTAGTAGCAGGTGAAAATGTCAACAAGACTTTCCTTCAAATTATACAGAGTGTAAAACAGTGAAAAAAAGCGTTGTAAAAGTTGCTTATGTGATATGTGTGCATGTGTGTGTGTATATGTGTGGTGTGTGTGTGTGTGTGTGTGTGTGTGTGTGTGTGTGTGTGTGTGTTCATGTGTGTGGTAGAGGTTGGATGCGGCTGACAATGTTATTGGCAAATTCAGGCAGGTTCTTTATCTGCCATTTCAAAACATTTGGAGAAAATGGTCATTAGTTGCGGTGTTGCATTTTTTAATTTAAATGCTGTGACATTACATTGGTATCGGTTGTTGTGTCAATGTATTCACCTGCCTTATGTAGTAGAGTAGTGGAAACATATGTACTTTAACTTAAGATATCAGGCTGCACTGCTGAAGGCAGCACTGTTTTATTTTAGTCTGATGATTTGCTACATTATCTGCTTAGTGCTTACTTACTAACTGGTAAAACAAATTTAAGCAACTGTTATATTATTTATAGGTCTATACTGCAGTCAGTGGTTTGTTTCTAAGGAACGAGAAGGGTGAGATATTAAATTCAAACTGGAATTGCAAATTGAGTTCATGCTTTTGTAAATATGCATAGCTTCCTAACTTTCATGACAAGTACAATGTAGACTGGATATGGAGACATACCTCTGAATCTCTCAGAGCAAGAATTCTGGACAAAGCAAAAAATAATGGTGGCCAGAAATAATGGTGGGACAAAGGCCCAGAAATAGGGACAGATTTTAAATATTGCTCATGTAATCTCAGATAGTTGCTAGAATAACATGTTTTGCATTATGTATTCTCTGAATGACGTGAAGACTGAAATTCAAATGTATGCCATTATTATTATTTAATAATGCAAGAGAGCATTTCTCCCTGGGCCTCCGCTGAAAACAGGATCTGTGGAACCTAGTCAGACATTCCCGGTCAACAAATGTTAAATAAAAAAAATAAAAAAATAAATAAAAAATTTAATGACTTAAATCTCTGTGTTGATGTCCCACAATTCCACTGGAGTAGGTGGGGTTACATGATTATGTATGCAAATTGTATGTTAATCAATGTCCCGATTTCTGGCCAGTTGTATCTATATTTGATGGGCCTTTATGGGCCTTTAGCATCCAGTATATCAAAAGAAAGGGATTGTTAAAGGCCAGTATGTCAGAATTTCCAGAATGACATCAGATGAAGAGCAGTTTTTGAAAGAGTGTGAGAACCTCAGACTTTTATTTTTAGATAGAGGGTACCCCAAAGATATGATACAGAATATATACGAACAGGTTAGAAATGAAAGAACAGGCAGGTTTAGACCTATTTTGGGACTACAACATGGGGAGGAAGTATCTACTCCTCCGACATCACAGTTGGAATATAATCAAGCCTTCATTACACAGTATAGTGCCAACTCTAGTAGAATAAGAGATATAATTAAAAGAGAATGGGAAACCTTCACAGAGATCACCGATCTGGCCAATTTGCATGGCAAGGAAATGAAGGCAGTTTTTCGCAAGGGTAGTAGTATTAAAAATATATTAGAAAAAACGCCCTTCCAAACCCACTCCTATAGGTCTAGAAAAGGCACTTACAAATGCGGATCTTGTGCTCAGTGCTCATATATTGCACATTTAGAGGAAGTATTTTTGGAAGCAAAAAATTTGACCATTAGAGCCAAAGGATTTTACAACTGTAACAGTCAAAGGGTTGTTTATTTGGCCAAGTGCAACTCCTGCCCTGCATATTATGTGGGCAAGACGGAGCGGACCCTAAAACGCAGAATATATGAGCACAATTACGATATCCAAAGAGGGAATACTACCAATGCCCTGTTTAAACATACACATATATGTTCTAAAGCTAAATTTCTGTTTTTTGTTCTGGATAGTGTCCAACTGGATTCAAGGGGTGGACCATGGCAAACTATTCTAGAACAGAGGGAAACACACTGGCAAATTTACTTGGAGGCCAACAAGGAACCTGGGCTCAACGACTATATATCTATTAAACCAATATTAAAACTAAAAGCTGTTTCAATTTAGAAGGTGGGGTTATTAAGAACATCTCAGCTTCCCTATAATATTAAAACTCCCTTGTATGGTGTATTTTGATATATAAACATTTACCAGAAAACAGGATTGTTTTTATGAAGTTTTAACTAATAAAGAAATTCTAGCAGGTTTTCTTTAAGTTTTAATTAGTGCATCAATTAGGTAAAGGATGTATGTATTTAAGGAGATGAATTAGTGTATTCATTGTCTGATGAAGTTACTGGAGTAACGAAAACGAACATCAAGGTGTTTTACTGGCGTTCACAATAAACCTGTGTTTTATGATATTTCGAGTCCTGTGGAATTTATCGCATTCTTTTGGAATTTGCTGGATATTTATTGGTTTCTGCCTCTTCTCGGTGTTGGTTTGTGTTTTTAGTTTTATGTTTTGCATTATGTATTCTCTGAATGACATGAAGACTGAAATTCAAATGTATGCCATTATTATTATTTAATAATGCAAGAGAGCATTTCTCCCTGGGCCTCCGCTGAAAACAGGATCTGTGGAACCTAGTCGGACATTCCCGGTCAACAAATGTTAAATAAAAAAAATAAAAAAATAAATAAAAAATTTAATGACTTAAATCTCTGTGTTGATGTCCCACAATTCCACTGGAGTAGGTGGGGTTACATGATTATGTATGCAAATTGTATGTTAATAAGTGTCCCGATTTCTGGCCAGTTGTATCTATATTTGATGGGCCTTTGACCAGATTTTTGTTATTTCTAGGTTGAGAGGTATGCTCACACAAATAAAGAAAAATATCTAAACTAAGCTTCACTATATTCCTGACTGTATCTAAGAGAATTACTATACCCAAAAAACTTACTAATAGAGCAAGGCTGATGATGTGATGAAGGGTGCTTCTTGTTGTTGTCAGGTCCAACACAGAATGCAGAATGATCTGTCTCACCCAGAGACTTCTCAAACTAATATCTAAAATATTACTGCTGGGAGAGCTTAGAGAATCACATCATTTCTGTCATCTGACTTCTAGTTCCCGGCACTCCCCCCCCCCCCATTGTTGAAGCTGGCAGTATTTAGCATCTACCTGTAAAAATACTCATACAAGGGCTTTTGCTCAAATCTTTGGCAGATGCTTGAAGTCATAAAGCAATTGCATTTCTTTGTGCTTTCAGAGTTACAATTAGTTCACCCTAAAGACAATACAGAAAGCTTCCTAGTACATATTTTGTGTCTATAGCTGCATTGAAATCTGAGAGATAGCCTCTTTATGGCCCGGCCTATAAAGTAATTTAATTTCAAACATTTTTCTAAAGTTTGCTGGACTAAGGTTAACCCTCCAGTTTCCTCTGTTAACATATGCATTTAAACACTTACAATAGTGCATGTGCATTCTATTCTCTTCCAGCAGTGTGCACTGTGGAGACATTTTAAGCAGAAGCACTTTGCAATTACATTTTCAACACAAACATCTGTACAAAGCAGTTTGATACATACATCACATACAGTCCTAATACATTTGTAACACAAGCATCTTATATAAATTATTTTTATATTCACAAACAAAATTCCAGCTAGCTTTGCTGGCAGTACCTCCTTTTGTCACACTAAGCACATTTGAATACTAAAACTGATGCCTCTAAAAATCCACAACCTTTACTTAACCTTATAATGGTTATGATCTGTTAGCATCATACAGAGACAATCCCCAAGAACACATTTTGTAGCTGCAGTATTAACAAGGTAAGTGTGGACCCTGTATGAAAAAAGTGGTATTAATTGATTACTCGTGTGTGCAAATACTTATGTGTCCCTAATATGAAACATGTCTCAGGTGTACAGTAATGTCATTAAAAGCATGTGACTGATGTTTGAAATGTACAGCTATCCGTTTTGCCCAGTACTTTGTATCAAGCATTTTACCTGACTGCTGTTAAACCAGTGAGTAGGTTATGATAGCATCAGTCACAGAACTATAGCAGCAAGCAAATAATTAAATATCTACTTTGACTGCATAACTAATAATGTTAACATAAATATAATGAAGGTCAGCAACTACATAACCAGTCATTCACAACTGAGTAGGAGCAATAAATAAAAACATTTTTTCTGTAATGCAATTCCATTAAAACAAGCTTCTGAGTAAGCAAACATTAGCTATCCAGTCTGTACATCAGACATATATACAACTGTAAGTGACAAAGAAATGTGTAAGTGTCCTGGCATGTCATCATCAATACACAGTGTGGGGGTGGTGGATATAAGAGGGCAAGCTAGACATCCAAGAAGTGAATATATCTGAGTAAGAAAAACTATATTCATTAACTATACTATTGTCATGACCAGTAGCAAGATACATAAATCACTCAACAGTTGTGTTTAGATAGCTTGTGAGTGAGTGTGTGTGAGGTAGTATGGGCAAGTTTTTTTTTTTAATGTATGTGTGTGTTTGTTAGCATGAAAACAACCAGCCACTATGCTAGCACCACATCCTGGCATCTTGGACAGGTGTGAGCCATGCATTGTAGAGTAGTCAGTTTAGTGTTATCATCCCTGACCATGAGAGCTAGCTCTGCCAGGAGATGCACTGCTAGTTCCTGGTCCATGAGTAGAAGTCGGGGTGCAACATGAGTGATGTCTACTGGATGAGCTCCCATCATGACTATGTCCATGGCCATGACCATGTCTAACACATCTGGGCATGGACAGCGCAATCACTGATGGAGCAGTGCTATCTACAGATGTATGGCCATATATACCTATATAGCTATTATATATATCTGCTAGCATATATATAACCATGTCCATATATACCTACATAGATATATATCTGCGTACACATATGCAACGTGCTGTGTATATGTAGACATATAGGTGTAGACACATATATGTGATGATTTAGGCATATGCATGTATATATGTGCATATATATTGATATATATGTATATAGTGTTAGGACTATATATATATATATATATATATATATATATATATATATATATATATATATATATAGATATGTTGTATCTGTTTAGTTATTAATATATTTACACACAGAGACATCTAGGTGTTGGCATACATTCTCTGTACTGTTGCATGACAGGACTGGATGATATGTTTCTGGAAACATTGACTGTCTTTGTATCTGTCATGGCTTAGTGGTAAGTCAATTGGTGTATGGAATGCAGGTTCCTGGGTTCAAGTCTTGCAGAGGCAATTTATTTTGTTGCTGGGCAGAACATGGGCCATTGGATACAGAGCGATGTAGGCACTGTAAAGCAGTTGTACATGGGTTTGCGCAGAGCTAAGCACTGCTAACCACCGGTTACAGTTTCTCATACTCTGTTAGCTTTTTAATTGCTTAACCTGTGTAGGCATAGCTTACCCATGCAAGCAAGCTTAAACTCGGTTACTGCTGCTTACAAATTCCTACTCCCACTTACCCCTGTGCTAATTTCTTTAAAAGAAAAGAAAAGAAAAAAGGGTTGATAGGAAAGTGATGAAAAAGAGGCACAAAGAAGGCAAGACAGTAGAGGAAATAGCTTGGCATGTGCAGGAAGGGTGTAGGAAAGGTTCATCGCTGGCCATTTCTTCTACAGCAACAGCTGTGCATATATACTGTATTTGGAGGTTGATTTGGAGACTCAAACCCCTGGGAGAGGGGTGAGGACTGCATAAATTTGTTGTCATGCCTTTTAGACCAGATTACATGCATCCAGTGGACACGTGTGCAAAATGGACAGCTATGTATGGGGCATGATTTGTTTTGTGGGAACAAATTGCCCTTTTATTTTTCAGGTGAGAGTGGGATGTTGGGGAGGGGTAGTAGGTATAATTGGGGAGGTAGGTTGGATAGGTTAACAGACAAGACAAACAAGACGCATACAGAGGCAGTATATGACAAATGTGAGGGATAAACACCTTAGATGGGGTGGGGTGTTTGGAAGTCACAAGCCCATGAGCTCCCAAATGGGAACAGTGGGGCTGAGGTCCCCACCCATGAGCAGTCACCACTGCACCTTCTCGGCCCCAAATGTGGCTACTGTGCTGGGGGCTGTGTAGGAGGGGCAGGCTCACCCTCTAATTGCGCCACTCGGCCCTCAAACTGGCGTAGCCAGTCTTGAAACTCCAGATCGAGCTCCTTACGCACCATGGCCCGGACATATTGATGGGTGACAGATTCCCCTCTGCGCCCACTACTGGGAGGGGTGAGCCCCATCCCCTGCAGTGGTTCCACCCGAAGATGGTGCAGGGCCCATGGAGGAGGAGATCCCAGACTGAGTCCCAGATGTGCTGGTGCCCAGTGCCATGGCCAGCTGAGATGGGACAGGTGGGTCTGCTGGGACCGGCCTTCCCATATGAGCTATGTTGTAGCAGGTTTATGACAGATATGGGTTAGTAACAGTCAACAGCATTCAGGATTACTTTAAAATGTATTAAACCATATAACTGATAAAAATAAAAATAATAAACTCGGTGATAAACCAAACTGTGCTTTTACTGAATTTCTGCATTAAAGCACAGTTTGGTTTATCACCGAGTTTATTATTTTTAGCATTCAGGATTAGTTATAACAGCATGCATATGTATTCCCATTAACCTGAAACACCAGATGTAACACAGTTGCAGAGCAAGCAGAACACATGCATATATGGAACAACAGTGGCCATTACAAGAGCATGCAGGTTTCATTGATGGCAACAGGCCACCAATATGAGTGTATTTTAACATGGCACATGCATAGAAACAAATGTGAATATTTATTAGCCATTAGGACATATGTCCCAACAAATGTTTGGAGTGTACACATACCAGTTGAGGAGTGTCATTGGGTTATTTCGCACATATGGTAGGGGTGAGAGAGAGGGTTCAATTAGCAACTAATATATCCTTGTAGTTTTCGCAACATTCTTAGTCACTGCAGTGATCTTTCCCTTACATGCATTATTACACTACCCAATGGCCTTATATTGTACACTGGTATGTTTATAGATTATTATATACGTGACCTGTGTCTTACTTACAGGTGTGACAAGATGCAGGTGTTAATGCAACATATGTTGGGTATTGCTGTCGTACACTTTGGGTGAGGTGCTAGAATGATAGGTATGTTTTCATATACATTCTATGACTATGTACACACTTGACTATCAGTTATATGTCATTAACAGCTGTCTGCGATCATCACACTGCTTTTTCAGGGGAACAGGGTACCAGGCTGGTGATATGGGCCATTTATCTGGGCATGCTAGACAGATTGGAACAGTTGTGGGGTATGAATATGCATACAACGGTCTATCTGAACATTCTAGCATATTCTATACTGTTGTTGGGTGTAATTATGCATACAGCTTTCTATCTGAACATTGTAACGAAATCTGTACAGTTGTGGGGTATGATTACGCATACAACTTACTAGCACTCTTGGGATTCAAACCCCTGCTGTATGTGACAGCAAGATCATAGTTAACATCACAGTACACTGTGCCATCAGGGAATTGATGTAAAGCGTTCTACTGTTTTCTCTCTAAGTCTCCCTCACTTGTACAATATGTCTGACCTCTTGGCACTTCCAACATTGTTATACAGAACTTCATACACATTTTATCTGCATACCACAGTGTGGGTAACACTGCTTAATACAACAGTACTATTTATAGTATGCAACAGTTCAACTACATATGAAGGAAGAGTAAACAGAAGCACTCCAGGGGTTATACCTTTATTCACAGAATATTACACATTTATTCCTACTGGTACGACACTTTCTAAGGCTCTTATATTAATTTGTTATGACAGTACATGCAGAGAGATACTAACTTGCCTCACGACGTAGTCTTTGCAACCTAGCATCATGGGGTTGCTGGTCCACAGCCCACTCATTTGTAGCTGTCAGAGGAATACAATGATATTTAGCCATACCTATCCATAGTATACACAAGCTAGGCAATTCTTAACTACTTAGTGGAATGAGTACTTACTCAGTACTGGGGCATTAGCCATTTGCCGAGACTCCTGGATCCATTGTTCCAGTATATCCCCCCTCCACTGTTTCAGGTCAGCATGGTGGTGCCTGACCTGCTCACCAGTCCAGGGGATATCTGTGGCACTGGTGAGGTTACGGGCGGAACTGGCCCAGGCCTCCATTTTATACTGTGAGCCCTGGTACTGGCCCTGCAGTAGTCTCTCCTCATGGTGTTTTACCAGGAGCCATACCATGAGTTTTGACTTATGGATGCCCCAGCGCTGTACTCTAAAATGAGTGCCTTCACCCACACCAGCCATTCTGCCTGCAGTAAGAAGCTACAACCAGTTATGGAACATATTCCTGCCTGTGTGGTTTCAATACGACCAATTACCTGCACTTTCCGTGATTGGCTTGGTTTGAATATGTTAAGCTATGGGCACACCTGCTTACCTAAGGTTGGCAGTGCTTAAAGGGGTATACCAGTAGGCAGATTGGATTGGCTCACCTACGCATTGCTTACTCTTACTAAGTTGAACTTTGCTGCGGTTAGCATTGTTTAATAGTTAATTTGCACTATATGTGCCTTTTGGCAGTGATGTATTAATTACAGGTTATATATGTGTCTGGTATCCGTGATTCATGTGTACATACATTGTATAGGGACCTGGGGACTTCTACACTTTATTACAATAACACCTCACATCTATGCTTACTGCAGTACTCCAGTTCACATATTTATGTTATGTAGCAAGTTATACCACGTCACACTGTACATAGATTCAGTTCACATGTTTGGTTTTATTTTCCTGTGGTGAGGATTAGTTTGCTGATACATCATTCATCTGTGTTGCTATGATGGCTTAGTGGTTGATTACTGTGACTCTAGTGTACAGGGACCTGAGTTTGAGCCTTATAGAGGCAGTTCATTTTGTTGCTGGGCAGCACACATGAGTTTGCATGGGTTTGCACGATGGTAAGCACTGCTAACCTCCGGTTACAGTTTCTTAAACCAGTTGGCTTCTACTTTGCTTAATCTGTGTAGGTAATGCTTAACACCACCCACACAGGTGTACTCCCACTTGCTGCCACATACCCCCCTGAGTTACTTCATGTACATGTCAGTTTTATACATGCTTACGTCAGGTGTACATGTCAGGTATGACTGTTCATGAAGGTCAGTGTAAGGTCAAGTGGAATTCCAGTTTAGCATTTCTGGTTAGGCTACACTCAGGTATTCGAGTTAGGTTTAGTTATGCCATACCTGTGTTGTAGAGTAGATGTGAATAGTGGAGGTGTAGGTGGGTAGGTGGAGGGGGGACATTTTAACTGTATAGTAGGCCATTCAACTGATTGGTGGGGGAGCGGTAGTGCAGGTTTGCAGGGTGTTGGGATATGTATGTGAGGCAGGACAGGCGGTATCAGTGTCAGTAGTTGGTGTAGGGATCTGGAGTGTCGGGGGTGGCAGACTTTACCAGGTGGTTATCCAAGTGTGCTTGGGTTTTCCCTTCATGTGTTTTTACATGTGTAGTCTGGGACAGCTGTGGTAATACACCTGGGTTGGTGGTTCCGGATTCTGCCAATGTAGTTGTGTGGAGGGTGTCACCTACTTGTGACTGTGGACATTACTATGAATGTAACAGGTGTCAATAGGTAAGTGGTGTTACTGGGCCACACAGAGGGGCTGATAGTAGGGGATATGTCCAGGGATGTGCAGGATGGCTGATGGGAAGGTCCACAGCTGGCCATTTCTTCTACAGTGACAGCTGTGTATATACCATGCATATAGGGGTCGGTCTGGACAATCCCACTCCTGGGTGGGGGTGAGGACAGCAACATAGCTCTCAACCAATCAGAGACATATCTCAATAGAATCAGGGACAACTCCTCAAATAATCAGGGACTATCAGGGACATTTTTTATATATTTGTAGTATTAACTTGAAACATTTGTAGAATAAGAGAATGTGGATTAATATAGGTTTTCTGATGTGAAACGTCTATAACTCTAAATTACTATCATTATTTATTAAGGGCAATTCACCACCTTTTCTTTAGCACTTACCAGTTTTCAGGGGGATTAAGAGGGACAGACCTAAAATCGGAGTCTATATCAGGGACAGTTGAGAGGTCTGGACAGCAATTATACCTTGTGATGCACAATTAGTTTGGCCTACATGTCTACAGTGGGGTGTTGCGACCAAGTGTTCTTTGGTGTCATTTAGTGGTTTTGAAACAACACATCTGGTTATACCGTCCTTTGCCATGTAAACTAGACTTTGCTGCAGTGGGACTCGTACCGGGCGTGGCTGCTCATTAGGCGTTGGCTCTGCCCAATGCACACTATTGCTTACCTCCCTGGGTGGTCCACATAGACCCACTCCAGCCAACACCTGCACAGCTAAGCCCATAATGTCATACCCATAGTTCCCAAACCGCACATTCTCTTCGGCACTCTTCCTTACTCCGGAAGCAGGTCAGGTCGGGCCACACCAGTACACACTACTCACTTCTCGGGACCCATCTCATATGTTGTCTCGCCCCATGGATCATCAGGCTTCCCCAACCTTGTAGAATGAGAACATGCGGGACCTGCCATTGGACATTGGTATAATAGCTGGAAATCTGAATATCATGGAATTTTTGGGGTGTCCCACAAGGGACATTCTTGTCTTTGTTTCAAGATTAGAGTTGGTGGGTCTCTCCCACTGGTAGTATCCTGCCTGTAGTCTAGGAAGCAGTGATGTATTTACTTTTATTGCGTATTTGTATGATTCACCAGTGTAGCTGGGGGGAGGGGTTGATGCTACGTGTTACATGTTTGTTGATTGGACCCCTCACCCCCATTGGCACAGCCTGTGAACATATGTAATTCTTAACTTCTGTATCATATCCTAGCTGTATATATATATATATATATATATATATATATATATATATATATGTGTATATTTACACACAGACACACACATATATATATATATATATATATATATATATATATATATATATATATACATATATATTGCTGTATCTATATATATCTAACGACATATGGATGTATGGGTGTCTGCATATGTATATATCTATATGTGGGTGTTTATACATATTCTGTCTATGTATGTATACATTTGTAGTATGGCGAGGGAGAGGTATATCTCCATGTAGGTATGGGTATATATACACACACATAGATCTACATATTTACATCTACATCTGGCTATTCCATTCTTTGCCATGTTTGCTGCAGTGGGACTTGTAGCGGGAGTTGCTGCCCAGTGGGTGGCAGCTCTGCCCAATGAACTCTATGCTTACATCCCTGAGGCGGTGCGAGTAGACCCACTCCAGCAAAAACCTGCACGCCTAGACCCATAATTACATACCCATAGTTCCCCCACCTGCACCTCCTCTACAGCACTCATCCTTACTCTGGGTGCAGGTCTGGTCTAAACACACCACTACACACTTCCCTCTCTCCACTTAATGGGACCCATCTCATACGTTGTCCCGACCCATGGGTCATTGGGCTTTCCCACGCTTGTAGTCCGGGTGTGTACATGCCCTGCCTTGATAGGTCATTGCACGGGCTTCATCCTATAACAAGACAATTTTTGGGGTGTCCCGCATGGGACGCTCCTGTCTCCGTTCCAAGATTAGACTTCTCAGGTCCACTGTGCCCCCCCCCGGTTGTATCCTGCCTGTGGTTTGGGGAGCAGTGGATTGTTTACATTGTTTGTGGATTTGTTTGTATGTTTCCCCTGTCCGGCTGGGAGGGGTTCATGCTAAGTGTTACATGTTTCTTGCTTGGGCCCCTCTCCTCCATTGGCATGGCCTGTGAACATATGTCATTCTTAAGTGCTGTAACTTATCATAGTTATATATATGTGTATATCTACACACACACACACACACACACACATATAGATAATATATATATAGATAATATATATATATATATATATATATATATATATATATATATATATATATATATATATATATATATGTATATATATATATATTGCTGTATATATATCTAATGACATGTGGTTGTATGGGAGTCTGTATATGTATATGGGGGTATTTATTTATATGTCGGTTTTGTATTAGAACATTACCCCACCAAATGCGCAGTAGCATGCACCGCCCAAAGCCCTCCCAGCACTCTATGCATAATGTTTACTTTGAGAAGAGCTTTGAATACACATTGGAAGACCATCGTCTGCAAAATGAATATGCAAAGCATTGTAATTATTTCAGTACAAACCCCTTTTCTGTCTTATTGTGACACGAAAGCAGTCCAATTTCCAGTGATCAAAAGGTATGATTATTCAAAAGAACACTGAATATGCTGCATTTATAAAAAGTATTACAATATCAGACTTAACATCACAATTTTTAAAGGGTGAGGGGTGCGAACACATAATATGCTACATGTATACAATCTATTGCAATATTACACAGACTTAAAATTATAGTTCTGTGTGGGTGCGGGTGGAGACCTTTCTGGGAGGTCTTTTTTACTGCATTTATTGAATGTATTTAGTGTTTCACTGCCTTGGAATATTACTTGTTGCTTTATCTCCAGAAATATGTTCAAAGAAAGTTGGGGGGTGCAGGGGGGGCTTGACCCCCTGCTAAAGTGATTACTGCACAAAATTATAGTAAAGAAAGGTGGGATGGCAGGTGTTATGGTTTGGGATTTGACGTTTCTTTAACTAGTTCACTGTTGCATTTACTTGAAAATAGTGTTTTTCCTCCGCAGCCCAGGGGTGTGTTTTGCTTCAAGTGTTTTTTTTTGTGTTTGGACCTACAAAGATTCTGACCCGCTAATAGTTGAATGAGCCTGCATTTCTTTCCTGAACCTCCTGATACATGTAGCAATTTTTCATTTTCTCTGAGTGCTGCCTCTTCCCCAATCTGGCATACAGATGCCCCCCCCACCACCCCCAGCTCTTCACTATGTTAACAACGGTCAGTCAATGAATATTCAGCATGTCGCCTGGTAATCTGCATGGCTTGTCACTCAGCATGCAACATCACACTGGCTTGCCCTGTCAATCATGTAGACCACTCCTATTCCTGCCCGACATTCGCAGTGGGTTAATGTTCTAATACAAAGCCTACATGTCTATCTATGTTTGTATACATTTGTACTACAGAGAGGGGGAGGTTTATATCTGTATAGTTATGGGTATTCATACAAACACATATACCTCTAAATCTTTAGCTACATATCCGGTAATGTTGACTGGTATTGCTGGATACTGTGTTTCGTGTGCATACCGGCCAACCTTGTGTGCCACGTATGCTTTGCGGTACCTACGACTGACTCCATTAGTGTACACAGAGTCACACGTGACAGCGATCATTGGATATGGTGTGCTTAAGGCACTTTTGAGTGGTTGTAGGTGGGTTTGCGCAGAGGTTGACACTGCTGACTTCTGGTCACAGTGTCTTACACGCACTTAGTATTTCCTTTGCTTGATCTGTGTCGGTGGTGCTTCACCCCACCCAAATGCACTTGCACATGATTACTAGTGCTTACATATGCTTACTACTGCTTATCTGTGCTTACGCCTGCTTACTGCTGGCTTATTCATTATGGTACTGACTATTCACATGTGCATTTCATGCAGTACTCCAGTTCACATTTAAATGTTATTTAGTAGGTTATACAGCAATAAAATGCAAATATATGCTTTTATACAGATTTCATATGAAAAACAGTATGTGCTGCAGAGGGACTTGAACCGGGAATGCCTGGTCGTTAAACAAATGCTCTGACCATTACTCTACTGCTGTACTCTTTCATTGGCATATATCTTCCTTGTTATCCTCTTCAGCCTTTTCAGCTGCTTTAACTGTAGCTAAGCGATGGGCACATCCATGCACCTACTGTTAGCTGTACTCTGAGTTTTAGAAATAAATACAGGGGTTACTTCTTTTTATTTTTATGTCCTGTTGCTGTTGTACACATGGGGGACTGTTGATGGGGATATGCAGACACCTATGAGCGGTCTCGCTCGTTTATTTACAGTTTTTGCTGTTCTACTTTGCAGGGGCATGTTTATTCTGAGAGCTCTGCTCTCAGACACGCCTCCAGCACTTGTCCACACTCCGTGTAGGATTAGGTGGTCAGGCAGCATGTCTTCATTAATATGCTTGGTGCGCTGCCGTCCTCCTCCTAAATGTCCGCTTCCATGCAAGACTAGGCTAGTCCTGCATGGAAGATTAGTGAATCTGGAGGACTGTAAATGCTGTAATTAATCAATGTAACTTAGTGCCATTCAATCTGCTTAAAGTATATTGCTCCTTAGAGGCTGTACTGTGTACTTTTTTTCTAAGCAAAAATTACAGTAAAAATGTTCTTGACTAACTTACTTTTAATACTAATAATCTGATACTATCCCCTGGATTTACTATTCCTCAGTGTAGGACTAGCTTAGTCCTGCATGTAGGCGGCCGTTTAGGAGCAGGACGGCAGTGCGCCATGCATAGTAATGAGGTGTGCTGCCTAGGCACCTAGTTTTACACAGAGCATATAAGAGTGCAGGGGGCATGTCTGAGAGCAGAGCTCTCTGAATATACATGCCCCTGCAATGAAAAACAGCAGAAAGGGGTCGGAAATGAGCGAGACCACTCATAGGTGTCTGCATATCCCCACGAACAGTCCCCCTTGTGTACAACAGCAACAGTAAACATAAATTACATGAACAAACCCTTTATTTTTTTTTTTTATAAAAATCCCATTAAAGCTAACTGTAGGTGCGCGGGTGTGCCCATTGCTTAGCTATGGCTAATGCAGCTTAAATGGCTGAAGAGGATAACAAGAAAGATATATGCAAATGAAGCAGCTTTGCAATAGTGTAGTGGGCAGAGCATTTGTCTTATAAGCAGGCATTCCTGTTTCGAGTCCCACTGCAGCATTTTCCATGGCAAAGCACATTATGATCAATATTTATGTTGTAAAACCCACTAGATAACATGATTTTATGAACTGGAGTACTGCAGTAAATGCACATGTGAGGTGTCAGTGTCATAATGAATAAAGCACTAGTAAGCAGGTTTAAGCACCAATAAGCAGTAGTAAGCATATTTAAGCACTAGTAAGTGAGTTTAACCCTGTTTGTGCAGCAGTAAGCAATGCCTACACTTGTTAAGCAATTCTGAAGCTAATTCTCTGTAAGCAGATGTAACAGCAGATTAGCAGTGCTTACCATCATGCAAACCCACACAAACATGCTTACAAATCCTCAAAAGTGCCTTAATCACTCTTTATCCAATGGCCGTTGTTCTGGCCATCAACAAGTAAACAGCCATGGAGGTCTCGAACGCTGGATCCTATACACCATAGTCATAGTAGTTAACCACCAAGCCATCACAGAAATACAGAAGAATGAGGTATCAGCAAACAAGTCTACACCATAGTAAAACCAAACTGAACCTGTGAAAGGAATCAATATACAGTCATATGTTCCATAACCCAGTACATAACATAAATATGCGAACCGGAGTACAGCAGTAAGGCCAGAAGTCAGGTGTAATTGTAATAGAGTGATGAAGTCCCAATAAAACACAAGGACCCCATATAGTGTACGTACATATGAATCATGGATACCAGGCATACATATAAGGTGTAATGAATAATAACTCAATGCCAAAAAAGAATTATAATGCAACGTCTAATGCAAGCAATGCTAAGTACTGCACAGGCCAGCTTAGGAGGTGTAAGCAATGTGTAGGCCAGCTAACTCAATGTGTCCAGTGTTATATCCCTTTAAATAATGCCAACCCTAGGTAAGCAGGTTTGCCCATAGCTTAGCCTTTTCAAAACCAGCCAATCACGGAAAAGTGTGGGAAATCATCCCTACTTAAACCCAAGAGGCGGGAATACATCTCATAACTGGTTGTAGCTTACCCCGGCAGGCACTATGGCAGTAAGGGGAGAAGGTGTGCACTTCTGGGCGCAGCGCTGGTGCATCCAGGAGTCCAAGGTCATGGCAGGACTCATTGTCAAAGACCATGATCAGAGACTGCTGCAGGGCCAGTACCAGGGCTCCCAATATAAGGCAGAGGCCTGGGACCATCTCACCCACGACCTCACCAGTGCCACTGGCATACCCGAATTGGTGAACAGGTCAGGCATCACTATGCTGACCTGAAGTGGCAAAAGGGGGACCTCTTGGAGGTGTGGCTCCATGAGGCTAGAGCGGCAGGGGATGTTCCAGTTGTGTGTAAGTATCACCCCACTATGTGTGTAATAATTGCCAGCTCAGGTATACCATGGATAGGCATAGCTGAATATTCCTCTTAATTCCCCCACAGCTGCAATGGAGCGGGCCCCGAACCAGGAGGCCCACATCAGCTGCCTGGTGAGGTTGCGATGCAAGGCAAGTCAGTAATACTCATGCATTTACTATCATAGGAAATAAAACTAAAAGTAGTAGCAAATTAATTGCCTGTGTAAAACCTGTATTGTTCAAGGCAAGTACTGCATACACTAGAGAATATGGCAGGGAGAGTCCCATATTGTTTGTATGTCAATAAAAGTGTAATAGCCTGACAAAAAAGATCTAACTGCTGGACTGCATGTATATATTCTGATATCATATGGTAATGCAAATTTGCAATCATTTAATAGTACTGTTGTATTAAGCACTGTTATCCACACCTTGCACCATAAATTGAATGTGTAGGAATGCCTGTATATGACAGGTGTAATCCCCAGAGGCCATTTAGTACAACTGAAAGACACAAAGGCAGTAAAAAGGGAAAATGCAAACAATAAAAAACAAATAGCACATGCAACTGAGATGGGAACTGTTGTTTATTTAGCACACACAGCCATTATTCGAATCCTGCCAGTGGCATTAGTCTGCATATAGAATCATACCTCACAACTGTACAGATATGTCCAGAATGTCTATTAAAGTGGCCCATATCTGTTGCCTATCAACCTGTTCCCCTGGGAAATCAGTGGGATGATCCCAGACATATAGGCAGCAAACAGGAAATACAACTGATTGGCACACATCTATGAGAACAAAGCTGACACACTAGCAACTCCACAATACATTATGAGACTAAGAAGTCACATATGTCCCATTTACACCCCAACTTGTCAAGCTGCACAGTAACAGAGTGAGATGTATGTGCATAATAGTAATGTGGAATCTGGTACTGTGTGTGGGAACATTCATGTAGTGCTAATAAACATTCCTCCCACAGGTTTGTCAGATACCAACACTGTGCCCAGAAATAAAAGAATGATACCCAGTACTGGTACTGTTCACATTGGTAATGTATGGCATTGCGACTGATGCAGTTGCTCTGAATAATGAGGTATTACACAGCACTGTCACCCACACTGTCCTACAACATATAACTGTCTAGGAAATCTGTATAACAGTGTTGTAATACAAGGTCAAAATGCAAAAGCACAGGGGATTAATAAGACAGAAAGCAGATAGGAGATATACAGCAATAGCCATATAGCAGACACAACTGTGATGGGCAGTGTTTAAGTTGTAGCAGACACAGCCATGGTCTGAATCCTGGGAGTGGAAGTAGGCTGCATACAGAATCATACCCCACAACTGTACAGATGAGGCCAGAATGTCCAGTATATGTGTCCATATCTACTGCCTGTCCCCCTGGTAAGTCTGTAGGATGATCCCAGATGTTTAGCCAGCAAACAGGGAATATAAGTTATTGTCAAACATCTAGAAGAACACACCTGTCACTGTAGCAACCCCCAAAAATGTTAGGAGTAATATTTCAGGTATGTCCTATCTACACTCCCATGTTGTCAAGCTGTGGCCAGAGTGTGTACAGTAACGGAGTGAGATGTATGCGCATAATACTAATGTGTAATCCAGAACTTTGTGTGGCAACAGTCAGGTAATGCTAACAAACATTGCTCCCACAGATACATCGGATACAAACACTGTGCTGAGAAATAAAGACCATTGTAATCTGTACTGGTACTGTTCACTCTGGTATTGTAGGGAATTGTGAGTGCTGTAGTTTCTCTGAATAATAAAGTATCATGGGTCACTGTCACCCACACTGTGCTACATAATATAACAGTGTAGGAAAGCATGTATATGTGTGTGTCAGGTCACTAAAGGTGGAAGAGGGCAATAATCTAGATATGTCCCGGCACACCAGCATGTGGTCAACACATGGCCAGAGTCTAGTCTGTGCAGAAAGAGTTGGATAGCTATATGAACAACCCGGAATCTCAGAGTATGTGTAGAAACAGCTAGTTAGTGTTAACAAACATTCCCTCCACAGGTATACCAGGTAAGAGGTGTATACTGCAGGTAAAACTGGTTCATGTGTAATGATGATGACAGCCATATCACTGTCCAAACTAAGGCTATATGGTAGTGTAGTAAGACTTGTAAGGTACAGATAACAGCACTGACTAGGAAAGTAATGTGGACTACAGAAATATACTAGTTGTTAATTGGCATCTTTCTCTCCCTCCCACCATATCTCCAACAATAATCAACATACCCACCCCAACTGGTATGTAATGACACATACCTTCTGATAATGTCCAATTGTTTGATAAATATTTTAATGGTTCCCATGCATGTGCAATATTGAATTATTCCAAGATTGGTGGCATGGTGCCATCAATGTACCTGCATGTTGTTCTTATTACCACTGTGGTCCCATATATGCATGCATTCTGTTTGCTATGCAACTGTTCTGTATCTGGTGTCTGGGTTAATGGGAATATATATGCATGCTGTTATACATAACCCTGGAATGTGTTGACTATTACTAACCCACATATGATGAAATCTAAACACTATAGCATGTTTGGGAAGGCCAGTCCCAGCGGACCCACCTGGCCCACCTCAGTTGGCCGTGGCACCGGGCACCAGCATGTCTGGGGCCCAACCTGGGACTTCCCTGTCCATTCGTCCTGCACTACCTTCAGGTGGAACCGTCTCAGGGGATGGGGCTCTGCCCCCCCTGGGAGTGAGCATGGACAGGCACCTGTCACCCATCGCCAGGTCGGGGTTGTGGTGAGTGGAGAGATCAACCAGCAGTTTGGTGAACTTCTATGCCAGCTCAAGGGCTGTGTGTTGCAATTAGAGAGTCAGCCTGGCTCTGTGACTCAGCCCCCAGCACAGCCACCTTTGGGGCTTTGAAGGTGCAGTGGTGACTGCCCATGGGTGGGGACCTCAGTCCCGCAATTTCCACTAGGGGGCATGTGGGCTTCCGATTTCCTAACACCCCTCCCCAGCAAGGTGTTTACCCCATACATGTGTCATATACCTCCCCGTATGCATCTTGTTTGTCTTGTTTGTTAACCGACCCAACCTACCTCCCCAAATATACCTACTACCACTCCCCGACATCCCACTCTCACCTGAAAAAAAAAACAGGGCAATCTGTTCTCTCAAAAAAATCTCGCCCCATACATAGCTGTCCATTTCACACACGTGTCCACTGGCATCACAACTTATTTTTGTTGTCCTCAACCCCTCCAAGGGGTTTGAGTGTCCAAATCTACCTCCAAATTCAGTGTATATGCACAGCTGTTGCTGTAGAAGGAATGGGCAGCTATGGACCTTCCCTTCACCCTTCCTGCACAACCCTGGCTATTTTCCCTACTGTATTTCCCTCTTTTTGCCCCTTTTTTCACCACTTTCCTATTAACGCCTTTTTCTTTTCTTTTAAAGAAATTAGTGTGGGGGGGAAGTGGGAGTAAGCACTTTTAAGCAGCAGTAAGTCGGTTTAAGCCTATTTGTGTGGGGGTAAGCAATGCCTACACTGGTTAAGCAATTTAGAAGCTGAGTGTAAGAAACTGTAACCCGAAGTTAGCAGTGCTTACCTCCGGGCAAACCTGCTTATAACTGCTTTAAAGTGCCTTAATCACTCTGTATCCAATGGCCTGTGTTCTTCCCAGCAACAAAATAAACAGCCTCTGCAAGGCTCGAACCCAGGACCCTGCACACCATACCACTAAGCCATGTCAGATATACATAACCCTGATGTTTTCAAAAACATATCGTCCAGCCCAGTCATTCAACAGTACAGAGAATGTATTCCAACATTTAGATGTATGTGTGTGTGTAAAAACATTAATATCTAAACAGATACAACATATAAATATGTACATATATATCAATATAGATGAACATATATACATGCAAATGCCTACATGTATAGATATATATGTCTACATCTATATGTATAAATATATACAACAGGTTATATATGTGTCAGCAGATATATAAATATATATATATATATATATATATATATATATATATATATATATATATATATATTTATATATAGATATCTATATCTATATATATATATATATATATATATATATATATATATATATATATATATAGTTCCACTTCATATCATCAAATTTCATTTCCTCGAAGCCCAAAACATCGAGACCAAATCGTCGAAAACCCAAATTGTCGAAAACCCATATCATCGAATCTCAAATCATTGAAAACAAGAAAGCAACTAGAAATAACATTCCACAGAGTTAGTACTGCATTTAACCCCACTCTAGTGCGACCTTGGAGTTGGTATATTTATTTACGGGGGTGAGGGGGGCTTGCCCCCCTGCATAAATGTAGTAAATAGTGTCTGGGATGTTATTTCTGGTTGATTTTTAGTTTTCAATGATTTGAGATTCAACGATATGGGTTTTCAATGATTTGAGTTTTCGACAATTTGGTCTGGATGTTTTCAAATTTGATGAAATGAAATTTGATGATATGAAGTGAAACCATATATATATATGTGTATATATATATATATATATATATATATATATATATATATATATATATATATATATATATATACATATATAGATATATACGGACAAACATCTGTAGATAGCAATGAGGAAATAACATAAACATATATGTCCACATGCACTGTTAATGGGGTTGAGAGGCCCCAAACAATATACGTCTTGTATGAATAGGTATACCCCCCCCCCACAGCCAAACACATCGCCCCTGCAATACACTACCAAGTGTTGCAGATCCCATAACCAGGACCAGACACAGCATGGGCATCCCTAGGATACATATATACAGACACATATATGCATATACAGATAAACATATGGACAGGTTGACAGACGAGATCAAACAGGAGTCCCCGTGGACTATGATGTTTGCAGATGACATTGTGATCTGTAGTGAGAGTAGGGAACAGGTGGAGGAGACCCTGGAGAGGTGGAGATATGTGGCAGTCCTGCTGATGTTATCCAATGTGAAAAACACCTTTGGGGAAAGAGTTCTTTAGTAATCCCTGTTTTGCATTTTAAAGTAGCTCCATGCTGTAGTGTGACATAGACCTCTGGTAGGGGGTTCTACACCCATACATGCCGGTCGTAGATGTTTTGTGTGTGTTTCAATGTCTGTGTGGAGATCAATGCATTTTAGGCTAGTCACAGTCAGTACATTTCCAATTACCTACTTTGGCAGTCCTGCTGATGTCATCCAATGTGAAATAGAGCTTTGGGGAAGGAATACTCCAGTAATCTCTGTGGCGCATACTAGTGCTGTACTGTAATAAATAAATTAAGTAGGGCTTCCACTCTCAAACATGACAGGTGTGTGCATTTGGAATGTGTATCTGTGTGAATGTGTGACACTTGTGATGGGTTTTGCAAATGGCTTTTATGGTGGCCCTATATCACAATGTCCACTGTACAGGGATAACAGATGTGAAATAGCTGAGAAGCTGGGGTGCAAATCCATACCCATGCATGTGACATCACGGCGAGGCAATCACAGTTAGCAACCCCAGTATTACCCAGAGCACACTTCTGACCTATATCACATACACATATGCTGAGGCAACAGCCAATATGTGTGTAGTATACTGCATATTGGCAACTGATAGTAACTATGGAGTGATTGCAGTGGCCTACAGAGGACATGGCACCCTGCCCATCTGTCCAATAGGCACATACATGCAAATAGTGCAATGTCCCCATGTTCCCCACTGGACACCTGCAACACCTGTGGTGCCATCACATGTGACCCACAAAGGACATACCATGCCTGAAAACATGCCCTGCATGGACAGATGCCACTGATGCCAGGGATGCTATCAATGTAGGTCCAGGGTTAACCTGCTGTCCATTACCATTTCCTGCCACAGGTGGATAAGACTGGCACATCTGATGATAATCTGTGTACACACCATGGGCCCGACACCCCAGGTACAGTTCCATATGACACTGTACATGCATGTGGGAGGAGTGCACATCCAGACACCATCTATGTCATGGACTAGGGAACACATACATGTCAAGTGATGCACAGCATTGGCAACATGCAATAGCTACCCGGGTGACTGGATGGTGGATACAATACCCCCCTGTGTGGGCAAATGTAGAAACCACAGGCGTGAGCCACAATGCAGACCATTGTCATGTGGCTTGATGCCAAGGTATACCCATCACCTAGCCCTGTATAGCCTTCTGGAAACAGTTGACTACCACATACCTGTGCAGAAATGCACCCATGCATGTCAGTATTGGAACCCTGTGTGTCTGTGTGTGTGTTTTATGATTCGTATGATCACATCCACACTCACTACAACCCCCAGTGGCATACTGAAGCATGCTGTCTGATGTCAGACACCTCCCCATACCCTTTGCCTGTATAAACTCCATATGACCCATGTGGTGCATGTGATACCTGTACAGTAATGTGTTGTGGCAATCTCACTAGTGATGAGCTGTATCCCTGGCCCTGCCATGTGTGTCAATGTGTGTGCATCCTTGTGAAAGTGTGGCTGTGTTGACACTGGCACCTGTTCATGCGGACAGACACGTGTACATCACCTACCATATAGCTACCATATCCCTGTTTTGGATGTCACTCACCATCACATATATGTTCTGCAGACTCCACAGCAGGTAACCTATGTGGCGCATCCAACAACTGCATAGAGCTGTGATAGCACTACATAGTCATCAAGGGTTTGATACTGTGTTGGTAGGTATGTGATACAAACATGCTTAGGTTTTACTCTCCCACCCCTCCCTGACTTGTTGATGTGTCTGTCTGTCTTTCACTCCCTCACTGGTGGATGTGGAGATCTATACCTGCTTTTCTTAGGCAGCAGCATGTGTATTTTAGGTAATGCTCATGATCATCTGATGGCCTCTGCATGAATTGCAGCCCTCCCCTAGCTGATTGCATATGGAACAGCTGTGGTAACATTCCCATAGCCAATTGCATGGATACACACTCCAATATCTAGGAACATCATGTTTGTGTTGGGCCTTTCATTCACTGTGAGCAGGAACTCGTTCTGTTATTTGGCAAACATCATCTCAGATGGAGTGGAGATTTACCTCTGACAAGATACACTGTGGAAACAGGCCAACACACAGGAGGGAGGTGTGCCTGACCTCACTACAGACTGTAAGTGCTGCTATAATGCATTCGGAGTAATGTTGGTTTAACAGGGTATGTGCTGATATGGCTGTCCTACATGTATTAATACCTGCCATGTCAGTTGTATGTTTATGAGGACTCCCCATCTGTAGGGTCATCTGCAGACTGGGCAGTTTGTAGTGCCTTTAGTGTCATGTGTTACTCACAGAACATGTGTCTGTGAACTGCAGAAGGAAGAGTGAGAATTGCAGTCTGTAGATGGTGAAAGCCATGACAGTTACTGACTTCATATCCCTCATAGAATATATGTTGCAACAAACCCTGTTACAACAGTAAATGTATGATGTTATCACAGCAACGTGTCAATACTGGCCCTGTGTATGTGCTTCCAGCCACAACTCAGTCAACCTTTGTACATATGTCATGCAGTAAGAGGTGCATATATGCTGTACACCATAATTAGTGTCATCATATCTGATAAAATGCCAGTGAGATATCAGACTGCTACACATGTTATGTACAGTTGTGTATCTTTCGGCTTTTCTCAGTTAGGGGTCGCCACAGTGGATCTCCGGTCTGCTAATGATTGGCAGTAGATGTTTATGTACCTAGTTGCCAGCCCTGATGCACAACCTTCAACGAAGGTACGCCCATTCACGCATGTCTCCACACAGAAGACGCTTTAGCTGAGTACAGTAGGGGTTATATTTGATGACATAACCTGGACATAATGTGGTTGTGTGTACA
>NC_056745.1:1069876144-1069886144 GCF_019279795.1 Protopterus annectens | reverse complement strand
CAGCATCACCAGATATTATGTGTCAGGACATACTGGCGTGTGTGCATGTATACACTGTGTGGGCATATGTAGTCTAGTATTGTTGTGCTTTACCCATGTACATGGCTGGTAACATCCACATTGGGAGGCGTGGTCCACATGTCTCGCATGAAGGGGACATGTGTACACTTCTGGACTGACCACAGAGGGCCAGACTGTCCACATATATTGGTCATATCCATGCTGTAGTCCACAGGATCATTACTGTGCTATCAGTGGTACTGTACTATGATTCCCTTAGGATGTCTGTCTGTAGCCAATGGTGCACAGGTGTACAGCAGATGTGACCTCCCACACCCAACATGTCTGTTAAGACACCCCTATAACAGTTGCAGAAGTCTTCATATATACCTGCAATACATCCATGACATCCCCTTGCACTAAGGGTTTGGGAATATTAGTGCTGAGGTAGGAGTCCACTCCATGATCTGGACATATGGTAAACATATATGTGTACACATATATCCACATATCTATGTAGATATATACACATATACATATCCACATACATATATGGACATATACATATCCACATACATATATGGAGATATGTATGTATATATATATATATATATATATATATATATATATATATATATATATATAAACACTCACACATATTCATATACACAGCAATGACTTCAACAAGTGGCTAAGCTTCTGATGTCATTCAAACGGAATCCAGTATCTGTCTGTCTGGGACGACGTGATTGACAAACCATGATGCTTTTCCAGAGATGGTCTGCACCTGTTGCCCCTGGGATTCAGGTTACTGGCTACAGCTCTTGCCACCCCCATAGTGCCTTATCTAGGCAAGGTTCAAAGGACAAAACCACCACCGTAACAGATACAAGCATGCAAAACTGAAGGTAATGCTACTCAATGCTAGAAGTCTAAACCTAAAAAGGCACTCTCTTGAGGCACACCTACAAATGGGGAGCATTGATATCTGTGCAGTAAATGGGACCTAGTTCAATGCTCCAGAGAGTGCACCTGTAATACCAGGCTACAACTCATATCATGCATTTCTGGCACCAAACCAAGACCACAACACTACAGGTGGAGGAGTGTCCATATTCACCAAGGTTATTCACACATCCAGCCTAGTTCCCAACACAATGCATCTGAGAATCTTCAGGTGCAACTAACACTAGGTAAGACTGCAATCCAAATTGTAGCTTGCTACAGATCCCCCACCATGCCCCAAGATTCTCACAACACCTTTATAAACATACTGGACAATATTAAGATACAACCAAACACCATCATACTGGGTGATTTCAACTACCCTGCCATTAACTGGGAAAACTGCTTGGGTACCAACACCTTTTACCAACGGTTCCTGGAATTCATACATTCCAACCCCCTGGATCAACAAATTCATTGTCCAACAATGGGCTCCATTATCCTAGACATGGTCATTACCAACATGGGAGAAAGATGCTCCACATCAGTGGTCACCCATCATTGGCCAGGTCTGACCATAAGGTAATCACCATTGACATCCACATCCCACTCCAACCCACCAGTAAGGAAACCTCTATAAAAATGCTTTCCAAAGCCGCCATGCTACTCAAGTCAGAAGTGACAAACCTCATGACACCCACGGAGACGGGAGCTGTACTTATCTTGGATTTACTCCTTTGCTGTTGGTCGGTGGAATGCTGTTATTTTCAAGATTATTTATCCTGTTTCTTTCCTTCTTCCCTCAATAAATGGATTATGGTCCACTGTTTGCTGGCTGTACCATGTTTTTGTAATTCTTTGATGCTTCTGAGCCGTGCAGTAGCCATACGTGCAGAGGTCTGACTGTACTTATCTTGGATTTACTCCTTTGCTGTTGGTTAGTGGAATGCTGTTATATTCAGGATTATTTATCCTGTTTCTTTCCTTCTTCCCTCAATAAATGGATTATGGTCCACTGTTTGCTGGCTCTACCATGTTTTTGTAATTCTTTGATGCTTCTGAGCCGTGCAGTAGCCGTACGTGCAGAGGTCTGACTGTACTTATCTTGGATTTACTCCTTTGCTGTTGGTCGGTGGAATGCTGTTATTTTCAGGATTATTTATCCTGTTTCTTTCCTTCTTCCCTCAATAAACAGATTATGGTCCACTGTTTGCTGGCTCTACCATGTTTTTGTAATTCTTTGATGCTTCTGAGCCGTGCAGTATCTGTATTTGCAGAGGTCTGGCTGTACTTATCTTGGATTTACCCCTTTGCTGTTGGTCGGTGGAATGCTGTTATTTTCAGGATTATTTATCCTGTTTCTTTCCGTCTTCCCTCAATAAACAGATTATGGTCCACTGTTTGCTGGCTCTACCATATTTTTGTAATTCTTTGATGCTTCTGGGCCATGCAGTAGCTGTACGTGCAGGGGTCTGACTGTACTTATCTTGGATTTACTCCTTTGCTGTTGGTCGGTGGAATGCTGTTATTTTCAGGATTATTTATCCTGTTTCTTTCCTTCTTCCGTCAATAAATGGATTATGGTCCATTGTTTGCTGGCTCTACCATGTTTCTGTAATTCTTTGATGCTTCTGAGCTGTGCAGTAGCCGTACGTGCAGAGGTCTAACTGTACTTATCTTGGATTTACTCCTTTGCTGTTGGTTGGTGGAATGCTGTTATTTTCAGGATTATTTATCCTGTTTCTTTCCTTCTTCCCTCAATAAATGGATTATGGTCCACTGTTTGCCGGCTCTACCATGTTTTTGTAATTCTTTGATGCTTCTGAGCAGTGCAGTAGCCATACGTGCAGAGGTCTGACTGTACTTATCTCCAAAAAAGGAAGCCAATCTGGTACTCCACTGCCATAAACAAACTATACAACCGAAGGAAGAAACTGTTGAAGAAAAATGGATAATCCCAAAATGCAAACTGCTCCCTTACCAGCCTCAGTAAGAGGCTGAGATCCCTCAAAATCCTCCAAAGCTTTTTACATAAATATAATTGATAAAGATTCCAAAGACAACCACAAGGCATTCTATAGTTATGACCAGAATCTAAACAGCAATTCTCAGAACTGCTCTGAGCAACACCAGAATGGCATTAAATATACTGATTCCAAGGAATTTGCCAAGATCCGGGCAGATCATTTCAGTGCCAACTTCACCCCCCTCTCACCCCCTAAAAGGCCCATCTCAGTACCAAAAGATTGCTAAATTCCAGTAATCACGGCCACACAGGTAGAAACTGCACTCTCCACAGTTAGGAATACAGCATTCATGGGACCAGATGACATCCCAGGCTGTGTACTACATGAACAACAAAATAAACGTGCACCTCACCGAAGTGTCATGTTTAATCATAGCCTCACCTCAGGCTTCGATCCCACTGAGTGGCACACAGCTACAGGTATCCCGCTCCACAAGGGGGGATCCACCTTGGATTACAGGAACTACTGTCCCATCAGTCTGACAAGTCTGATCTGAAAGGGCATGGAATGCATTACCATGGAACATATAAACAAAGGCATTGGCGACCATTAAACACTGGACCCCACCCAGGTTGGGCTCATGAAGGGCCGATCTTGTCTGTTGAACCTGATTGACTACTTTGAATCAGTCTTTGGAGCTGTGGAATAGGGTAAGCCAGTCCACACAGCCTATCTGGACTTGGCCAAGGCCTTTGACACCATTCCCCACTCTGGAGACATAGTTAAATTTATGAAGCTGGCCATAAACTCCTGCATCACTCGATGGGTTGCCAACTGACTTACTGATGGAACCAAGACTGTAAAAGTAGCCAACTCCAATCCCAGCTCAAGAAAAATGACAAGTGGAGTACCTCAGGATTCAGTCCTGGGACGGTTCTTGTTTGGCATCTACGTCTCTGAAGTACAGGCCAACACTACGGAACTGTGGCTAACAAAGTTCACAGATGACTGCAAACTGGGAGCCATTATTGCATCCCCAAATGATGTGGATGTTGTACAACAGGGCATTACAGAAACAGATGCTTGGTGCCAGAGCCATGGGCCCAAGCTTAATGCAAAGTAATGTATAGTTATCCCCTTTGGAAATACCATGTACCCACAAATTACCACATAGGTGGCAGTACACTAAACACCAAAAGTGTGATGACAGACATAGGGACACACATGGACAGTGGTCTCACCTTCATTAACCGCATTGCCACAACAGTAAGGAAATCCTTCTATGTGGCACACCTCATCACTGAGGGTTTTTCATCCAGAAAAAAGGAGGTAATTGTCCCACTGTACTCATCCCTCATTACACTCAGTATAGAGTACAATGCCCTATTTGGTATGTACCTCACAACATATCTGCGACAGCTGGGAAGGCCACAGAAACACCTCACTATTAGAATCACAGGCCTAAAGCAGATGCCCTATGCTGAACGTCTAGAAAACCTCCAGCTATACTCTGTGGCATATCATCTACTCAGAGGATATCTCTGCTTAACATACAAGGCTATGTCATACCCTGAGAAATGACATCTGTAATAAGTGAATGTAATGCCATGTACAGTACATGCATCTATGTGCTGTCATTACAGTAGCAAAGGGTTTTGCGTGTCATGTCTGGGACACACAAGTAAATGAGACCTGCACAGCACTGTTATCCATGTGAATGTGTTACATAAAGGGGTAGCAACCCAGGGTACCTGCTGTCACACTGGCATGTAGTATAACATGGCATTACTATTGTTGACAGTGCTGTCCCAGGCAAGGGTAGAGTGCTAACATTACTACTGACAACAAGCACACCTGTGGGCATAGCTGCACTCTGAGGCCTCACTGTCATGTTCCTGGTGTGTGGGCTGTGTCACTGTATATATCCCTTACTGGATACTAATTAGACATGTGGAATGTAACTGTAGAGTACTGTCTGTACAGCACATGTTAGTGAGGGCTTACAACATGTAGTAATGGCATACATATTGTTGTCAAACATCCATCTGTTGGTACATTCATCCTACTGCATAGCTACTCACCAAACTGATGTCTGTTAGTCCCTCTACAGATGTGCAGATGGCAGGTATCCATCTGGGATATGTACAGACAACCTATGCTTGATTGACACTGACATGTCTGGCCAACTGTGTACTACCTGTCACATATAGGAGACAACACCCTGTATATATGCCATATGCCACTGGCACCTACACTACACTACCACAGTCAACAGAACATGCTTGGGTACAGGTCTCCATCACAGACACTAACCATCTGTTGTAATACATGTTGCATACATGTCAACTGGATCACCTCAGTGGTCATGTGCAGAAGGCACCCAGAGGATTAGCTGATGCATATCACTCTCACCCTGGCAGTCACTAACGTGGTGTCTGTCAATAAATTGCCTGCTGGCACATGGCAGGTGGCATGATACTAATGTACACACACCCTACACAACCAATCTCTCCATGGACAATAGCCAGGTATACAGCTATGACCACCTGCAGCAATGCACCACAGTACTGACACATGTACATGTGCATTACTGAGGATAGCAGTGTTTGCATGTTAGTACACCTGTATTTGGGAATTCCATGACGGCCTTCAAAACCACTTCAACACCCATTGCTATAGTTAGATGTGGCCACTGCTGTATTGGACATGACATGTACCCTGTTACACTCATTTCCCTAATTGCTATATGTGCCTTGCAGTACCAGAACAACAGCGTTGTACAAATGGGTTGATAGGCATGGAAAACTCCTTGAGGTCTGCCAAGTGTGTGTATGTGTGCATGTCTACATATCTGGAGGGTACACCATTTCGAGGCCACATACTCCTATTACACTACACATTGCCACACAGTAGTACAGATAGTGTTGCCACTGCCCATAGGTGAGGTATGGCAATGCAACACCCTACTGTGCCTGTGGAATGTGCATTAGATGCATATTCCTGTAGTACCACTGCTGTGATATACAATGGGTTGTATTACCGTCATGGGCAATGTGTGATAGTGGGTATGTCAGAGTGTCATAATGGGTTCCAGTGCATACAATATCCACTGGGTTGTGTGGGTGCTGTGTACACTGTCATTACACCATGGTACACCCAGTATATGTCCCATGTACCACTTTCTGGTGACCACTGTCACCATCAACCATACAGGTAACCAATACCACAATACAGCCCAGTTATGCATGTGCTGTGTGCAGCCTACCTGTAACACACTGGACACATGGACTAGTTAGTTAGCACCAATATGCCCAGGTCTCTAAGATGTGTGTCTGTCTGTTATGTGTCTGTCAATGTGTATATGATGGTATGACACACTATGTATAGTCCATATACAACCATTACATCCCTCATTACCATATTGTACATCTTTGTGGATGTTCTGCATGTATCATGTAACCTGGTACACACCTCACCCTAAATATTGCGTGGTGTGTGCAATGAAAGCCACACAATTCAATAGCACTACATACTTATTACCTAGGTAGGGATCTAGTCACAGTGTTACCAAGTAAGGATGTGCACGTATGTGGATGAGTTGACATAAGGTTGCAGATTATACATGTCCCAGTGGGTCACCTGTCAATGTGGCACAGGCAATAACTGTTATAAAAACCTGTGATGTGTGCAACTGTACACCAGATATGTCACAGCCATGGTGTCACCACAGTGCTATAAACCTTGTGGAATATGACTGCAGACCATCCTCCTGCTAACACATGTACACCTACAACACAAATGAATATCATTATGGAGATCACAATCAATCAGTGTTAAAAACAGCTGAAATGCATCATAGCTGAATGGCTACACTACCTGACATGTGTGCATTACACATTACCCCTGACATCTTACACTGCAGTACATTGCTGCACTCTATTACAGTCACTGTGTGCATCAGAACCATATTAGCCTGTCCCTGTATCGATGTTATGGATGACAGGGATGTGGCACAGGTATCATCATATGCACAGGGTGTTTTGCTGGTTTGCCAGAGGCCAAACGTGGTCCATACATTTGACACCATGTGTGTGGGTGAGGGGTTTAACTCTTTGATCGGGGTGTGGTGATGTTGTGGTGTGTGCCAGTATGGGGTTGCCCTAGGTGTTTGCATAGTGTGTGGGTATGCATGCACACAGTTCTGCCATGTGGCTGCCCTATACAGGTGTTTTTGGATAGCTGCAGACCATACCTGGCAGGGTGTGCAGTTCACTGCCTCCGAACACGGACATGCTGACTGTGCCTGCCAGGGGTTTCATGGGCATGTGCAGGTGCAGATCTAGATGTACTACTCTCCCCTGATGATGACAGACGTCTGCTGCAACCATGTCCCACCTGGGACTGGCCAGGGCCACATGCACAAGGTCTGCTGTGGTGTGGACAGCACCCTCAGTGATGTGCTGGGGCTGGTACTGCCACTACAGAGCAGCTTGGTGTCCTAGTATGTCCAAGTCAATCATCAGCTGCTGGTGTTTCTGGTCTATGTCCACACAGCCGTCGCACCACTCCCAAGTTTTCAAGCACAGACATACCACGGTCGAGAAGGACCACCATCTCACCCCACCATCTATCCATGATCTTATTCTGTTCATAGAGGGCAGCAGCAAGTTAACGGATGTTGTCACTTACAGATGAGAAAGCAGCCCTCTGCAGCCTCAGGCCCTGTCTGGTGTGTATTTCCATATGTGCCTGTGCCTCCATGACAGCCTGAAACATGCACCTGGTGGTACCGGTTGTGGCACCTCTGCCAGAGGCATGATGACCAGCGGCCCTCCCATGAGAACCACGGTACATATGCCTATGTGGTCCCCTGCTGGACATCTGGCTATGCTGATTGTGACCTGACAAAGTCGTCATGGAAACCGCAATCTCCTGGCCACTGGCAACAGCTACCAACTGTCCCTTTGCTATGGCCACTGCTGATGAGGTGTGTATGGGCACTGTAACTGTGTGCAGGCTTGGGGTAGCTAGGAGGGTGATGACAAATGGTGCAGCGTCGGCCTGTGACAACCCTACCTGTGCCTCAACAGTACCATCATCATCATCATTGGTGTCGATATGGACACCAACCTCAGACTGCATGCAGGAGGGACTCTGACCCACCTTGCCACCTGTGGGGGAAACAAACATGCACTTTAAGACCTGTACAGCATTGCATAACAGTACACACATTTACAAACACACACACACACACACACACATACACACACACACACACACTCACTGCACTTTGCCTTACTACGTCCCTGGGCTTACAGACAGTCCCACATTCACTTACATATGTTCTCCATCCTGCATGACACTTGCTAACATACACTCATTAATACTACCCATTAACATATCATTCCTCTCCATGCCTACACGTGTGATCAACATACATGACCTGTTACTCCATTACCTCCTGACTTGAGTGGAGTAGGTTGTACATTGCCTCACTGCTGTCATCCAGTGTTAACCCTGTGTATGTCCGGTCATCGTGAACATGGCCCCTATATGGTAGGGGCTACTACATTCACTACATATTTCGCACACCGGAGTCTCATACTACAGTCTTGCTCAGTCCATGCTACATCTGCTGCACAATCAACCTATCATGTGGACAACAGTAATATCTGGATACACTCACTGGTGTGCTCTGGTAATTCCCCATTGCATAAGTAGTGCTGCATGCGTGGGCAGTCAGTTATTTATCTGCTGATGGCAATATGATGTGTATACCTGGTGTGTACTTTCCCTCCCAATGCATGTTTCATGCTACAGACCTTGTTATACTATCAGCTGTCCTGTGATCATGTATCAGACAAGTTTTCCTGGTGTCTCATGTGTCACTCTATGTCCATGTATGGCACGATCCCAAGGAGAAGTATTGCATTGTGATCAACTCCACAATCACCTGTGCATACATGGACACCCACACAGACACACATGTATACACATCTGACATGCATCTACCACACTCCACTCCACCAGATGGCACTTACAGACACAATAAACACCCCCACACACACACCTACATGTGAGCTTGCACAACTTTTGTACACACAGCCCTCCCACTACCCTTCTGTCAGCATGCATTACATATGGTACTCAACAGTCTGCAGTGCAGCTATAGTGATTTTATACTAGCACCAGTATACATGTGTGTGATGCATGGTCTGTGTTGGTAGGTGATGGCCCTTCCCCTTGATAACACTGCACCAATGGACACAGTGTTACTGTGGACCTGTTCTGCACCCTGCCTTGTACTGTGCACCATACCACACATGTGTACAAACCATTGCTGCATGTGTAGTACTGTGTCAGTTATGTCAGCTCCAGTGCTCACAGCCCCTATGTGTTTAAGCAACACATACCTGGGATGATATGTGGACATATGTCATTTGTGAATTCCTGATGTCTGGTTTAAAGATCACAACATCAGCAGTGCATGTATGACCAATGCAAGACAATTACGCTGACAACCGCCAGACCTTACCATGGTTATGGGGGGTGCCCTACACATGTCCCACAACTCTGCATGGTTGCAAGGTCTACTCATGTGCACATCCCTTGGAGTTCACACACTGCCATCACTGTTGCTTTGGAGTTAGAGTTATGTCTGCCACAGTTACTAAGCCTGATTGTGTGCAGATACAGCCATTCTTAGCATATGTAGGATTTCTGCTGCAATGTACTGCTGTGTCATGATGACACACCTTCCCCACCTCCATCCAGCCTTTTTGCAGATGCTTGACAACTATGGCCGACACATGTCAGTTTGCAGTGTCCTACTACCAGCTAACTATGTGGACCACAGTACTTTGTTATGTCATAGTGTCAATTTGTAAGGGTTGCTATTGTAATACAAGTATATTTACTATTGTAGCACCATGTGAGAGTGATGTTTCACACATGTCCCTACTGTAGGCCATGTGTCCCGCCATTCTTTTCATCCCTGTGGACACATTACACAATAACAGCATGTTAGTTATCTTGCATATGTCTGATGTATCCTTCCAATAACCCATCATAGTCTCGACTGTGATGTG